>NW_024080763.1:1214155-1580005 GCF_003009895.1 Hyaena hyaena
TTTTTCAAATTTACATCCAAGTTAATTAGCATATAGTGCAACAATGATTTCAAGAATAGATTCCTTAACGCCCCTCACCCATGTAGCCCACCCCCCTCCCACAGCCCCTCCAGCAACCCTCTGTTTGTTCTCCATATTTAAGAGTCTCTTATGTTTTTGCCCCTCTCCCTGTTTTTATATAGCTTTTGCTTCCCTTCCCTTATGTTCCTCTGTTTTGTATCTTAAACTCCACGTATGAGTGACGTCATATGATATTTGTCTTTCTCTGACTAATTTTGCTTAACATGATACCCTCTAGTTCCATCCATGTAGTTGCAAATGACAAGATTTCATTCTTTTTGATTACTAAGTAATACTCCATTGTCTATATACACCACATCTTCTTTATCCATTCATCTATCGATGGACATTTGGGCTCTTTCCATACTTTGGCTGTTGTTGATAGTGCTGCTATGAACATTGGGGTCCATGTGCCCCTTTGAAACAGCATACCTGTATCTCTTGGAAAAATACCTACTAGTGCAATTGCTGGGTCGTAGGGTAGTTCTATTTTTAATTTTTTGAGGAACCTCCATTCTGTTTTCCAGAGTGGCTTCACTGGTTTGCATTCCCACCAGCAGTGCAAAAGTGATCTTGTTTCTCCACATCCTCGCCAGCATCTCTTGTTGCCTGAGTTGTTGATTTTAGCCATTCTGACAGGTATGAGGTAGTACCTCGTTGTGGTTTTGATTTGTATTTGCCTGATGAGGAGTGACGTTGAGCATCTTCTCATGTGTCTGTTGGCCATCCGGATGTATTCTTTGGAGAAGTGTCTGTTCATGTCTGTAGCCCATTTCTTCACTGGATTACTTGGTTTTTGGGTGTCGAGTTTGATAAGTTCTTTATAGATTTTGGATACCAACCCTTTATCTGATATGTCGCTTGCAAATATACATTATCCAATTTAGATCTCCAGATCAAGGTGAAATTCTGTATCACTATAGTAGTTAAGAATTTTGTACCTAAGTGGCAAAACACAAATCAAACCTACTTTAAAATATATTTTCATATGTGTATATATTATATAATTTATATTGTATTGCATTATATTACAATGAATGTCTGCTGAGAAGGCAGAAACCATGGACTTCTGTTGAGGTGAGAGCCCAGAAAGAAATATATTGTCAAAGCAAGTTCATGAAATACCCCTGGGGACCCAGCTACTCTCTAATGAAATGAAAAGAACGAGCTTTGTACCCAACCTACTGCTCACTTTCTAGGGCTGGTGTCCCATAGAACCCCTGCCCCCCAGTAAAAACCCAACACTCTGTACACT
This sequence comes from Hyaena hyaena, assembly GCF_003009895.1. Taxonomy (NCBI): domain Eukaryota; kingdom Metazoa; phylum Chordata; class Mammalia; order Carnivora; family Hyaenidae; genus Hyaena; species Hyaena hyaena. The sequence goes on from NW_024080763.1 coordinate 1,215,471, forward strand.
GCCTGACTGAATAGAGCTTCTGGAACTTTCTATGATCATGATTCCAGCCACAATGCTACTACAACCATCTCTGTGCAACAGCCCTTTCTTTTATAAAGCTCTGAATCTTACTACTCTATCTTAACTGAATCACCATCAACAGATAAAGAATCTTGGCTGGCTGCCCTCCCCACTGAGGATGAGCTGTGGTTTGGACAGGAGGTGGCAGTTTCTCCCCAGAGAGCTGTGGCTCCAGGGTCCTTTGGTGATTTTCTGTTTCTGCTCCTGGGGTGGGAGCTGGTACACTTTAGCCCTTCTTGCCAAGAAGATGTTCCACACGAATACTACAAGAGCAGCAGATTTGTCTTCAAGCAGTTTGCTTCTTTTACCAAGGAAAATGCTGTTTTTGAGAGTAATAAATGGTAATGTCCGTGTGCATAACCTTTGACACAGTATCCCCCTATCTAAGAATTTACCTTAAGGAAATTATAGTAGACATGGGCAAAGATGCGTGCGGAAGGCTGTTCACTGAAGCATCATCCTTAGGAGCAAAAGACAAAAGACAAAGAGCCTCAGTTTTCATCAGTAGTGAAACAACTACAAAATAGTGGTCTCCGCTGCGCGATGGAATCTTTTGCAGCCAGTAAAGGTCACAGGCTGAAATATTTGCTGACCTGGGAAAACGTTCAAAGTAGAGTGAGTGAGAAAAAGGGCCAAAAAGTCATAAAGTCCAGTTTGCTTCTTAAAAGATTAATCCTTATGCATGAAATACACATCAAGCAGGTCTAAAAAGAGACCCACCAAAATATCACTGGTGGTTATTGCAGGGAAGCACAACAGCGGTTGATTTGTGGGATTTGTACACAAAGAACCATCATTTCATTTCCTTCTTAAGAGACAGGGAAAATCTCTACGCCCATCCGAACAGCCAGTGCCTCACTCACATCGAAATTGGACCACAAACACATCTGTTTTAAAGAATCTGCTTCTGTTAACGGGGCTCCTAAGGACAATTGTATGTTTTTAGAGCATTAATATTAGCCTTGAACATGGTTTTATTGGCAGCAAAAAAAAAAAAAAAAAGTAATGCTATAATGTTGGGAAGGGACCAGCTTCCAAGACAAGAAGCAGGCTTTGAGGCCAACGGTCCCAGCTTGGACATAAAAGCCAGAGGCAGGCCTCCCATCAGGCTAATATCTGAGACAGCTCGTCTTCAGCTGCTAGAATGACGGGTGACTGCCCTCCTGTTTCCCAAACTCTGAAATATGCTGCCCTGTTGTCTCTACGCTAATCCATTTCCGCAGGATAAAATATGTGACACGGATGAGGTTCTAAGCGTCCCTTCCAAGCTCACGGTCGCCTCAGAGATGATGTAAACACAAAAGAAGTTTGTCCAGAAAACCAGAAGAAGCGAGGAGGGACCCAGAGCATCTAGACAGCTTTGTGCACGGACCTGGGGGTGATGAAAGGCACCAGGCGGGAATTTTCTTCTCATTTAAATATGTGATTTTGACTCTCCCTGGATCCCTTTATTTGTTTTTCCTGCTTCCTGCTACATCTTAAATTTCAGCATTATTTTAAGCAAAGTTGTTGTATGTTAATTTACTTTACCAAACACACACAGAGCTGTCTCAAGAGCTGGCATGATAGATGGTAACTGCGCCGGCTATTGGCCCCAAAGGCGGTAATTTGTGTTTTGAAATTCCTTAATTATATATGTACACAGCAAGTCTAATGGCCCCCACAGAGGCACCAGGCCCGGCCAGAGTCCCTAAACACCGTCGCAGAAACTGGAATAAAAACTTATAAAGGAAGAGCTTTAAATCAGTAATGGGGATAAATTGTATAAAAGAAAATCTGTGATGTAATATACAAGACATTGTAACCACCACATCTATAATTACAAAGAAGAGTAAATCACCAAAAGAATTAAGTCCTTGATACAGTAAAGGAGAATTAACTTTTAGCTCAGAGCTTCCCTCCTGATGTTGGATGACACTCCCCGCCCCCCCAGCAGCTCACCCTTGGGAAACGTAAGGACGACAATGGAAATCAAGTTTCAGAAGGGAGGAGTGTGCCAGTAGCTTCCGTGGGGGTTCCTATCTTGTTTTTTTACACAGCAAAACAAATAAATGAGCCGCTGAAATGATCAGGCGTATTAGAGTGCCTCTGTGTAAATACCCAAATGTTAAAAATAAAAAAGCAATTCCATTTTACAATGTACCCAATGTACATACAGTGCAGCGTGTATGTCTCTTCACAATGCACAAAGCAATTTCACTTAGAGCTGTTGGTGTGGGCTCAGCTCAGCACAGCTCCGTGGGCCCAGCAGACAGCATTGTCCCATTTTACAGAAGAGGAAACCAAGGCTTGATGTGTCGGCGGCTGGCTTAGGGTCTCGTGGTCAGAAGTGTTGAAGTCAGGGCCAGAATTCCAGACCTCCTAGCTGTTCCCTACTGTGCAAGGGCCTTCAATGCAAAAAGCGGGAAAGAAGTCATAGAGGGCTCAGCTGTGGCCCCCGAGGGCTGGAGTTCAGAAACACTGGGCAGCCCCCATGGAGATCACTCAGTGAGAAGAAGTGCGCCCCTACGCCTGCTACTGGTCCCAATTCTCCCCCAGGGAAATGGGGACAGACCCCAGTCTTGCCATGGTCCCCTAGGATACCATAGGCGACACACTTAACACTTCTCTAAACAACAGGTTCCCCTTCTTTGCAGGCAAATAACTCATAAATCTGTTGCCCTACATAACTCACTGATTGTTGTCATGATGACATGAGAAAATTCATGCCTAGCATGTAGGCCAAGAGGAAGTGTAGGTTTCATAGGAAGGGAAATGGAAGGTCCTGAATTAAGCACGTCGAGGTGCTTATGAACTGCAAAGTCTTCACACAGATGAGGGGCTGCTGTGATTGTTTCTTCAACAAATAGCACTGAGAACACATCACTTGCTCTGTACTGGGCTAGACCCTCTAGGGGATACAAAGGATCAGGTGAGGGGCATTCCCAATCCTTGGGGAGCAAAACTTCATGCAGTTCAACAAAAATGTCCTTAGCCTGTCAATGTCAATAACAGCAGAAGCCACAATGGCAAGCTGTTCATCTGCGATGCAGGAAACGATCGTCTGAAAGAGCTTTGGAGATGAGTGCAGGTTCGGGGATGAGGGAGTCCATCAGAGATCACCCGAACCCTCGTGACTCAAAGGTGGGCCAGTGACCAGCCCTGGGAGCTTGTCAGTGATGAAGACGCTCAGGCCCAGCCCCAGATGGAGGAACTGGGCTTTGAGGATGTGTTTTTACAATATCTGAAGTGACCATAGTGAGATGCTACTTCACACCCATTAGGATGCTATTACGGAAGAAGGAGAAGGAGAAGAGGAAGGGGAAGGGAGAAGAAGAGGAAGAGGTGAAGGAAGAGGGGAGAGAAGGAGAGGAGAAGAAAGAAAACAAGTGTCAGCGAGGATGCGGAGAAATCAGAGCCCTTGTGCACTTCTGGTGGGAACCAAGCACGGGGCAGCCATGGTGGAAACAGTATGGCGGTTCCTCAAAAGACAAAGAGAATTATCATGTGGCCCAGCAATTCCACTTCTGAGTATATTCCCACAGGTATTGAAAACAGGGTCTCAAACAGGTATTTGCATCCCCATGTTCGTAGCAGCAGTACTCACAATAACCAAAAGGTGGACACAACCCAAAGGTCCATTGACAGGTGGACAATGAACGGAATGTGACATCAAAATGTGCAGTGGGATATTATTCAGCCTTAGAAAGGAATAAAGTTCTGGCTCCGGCTAGAACACGGAGGATCCTTGAGAACATTACGCTGAGTGAAATAAGGCCATCACAGAAGGACGAACATTGTAGGATTCCACTTATGGGAAGGGCCCTAGAATAGATTCAGAGAGGCAGAACGTAGGATGGTTCTGGGGGGGGGGGAGGTAAGGGATGGGGCACGCAGAGGGTTGTTGTACAACAGGTCCAGCGTTTCGGTGCTGCAAGTTGAAAGGAGCTCTGGAGATGGATGGCTGGTGGTGGTGGTGGTCTCACAACAATGTGAATGTCCTTAAGGCCACTGAAGTGTACATTGGAACGTGGTAAATTTTAGTAATGTATATTTTACCACCACCAGCAAAAAGACATGAGCGCTCTATAACCAGGTACCTAGAAAGCTCTCCTGTGCCACCAGTAAGGAGCTTGGAAGTCGCCACTCCATCCTCACGACCAGCCAGAACCTGAACAAATTGAACTACCAACAACTCTTCTGAGATCTGTAAAGAGAAGTGAGGTCACAGAGCAGCCCGCTGCCCCCAAAGCTGGAGAGACAGATGGGTGGATCCAGAGAATCCCAGCTGATGTAGCAGAAACTTCCACAACCCCCAGGGCCTTGGGATGGAGACAGGAACTGTAACTAACCACTTTCTGGAGGCTCGGTGGGGACAAGTCCCAGAGTGGCCTGGTCACAGGGAGGGTCTCCCACTTCCATGAGTCTCACCTTCGAAAGCTCTACCAGGCTCTTGCAGTAAATAGCAGAGAAAAACTCCCCTTTGGTAGGGAGAGAGGGAAATTGAGTTTTTTGAAATAAGCCAGAGCACTTGTAACAAGGCCTGCCTTCCAGAGAAGCTGGTTACCCAGCACCTATCTGCCCTGCTGGGGTTTTATCAGAGCCTAACTGACCTACAGGAAGGGAAATACTCCACTCCAGTCCATTCTAGCCGTCCTGTCTCACCGAAGCAGGGAGGAGAAACCAAATGGAGAAATGCTTGTGAAGTTCTCAGCCCAGAAGTGCAGGCTCACTAAAAGGTCCCCCTCCCCCCTTACCACCACATTACTAAAGGTCTATTTACAGCAACTCATTTTACCAAGGATATCACATCTGAATAGCGGTTAAAAAATTATAAGGCATACTAAAAGACAAGAAACACAGTTTGAAGAGACAGAGCAAGTGTTAAAACCAGACATGGCAGGGATTATCTGACTGAGAATTTAAAACAATTATGATTAATATGCCAAGGGCCCTAATGGATAAAATAGACGACATGCAAGAGCAGATGGGTGATCTAAGCAGAGACGGAAATTCGAAAAAGAACCCCAAAAAAAGAAATGCTAGAGATCAAAAACACTGTAAGAGAAATGAAGAGTGCCTTTGACGGACCGTGGATTTAACATGGCTGAAGAAAGATCCCTGATCTTGAGGCTATGACAATAGAAACGCCCCAAACTGAAAATCAAAGAGAAAAAAAAGACTGAAAAAAACCAGAATGATCCAGAAGCTGTAGGACAACTACAAAGGTGTAACACATGCACAATGGGAATACCAAAAGGAGGAGAGAGAGAGAGAGAGAGAGAGGAACAGAAGGGATATTGGAAGCAATAGTCACTGAGAATTTCCCCCAAGTTAACAACAGACACCAAACCACAGATGCAGAAAGCTCAGAGAACATCGAGCAAGAAACATGCCAAAGAAACTACACCTAGGTATACCATTTTCAAATTCCAGAACATTCAGGATAGAGGAAAGATCCCAAAGGAAACTAGAAGAAAGAACACCTTGCTTATGGAGGAGAAAAGGTAAGAATTGCACTTAACATCTCCTCAGAACCTCGTAAGCAGGAAGAGAATGGAGTGAAATACGTGTTGAGAGAGGAAAAAAATACGATCCTAGGATTCTGTACCCTGTGAAGTTATCTTTCAAAAATGAAGGCGAAATAAGATGTTCTCAGACAAGCAAAAATGGAGGGAATTTGTTGCCAGAAGACCTGCCTTGCAAAAAATGTTAAGAGACAGTTCTATAGGGGCACCTGGGTGACTCAGTCAGTTGAGCATCCAACTCTTGATTTCTGCTCAGGTCCTGATCCCAGGGTTGTGGGATTGAGCCCCAAGTCAGGCTCCATGTTGACTGCAGAGCCTACTTAAGATTCTCTTTCTCTCTGCCCCTTTTCCCAGCTCACACACACTCTCGGTCTTTCTAAAAAAGAAGGTTTGTTAGTGAGAAGTAAAATAATAACAGAAAGTCAGATCTACAGTAAGAAAGGAAGAGCATCAAAGAAGAAATAAGGAAAAGTATAATTAAAACATATTTTTCTTTTTTTAAGTTTATTTATTATTGAGAGAGAGAGAGAAACAGTGGGGGAGAGGCAAAGAGAGAGGGAAAGAGTCCCAAGCAGGCTCCACACTGTCAGTGCAAAGCCCAGTGTGGGGCTTGAACTCACAAACCATGAGATCATGACCTGAGCCAAATGTTGGATGCCTAACCAACTAGGCCACCCAAGTGCCCCTAATACATATTTTTCTGTTTCTTGATTGACCTAACAAATAGCAGTTTGTTCAAAATAATAATAACAACAATGTATTCAATTATATATCTTTAAGTATATATCTAATATATCTATTAGCATATAGCTACTATATACTAATCAAAAGAAAGCTGGAGTAGCTGTAGTAATTTCAGACAGAGAAGACTTCAAAGCAAGGAAAGTTATCAGGGATAACAAGGGCATTACATAATGATAAAGGAGTCAAATCTCCAAGACATAATATTCCTTAACGTGTATGCTGCTAACAACAGAGCATCAAAATATGTGAGGCAAAAATGGATAAGGCTCCACAATTATAGTTGGAGACTTCAACACCCCTCTATCATAAATGATTAAATCCCACAGGCAGAAAATTAGTAAAGACATAGTTGAACTCAACAATGCCATCAACCAACTGGATATAATAAATGTCTATTGACTATTTCATTCAACAACAGCAGAATACATATTCTTCTCAAGCTTACATGGATCATTCACCAGGATAGATTGCATTTTGATCCACAAAACATACCTTAACAAATGTAAATGTATAGAAATCATATATATGCTCTCAGACCACAATTGGATCAAACTAGAAATCAATAACAGAAACATAACCGGAAAATCCCAAAATATGTGAAAATTTAAAAACATACTTGGGGTGCCTGGGTGGCTCAGTTGGTTAAGTGTCCAACTTTGTCTCAGGTCATGATCTCACAGTTTGCGAGTTTGAGCCCTACGTTGGGCTCTGTGCTGACGGCTCAGAGCCTGGAGCCTGCTTTGGATTATTGGTCTCCCTCTCTCTCTGCCTCTCCCCTGCTGTGTTCTATCTCTCCCTCAAAAATAAATAAATATTATTTTTAAAATAAAAATAAAAACATACTTGTAAATAACACATGGGTCAAAAAAGAAATTTCAAGAGAAATTTAAAATATTTTTAACTAAGGTAGCCTGTGTGGCTCAGTCAGTTAAGCATGTGACTCTTGATCTCAGCTCAGGTCATGATCTCACAGTTCGTGGGATTGATCCCCACACTGGGCTCTGCAACTGGGAACCTGCTTGGAATTCTCTCTCTCTCTCTCTCTCTCTCTCTCTCTCTCTCTCTCTCTCTCCCTCCCTCTGTCTCTCTCTGTGCCCCTCCCCCACTCACCCTCTTTCTCTCTCTCAAAATAAATTAGTAAACATTAAAAAATATTTTTAACCAGAGAGAAATGCAAACAAATGAATCAAGATTTTTAGGATACAGGGAAAGTAGTGCTTAGAGGGAAATTTATAGCATTGAATGCATATACTTAGACAAGAGGAAAAATCTAAAATCAATTAGCTAAGATTTTGCCATAGGAAACTAGAACAAAAAGAGCAAATCAATCCCAAAATAAGTAGAAGGAAAGAAATAATAAAGAGTAGAGCAGAATCAAAGAAAATGAAAACAAGAAATCAATAGAGAAAAATCAACGAGAACAAACCTGATTCTTTAAAAAGATCGATATAATTGATAAGCTTTAGCCAGGCTAACCAAGAAAAAAAGACTAAGGACACAAATTACTAATATCAGAAATGAAAGAAGGGACATCACTACAGATTCCATGGACATTAAAAGAATAATAAAGAAATACTATAAACAACTGTATGCCCACAAATTTGATAACCTAGATGAAATGGACCAATTCCTTGAAAGACACAATTTGCCAAAACTCACACAACAAGAAATAAATAAACTGAATAGACCTGTATCTATTAAAGACAGTGAATCAATAATTAATAACTCTCAGAAACAGAAAGTACTAGGCATAGATGAGGTCAGTGATGAATTCTATCAAAAATTTAAGAAAGAAATCACACCAACACTCTACAACGTCTTTCATAAGTTAGAAACAGAGGGAATACTTTGTAGGTCATTTTGTGAGTCCAACATCACCCTAATACTAAATCAAAGACATATCAAAAAGAAAAAGAAAAAGAAAACCACACACCAATATCTGCCATGAATGTAGGAGCAAAAAAGTCCTCGAAAGATATATTAGCAAATTAAATCCAATAACATATAAAAAGAATTTTACACCACAACCAAGTGGGATTTGTAAGACTGATCCACAAACCAATCACTATAATCCATTCCCTCAGCAGGTTAAAGAAGAAAAATCAAGAGATCATAATACATGCAGAAAAAAGCATCTGTTGACAAAATCCAATATCCAATCATGGTAAAAACTCTCAGTAAACTAGAATTAGAAGGGAATTTCTTCAACTTGATAAGAAATATCTACAGGGCACCAGGGTGGCTCAGTCGGTTGATGGTCTGACTCTTGATTTCGGCTCAGATCATGATTCTAGGGTCATGGGTTTGAGATTCTCTCTCCTCTCTCCATATACCCCTCTCACCCACTCGCTCTCTCTCAAAAAAAAAAAAAAAAAGTATATCTACAAAATACCTACAGCCAACACCATCATCAATGATGAAAAACTTGAAGATTTGCTACTAGGATTAGGAATACGGAAAGGATGTCCCTTTCACCACTCCTTTTCAATATCATTCTCAAAGTCCTAGATAATGCAATAAGATGATAAAAGGAATAGAAGGTATACTTCTTAGGAAGGAAGAAATAAAACTTTTGCAGATGACATTGTCTATGAAGAAAATCTGAAAACTAATCAACAACAACAAAAAAATCCTGAAACTAATAAACGGTGATAGCAAGGCTGCAGATACAAGATGCAAAAGTCAATTGCTTTCGTATTTACTAGCAATAAACAAGTGGAATTTGAAATTAAAAGCACACTGCTATTTACATTAGCACCCTCAAAATGAAATACTGAGGTGTATACCTAAAAAATATGTACAAGATCTATATGAGGAAAACCATAAAACTCTGATGAATGAAGTCAAAGAACTAAGTAAATGGAAAGATATTCCATGTTCATGGATAGGAAGACTAAATATTGCCAAGATTTCAATTCTTCCCATCTTGATGTAGAGATTCAATGCAATCCCAAACAAAATCCCAAGATGTTATTTTGTGATGTCAACAAATTGATTCTAAATTTTATATATAGGAAGGCAAAAGACCCAGAAGAGCCAACACCATACTGAGAAAGAAAACAAAGTCAGAGGACTGATGCTAAGCTGACTTCAAGATTTAATATAAAACCACAATAATCCAAACAGTGTGGTATTGGTGAAATAATAGACAAAAAGATGAATGGAACTGATTAGGAGAGAAATAGACCCACATAAATGCCAACTGATCTTTAAGAAAGAAGCAAATTTAATATAATGAAGAAAAAGCAATCTTTTCGACAAATGATGCTAGAACAATTGGACATCCACATGTAAAAAAAAAAAAATGAGTATAGACACAGTTCTTACACTCTTCACAAAAACTAACTCAAAATGGATCACTGGCCTAAATGTAAGGTGCAAAACAATAAAACTCCTAGAAAATAACAGGAGAAAATCTAGATGATTTTCACTAAACCGTGGGTTTGGTGGTGCTTTTTAAATATAACACCAAAGGCACAAAAGAATAAAGTGATAAGCAGAACTTCATCAAAAGTAAAAATTTCTGCTCTGTGAAAGACACTGGTAAGAAGATGAATAGACAGGAGCACCTGAGTGGCTCAATCGGTTAAGTGTCCGACTTTGGCTCAGGTCATGACGTCGCAGTTCATGGGTTTGAGCCCCGCATTGGAGTCTGTGCTGACGGTTCAGAGTCTGGACCCTGCTTACGATTCTGTGTCTTCTTCTCTCTCTGCCCCTCCCCCTTTCATGCTCTGTCTCTCTCAAAAATAAATAAACATTTTAAAAAATGTGTTTAATACGTAAATAAATTTTAAAAAGAGGATGAACAGAGAAGCACAGACTGGAAGAAAAGATTTGCAAAAGAGACATGTGGTAAAGGACTCTATCCAAGATATACAAAGAAACTTAAAACTAAACAAGAAAACAGACAACCCAATTAAAAGATGGATCAAAACCTTAACATTTACCGAAGAAGATATAATGTATGAAAAGACACTCCACGTCATAGGTCATCAGGGACATAGAAATTAAAACAATGAGATGCCACTACACACTTATAATGGACAAAATCCAAAACACTGACAACACCAAATGCTGGCAAGGATGTAGAAGAACTCAGATTCGTTGCTGGTGGGGATGTAAAATGGTGCAGGCACTTTGGAAGACAAGTTGGCGGTTTTTACATAACTAAGCAGACCACACGATCCAGCAGTCAAGCTCCTTGATATGGACCCAAAGGAGATGAAAACTATGTCCACACCATGGATGTTCATAGCAGCTTTCTTCATCAAAGGGGGGTAAGAAAGCACCCACCTGAAGGGGCTACTGAAGAACCCACGGGGATAATGCAGAATAGTGGCCCCAAACTGGTGGTTACTGCTATCAACTGCACCCCATACTGGCCCAGGAGGAAGCTGGCGCTATCCAACCCATATAGGCCCCGTCGGGCAGAGTTGTCAGCTGAAGCCAAAGCCTGGGGATGAGAAGTGTGACAGGGCATGTAGAAGCCCAGATGATCAGACCAGGGCCAGCTGAGGTCAGGAGCCAGAGAAGAGGGATCAATGAGGAGGGTTTGGGGTAAGGCGGGGCCAGAGCAGACTCTGAGGGAGGCCCACCAGCCACTGGGACCCTCCCAGTGCCCAACCTCTGAAGGGTGCCATTCTGACCTTCCACCCAAAGCCCCCACCCTCAGTTCTAGCTCTTTCTGCCCAGATTCACCCATTAAGAAACCAACCTGGGTTATAATGGAGAAGGCAGTGGACCCGGCCTCTAGGACCCAGGTCTGCAGGCCGGCTCTGTCTTGAGACATCTTTGAGGCTAGAAATGTCAAGGCCGATGTCAAGGTCATACTCAAGTCAATGCCTATTCCAAGATCCACTCTGGGCTGGCTCCAGGATGGACATCTTCCCGCAGATTGCTCAACAGGACATGCCAGCTCTCTCATGTGTTTGGACTGTGGAGTTGTGTCCACCCCTCTAAGACTCCCTCAGACACAGCCCCATGTCCACAGCTCCTGGTGCATTGAATGCCCCACCAAAGGTTTGATAAACAGAGGCAGGATGACCTACACCCAAACACAAGAATTGGGAGACAAGACAGAATGAGGCCCAGCCAGCCACAGAGGTCATCCAATCCCCAGGCTCCATAAGGCACCCCGGAGACATCTTCTCCCTTCAACCAAAGCATCCAGGGGCCTGGTTCCTATCTGCCCCAAACCCCAAGAACCAGTGCCCCAGAAGGCAGAAGGTGCTGATCAAAATCGCCATCACAGCGCATTTAGTCTAATTGTGAATCTTCGCAGAGAAGAGGGGGGCTGAGGAGGGCGCCAACGTGAACAGTAAATCATTTCTGCAGAAAGGGGAGAAGCTTCGCTTGGAAATTAAGGGATGGCTGTTGACAGGCCGGACCATCAGAACGCCAGCTGCCTAATGAAGCAATAAAGGCCTTTGTTCTCTCCACTTCTCGCTGCCCTGCTCTTACATGTACAATTATTACAAAAATCAAAGAGAGGAATGTTGCCTTGAGATATGATTTCCATATTGGTATGGATTTTATTATACAAGCCGTACAATACGCTCCATTATCATTTTGATTATATGCGCCTTTCATTTGCACTATTGGACCATTATCTGCAGTACATTCATTACATTATAAGAAACTGGAACTCTATCCTTAAGATGAATTGTAAAAAAGGATTTCTATTTTTTGCAGATTGATATTTCAGGGGAGACCATTAAACAGCAAACATTATTTGTAAAGTTTGGGTTTTTTTAATGTAAACTCTTAAAAGAAGGAAATAACCCTGATATTTCTAACAGACAGAAAAGCCCCAGGCTAGATGCAATAAATGATTGCAATTTAGAATGTGTGTACTATTAGGGACTCCTGATTAAATTGTAAGTTCCTTGAGAGAAAGGAAGTCAAACAGATGAAGCTGGGGATTGAGCCCGGTGCCTGGGTGAGAGCAGATCTCAGAGTCAGAGACTGAAAGATGTACCTTCAGCTCAGGCCTCCAGACCAGGAGGTTAGGTCCCCAGAGAACAAGGAAAGTTTCAGGGTGGGGTGGGGGGATGGTTATCCCTGAGTCTGGGTGGGATGCTTAAGGACACCAAGTTCATTCCTCCGGATGAAGACCCTCAGAAGAGGGGCCATCTATCTGGCTGTGATACAGGACAGCCAGCTGAGGTCTCTCAGAGGAGCTCACAGCCTCACATACCCCCCAGCATGCCCAGGGAGGCACCAGCAAGGACACTGCGGAAGGGAAGAGTTAGGGAGGAAAAGAACCGTGTAAGGTCGGTGGCCCCCTCCCCGGCCCCCTGTCCCCCAGCACCTCATCAACCAGAAGTGAAACAGATCCCAGATCCCTTCTTTCTGCGGGGTCCCAAGCGGGCTGCAATCCAGACAGACTCAAGCTCAGACTGGGTTCTGCTGCAGTCTAGGAGCTGTGTGTCCTTGGGCAAAATCCTTTACCTCTCTGACTCAGTTTCCCCATTGGTAAAATATCTAACTTGGTCAAGGGTTTGCTAGGATGATCCAATAAAGCTATAGGTGGAAGAGCCCCTTGGGTAGGAGAATGCTGTTTACTACATTAATAATAATAATAATATAATGTATACACTATTACAAATATAATTACTCTTTCTAGCTCAGCCTGTCTAAATTGCAAGCACCGTCCATCATTCGGGACCCAGCATGCCACCTCCGCCACGGGGCCCTCCCTGATCTCCCAGCCAGAAGAGCCTCACCCTCCTCTCTACTCCCACACATAGCACTTTCTTTCTCTTAAATCACTTTTCAGTTCTGCCCTTCCATTAGATCAGAATTTTCAAACTTCAGGTCACTGTGCATTAGTAGTGGGTCATGAAATCAATTTTGAGGGTAGCAACCAGCACTTACTCTTTTTCAAAAAAACAGCCTAGAAGAGAAAATAGAGCGCATTACACAAAGCAAAAGCGAGTATCGCTTCATGAATTTTTTTCCAGATAGTACTGCGTGCGCTCAGAATCCCATGTAACACGTGTCTCTTCTGAAGGCCTGGTTAAAAAAGTTTGAAAACCACCACTTCCTAGTCTGAGTTCCCTGAGGGCAAAGCTCCCTCCTCGTGAGTTTTATACCCATCCAGGTGACACAGAACCCTGACTTAGAGCATGAATTCCACACGTTTGTTGAATGAATCTTCGTTATTATAGTTTCTATATCACTGTGTCATCTACAAATTGGACCTGTTAACGGCCAGGGAAAGTGTGCAATTATTGTCTCCGCTGATGGGAAGGTCCAGCTTTTTATTATCTGTTCCTGCAGAGGCAATTAGAACTCTTTAGGAACAGTTTTTCCACGTGCACCAGGAATCACCCAAATACTCCTGCCTCATTAGCCGCGAGCCAGAGAGGATTAAACACTCCACTCTTCTGCGACTCACTGCAGCCTCACTCGCTGTGGATGGGGCTGACTCGATCTTTAGAAGATCCTTTTATACACTGTTATATTGATTTTTAAAACATTTTTAGTCAACACAATGAAAAGCTCACCCAGGGGTCTTCCTTCAACTTTGAGTTGAAATCTATACCTTAACCCCTTCCTGCCCAGAACCCGCCTGGCCGTAGAGTGGCTGGGAGCTACCACAGGGCCAGACTTTACTTGTGTGGTGCTCTAACCCCATTTAGGATAAATATATTGATTTTTGAATAAACGTTTTCATTTCCCTGTTCTCTCCAGCTTCCTAAGTGCTCGACATGGAGCCTCATGGGCTGTGTTGCATGTTGATCTTTACCTTATTAAAAAAAAAATCGAGTGTTATTTTTAGAGCTCGTAGCTCTTTATTTATGTGAACCTATGTCTCAAGTACAAGTTCATCAATTACTTTAATTCCCAGTAAATGTGGAGCTGGGTTTCAAGTGGTGCTGGAAGGTTAATGCATCCTTTTAGCTTGCTTTAAATCTTGATGGGGGTTGGACATAAAGGCTCCCAACCATCCTCTGCTTTAGCCCATTGCCAAGGCCAGGGCCCCAGCCAGCACGGCTCCCTAATTCCTCAGGGAGGGCAGGCCAACCGCAGCAGTGCTCCACAGGGGAGAAGGCAGCCCTACAGCACCTCTTTCCCTCGGGGGCATCTCATGCAGTTGCAGCCTCTGCCCAGGGGCTCAGCACACGTGACCACCTGGCAGAGAGTGTCCACAGCTTGCCAGGCTGCACAGTGTTCTGCCCACACCATCCACCTTGAGCGGTGCATACCACCTGCCCAGTTACTAGCCCGCTCTTGCTCTCCAGAGCCTACCTGACAACCTTCTCTGCCCCACGGCGCCTCTGTCCCCTAGGCTGAGACGCAGAAACCTTAGACAGTCAGAGATGGGGAGGACACGGCAGCGTGGAGATGGGTGGGGCTGGAAACTCCCAGCCATCCAGTCCCTGAGTGCCCACCACGTGTCCCCTATGTGCCCCGCACGGGCCAGGCCGCACTGGAGCTAGAAGGCATCATCCCTGCCTCAACGGGAGGGATGCCATGGAACCCCTTGAGAATAAGACCAGTGTTCAGGTAGAGGTAAATACAGGGCTCCAATGCAGAGCTCAGGGAGGCTTCTGGAGATGGTGACCCTGAGCTAAGGGTTGAAGGAGAGAATGTGACGGCAGGGAGATGCATCAGAGGCCTTTGAGACACTAGGATGAGCCAGTGGGATGATGGGATCAGACAGGAGAGTGCCATGTCTGAGGAGTCGGGGCTGGGGGTGGGGTGCGCAGTGCAATGCTCGGTAGACAAGCTGCATCTCAGAAGAGATGGTTGGAGCCCGGACCTGGGCTCCTCTGCGGGGAGGAGGTCCCCCTCAAGAGACTAAGCAGAGGGAGCCAGGAGAAGGATTCAGGGCAGAGGCATGAGGGGCCCAATTTTAAAGGGCCAGCCTGGGAGGGGAGCCTGGGAAGGGGCAGCCACGGAGACGGGCAGCCTGGGCAAGGGGGGGGCAGAAGCCCAGGCGAAGGAACACAATAGGAGGCTGCACGCCTGAAACAGCACAGACGGCTCAAGGCACACAAGAGCAGAAGGGTCCCGTTGGGTTCAGCAATGATGAGGTGATAGAGTGCGTCATGTGCAAATCTCCCTCCCATCCAGGAGGTCATCTCTTCATTTTGTTGATTTCCTTCTCCTCTGCGCAAAAGCTTTTTCGTTCAACGTAGTTCCAGTTGTTGATTTCTGCTTTCGTTGCCCTTGCCTGAGGAGACATCCATAAATACCTTGCGAAGGGCCACGTGCAAGAAATTACTGCGTGTCTTCTTTCAGGAGTTTTATGGTTTCAAGTCTCACCTGTAGGTTTTTAATCCATGCGTGTCTTCTTTCAGGAGTTTTATGGTTTCAAGTCTCACCTGTAGGTTTTTAATCCATTTTGATTTTATATTTGTATCTGGTGTAAGAAAGCGGTCCAGTTTCATTCTTTTGCACATAGCTGTTCAGTTTTTCCAGCACCGTTCATTGAATAGACATTTTCCCCACCGTATACCCTTGCCTCCTTTGTTGTAGATTAACTGACCACATAAGCATGGATTTACTGTAGGCTCTCTATTCTGTTCTGTTGATCTGTGTGTCTGTTTTTGGGCCAGTACCATACTGTTTTCATTACTACAGCTTTGTAGTATAGTTTGAAATCTGGCATTGTGATGCCCCCAGTTTTGTTCTTTCTCAAGATTGCTTTGGCTCTTTGGGATCTTTTGTGGCTCCACACGCATTTTAGGATTATTTGTTCTAGTTGGGTGAAGATGCTGTTGGTATGTTGACAGGGATTGCACTGAATCTATAGATTGCTGTGGGTAGTGTGGACATTTTAACAGTAGTAATTTACTCAATCCCTGAGCCACAGTATATTAACATTCAAAACATACAAAGAACTCATATAACTCAACAACAACAAAAAAGCAAACCATCCCACTTAAAATGGGCAGAAGACCAGAAGAGATATTCTTTCAAAGAAGACATACAGATGGCTAATCGACACGTGAAAAGACGTCATTAATAATCATCGGGGAAATGCAAATCAGAACCACAATAAACTGTCACCTCACACCTGTCAGAATAGCTAGAATCAAAAAGACAAAAAATATCAAGGGTGGTGAGGGACATGGAGAAAAGGGAACCCTTGTGCACTGTTGGCAGGAAAGCAAACTAGTACAGCCACTGTGGACAATGGTATGGGGGCTCCTCAAAAACTTAAAAATAGATCTACCATATGAGCCAGGATTTCCACTTCTGTTCATTTACCCTAAGGAAAATGGAAACACTAGTTCAAGAAGATACATGCACCCCTATATTTCCTGCAGTGTCCCAAGATATGGAAGCAACCTAAGTTAAGTGTTGATGGATAGATGAGTGGATAAAGATGTGGTGTGTATATACAATGGAATATTACTGAGCCCACAAAGAAGAATGAAATCTTGCCAACATGGATGGACCTAGAGGTATCAGGCTAAGTGAAATAAATCAGACAGAGAAAGACAAATAACTCATAGTTTGACTTACATGTAGAATCTAAAAAAAAAGGCAAAAACAAATAAGCAAGCAGAAACAAACTCATAAATACAAGAACAGACCAGTGGCTTCCAGAAGGGATGGGTGAAATAGCTGAAGGGGAGTAAGAGGTACAAACTTCCAGAGATTAGATAAATAAGTCACAGGGATGTAAAGCACAGCCTTACAGGCATACAGTCAACCACATCATAGTAACTTTATATGGTGATAGATGGTGACTACCCTTATCATAGGGAACATGTTGTACACCTGAAACTCATACAATGCTGTATGTCAACCATACTTCAATTTGTAAAAAATTAATTTAAAAACAGAAGAGGCAATCGCAACCCTTGCCTGAGTTATTTGACCAAAATACGGAGAGCAAAGGCCATGTTGTTGTGTGGAAGGGAAGATAGAGGCAATTCAAGCTGTTTCTAAGGGAGGTTATCCCACCAGCATCAAGGGAGCTGACCCTGAGACCACCAGTCAGAGAACCACCACCCAAAGGAAACTTGACCTATAGTTTCCCTGAAAGATTGACTGCCACGCCAGTCCCCTGGCTGGCCTGGGTCAGCTCAGCCTCAGAACTCTGCCTTCTTGCTTTCATTTATTCTTCCATTCAACAGACATTTGGTCATTTCCGCCCATGTGCTGGACAGTGTGGGATGGGACAGGCATAGTCACGCCTGCACAGAACTCACGGGCTATGGGGGCTGCCGCTGGGGACTAAGGCCATGTAATGCGACCGTAGAGAGAGCCCAGTGCAGTGATGGGGAGACAGGCAGTGGAATAACAGCGGGCACCCACCCAACCCGAGGGGCTCAGAAGCAGCTCCCAGAAGGCTAGGTGCGTGAGTGGAGCTGAAGAGAGTGCTCACCGGCCAGGGAGGGGATGGCTTGGGGGAAGGCTCAGACCTGAGAAACAGCAGCATTTTGACATTCTGGGAGCAGTTCTGTTGACAGAGTCGGACAGAGAAGACAGCTGTGATGAGGCTAGAGTGGGGAGCAGGGCCTGGACCCGCAAAGGCTTCACATTTTGTCCTTAGAACATACAGAACCAGGATGCCTGGGTGGCTCAGTCAGTTAAGCATCTGACTTTGGCTCAGGTGACGATCTCGTAGTTTGTGAGTTCAAGCCCCGTGTCAAGCTCTGTGTTGACAGCTCAGAGCCTGGAGCCTGCTTCAGGTTAGAGAATTAAGATTCTGGTGGATGATGAAGGGCGAGTGTAAGCGCTGATGATAAGCCAGGAGAGAAGGAAGGCACTGTGAAATGTGTACCACACTGTGGCCTTAGACCCTCATCTTATACCAGAGGGTCCCAGAGTGATCCACACCCTCAGCGTGGCTGCTAGGAAGCTAACAAACCAAATCTCATGAGAAGATTTGTGTCTCCTAAGTAGCAAAGTAGTATGTCCACCTTTTGTTTTCCTTTTCTGTTTTTGAGACAGAGTAAATTTTAAAATGCTCTTCTTTTTGCTTTGGCCACCAGGAAGCTCAGCGCTAAGTCTGTGGGCCAAAGTAATACTATATGGAAGGATGAGGCTTGCAGATCAAATCCCCTCCCCTTAAACTGATCACACCCTTCTGCCTGTAGTCTCTGCGGTCCCCAATTCCATTTTTTATTTTTTAATTTGTGTCTATGTTCCATTGTTTTCTTCTAGTAAGGCTGCTGCAGGTGTTTTGTGCAATGAGGCAATGTGCCTATGAGTGATTTTGTTTTCAACAGGACCCTTCCCCAGAAACCCTGGTGGCTGGGGAGGGTGCCGAGGCCCTGAGCTTTGGAGGCCACTGCAAGGTGCACTGGGGACAGAACTGGGTAATCCCTGCTGGTGTCCCCACGACCCTCCTGCTGTCCAAGCAGAGCTGCTGTTCTTCTATTACCGCTTACACGTCGCTGAGCAAAAGGAGGGAAAAAGCCAGTGTGATTTCTAACTAATCTTCAATAAGTCAGATATAGGGTGTTTTTTCCCCCCACCTCTAGGAAGATTGTCACACGAAACAATGTGGCTTTGAGCTTCTGACAGATGCTAATGAATTGTTGTTTACATTTTTGATTTACTGCCTAAACAAAGATAAGACATGCTCTTGAAAACACATTGAATGCACAATCCAAACACATCCATTAAATCTGTCACAATAAACATGACAGCTTTCTTCTAACCTAACAACTGGCATGCCTCATTTGCATATTAATGAGAAAACTGGGATCAGCCTGCACAAATTACTTATATCTCATGAAGGGGCCGCTCCTGAAGACGGCGAAGCTCTTGGGGGTGTAAATACACCAAGTTAATACCTTTGCCGTTTTGATGCCTTTTCAGGCTCTTCGCTTGGGCAGCTCCTGCAGTCTCGGATTGGCTACCTCTGCCAGCTCTCTGGTCCAGGGATCCACGATGAGCATCAGTGTGAGCTCAGAAAGAGCTGGATCCACTTCTAGTTCTGTCTTCGCTCCAGGGACACTTACTGAGCAACTACTATGAGCCGGTCAGTGCTCTCCAACTGAGGTGCTAGCTTGACCATCAACTGCATCAGAATGAACCAAAAGAAAAATACAGGAAAACCTTGGTGTGCGAGCACAATTCATTCTGGAAACATGCTTGTCATCCAAAGCACTCGTGTATCAAAGTGAATTTCAAGAACCATCGGCCCAGTTGTGATCATGTGATATTTGGCGTCACGTCCTGCTCCTAGCGCAAGACACTGCTCATTTATCAAGTTAAAATTTTTTAAAAAATTTTTTTTAATGTTTTATTTATTTCTAGGAGAGAGAGAGAGCGTGAGCAGGGGAGGGTCAGAGAGAGGGGGAGTCACAGACTGAAACAGGCTCCAGGCTCTGAGCTGGCAGTCAGCACAGAGCCCGACATGGGGCTCGAACCCACGAACTATGAGATCATGACCTGAGCCAAAGTCGGACGCTCAACCGACTGAGTCACCCAGGTGCCCCCAGTTAAAATTTATTAGAAATGCTTGTTCATCTTGTGGAGCACTCGCGGAACAAGTTCCTCGCAATCCAAGGTTTTACTGTATACTGGATATTTATTGAGTATTAACTAGGTATGAGGAACCTTCATGTACATCAACACATTGACCCCTCACTGGAAGCCTTCAAACAGCGTCGATGGAAGCAAAGGTGTACATGCCCCCCACCGCCTTCCCTCACCTGCAGCAGACATGACTAATCAATGCCAGACCCTTCTGGCAGACCCTGCAATGAAACTCCCGCTCCTTCCAGTCCAAGAATGCAAGGAGGCTGCCGCCATCCACAGCGGTCTACACATGCAATGAAACCCATTGGTATCAGCCTCAGAACAGCTATGATAGCTGCCGTTAGAGAAATGAGGAGAGAGGAACTCAGCAAGGTCAGAGGCCTGACCAGGACAGCCAGTTGGTAAGAAAAGTCGAGATTCAACCTTGGATCCTCCAGCCATGAGCCAAGCTCTCTCTTCACTGATATTCCCTGGCTCCCAGGAGCACCTCAGGCTCCCGCTCTCCATGAGGCTCCACCGAGCCCATGCTCTTGGGTAGAAATTAAGTTGGTTATGACTTATCAGCTACAAGATAACTCAGATTTAAGTGGCCAGGAAAAATAGTCCTTCTAGGGAGGGGAGTCCAGGTACCTACGTGATATCCCAGTGATTTCTTCAGCATCACCACTGCTGAAAGTTCGCAGGAAGGTCTGCCCCCCCTGGACGCCTCAGACAGACTTGGGTTTGCAACCTCAGTCTGGTGACCTTGGGCAATGTACTTCCTCACTCTGAGCCTCACCTGTAAAAGGGAAACAACTCACTTCCTACCACTGTGGTGAGCCTACAGGAGATGTTACCTTACAGAAGGAGCTGGCACATAGTATGTACTCAACACAGAAGGGCTGAAAAAAGTGCCAAGCCATCAGCATCGACTAACTACAAGACGCCAGGTGACAAGGTGGGGCAGACCAAAGGCATCTCATAAGAAAGTGATTCTCTGGGACTGCTGCCCCTGAGGATTTTATTCCAGATTATTCTATCCATCTCATGTCACCAGGGGAAAAAAATTATATTCCAATTAAACTAAGATGCGAATGGAAACATACCTGGTGCTATTTCTCTTCCCCTTCATTAATTCTCTTTAACCACCATTTCTTATGGTATATGTGCCAGACGCTGTGCTGGGTGTAACATGTTCTAGGACGAAGCTCCTGAGACAGACCCCAATGTCCCCTGCCTCCTGTTTTTCAGACTTCTTAAAAAAATGTTTATTTTTGAGAAAGCACAAAAAGAGGAGGAGCATAGAGAGAAAGGGAGACAGAGGATCTGAAACAGGCTCCATCCTGACAGCAGAGAGCCGGACACAGGGCTTGAACTCACAAACTGTGAGATCATGACCTGAGCTAAAGTCAGACACTCAACCGACTGAGGCACCCAGGCGCCCTCTGGTTTTCACACTCTTATGTAATAATCCCCACCCCTTGAGTGTAGGCCAGACTTGAAAGCTTGCTTCTAACAAACAGGATATGGCAGGGGAGATGAAACGTCACATCCAATATTAGGTCATAAAAAGACTGTGGCTTCCATCTTGGGCTCTCTCTCTCTGTCTCTCTCTCTCTCAGTTGCTCACTCTGGGGCAACACCTTCCATGTGACCTTCCATGCCCTGTGGAGAAGTCTACATCATGGGAAAGTACAGGCAGCCTCCAGACAACAGCCAGCCAGGAACTGAGCCCTGATCCATCAGCTCCTACCAACAGCTACGGGAATGAGCTGACCTTGCAGTTGAGCCACGGGCGCCCCTCAGGTGAGTCCTCAGATGACACCACAGCCCTGGCAACAGCTTAGCTCAGCCACACACCTGGATCCCGGACTCACCGAAACAGCGAGATCATAAATGTTTGTTGTTCTCAGTTGCTAAATTGGGGGGTAATGTACTATGCAATAATAAAGAACTAATTTATAGTGGGTGGAACCACATGGAATTGATGCTTAGTACGTTTAAAAAATAGTTAAATATCAACAATTGTCTATAGGTCAAACTTAATGCTTTATTCTACTCACTGCGTATAATATCCTGCAAGCTACAGTCGTGCTATTGAAACTCACTCCAAAAATGTGGAAATGGGCTCTGAGCGGCTACGTGATTTCCCAGAAGCGACGGTCTGTATGCGCTGGAGTCAGGACGCGAACCGGCGACATCAAGACCCATCTTCCTCAGGGCGGCACGCCTCCTCTGTGCCAGGAATCGTGGTAGGCACCAGGGGACAAGAAAAGGCTGCATCACTGTCATCAAGAAAACAGAAGGGCTTCCCAACAGGCTTTAAACAGAAAATCAGAACCACTGGAGCAGAGTGGATCTGGGGATCCCTGCAACCCCCATGGACCAAAGGGTAGACATGAAACCCACAGGCGCCTGAATGTAATTATCGCAAAGCGATCAGACCTCTGGCATTTCTTCGAGGAGGC
Source organism: Hyaena hyaena (assembly GCF_003009895.1). Lineage (NCBI taxonomy): Eukaryota > Metazoa > Chordata > Mammalia > Carnivora > Hyaenidae > Hyaena > Hyaena hyaena. The sequence goes on from NW_024080763.1 coordinate 1,237,684, forward strand.
TAATCCTGCCTCGATCCTCCCGTCTATTAGTCACTATCTCACAATTATTTTGCCTTTTCTAATCAGCAAGCAGGCTTCTGAAGCCCGTTCTTGAACGCATTTATCATCTCCAATACTATGTGCAGGGAATCAATTTTATCTTCCCTTGCTGAGCCTTCCAGCATCTCCTGTGTAATTAGAGAAGTACGCATGAGGAAAAGGATTTGTTGTTGCTAAATTAGGTCAAATGTGCTCATCCTTGGAGTGTCTGGCTTGTTTGCAAGCGCCCCGGATGGCTGGCCGTGGGCGGGCTCGCCTGGCCATCACCTTCCTTCCTGAAATCAATAGCCGTTGTTATTTTCTCCCATCTAAGTCACTTCCAGAATTGTCTGCACTGCCCACTCCCCACCCCCCGCCCCCCGCCAGCCTGTCCGAGGGATCCACCGCCGGAGGGAGATTGTTCCCAGTCCACTAGGGCTAGATCTGACATTGATCTTGCAAAATCCCAGTAGGAGCTCTGCTGGCAGGGAGAACTCAGGAACCGGTGGCAAAAGCTGACTCAGTGGCACCGGAGAGACAGAACTCTGGGGACGATGTCACTTGTAATGCTCCACCTGAGTCCAAGTGGTCACTTCCTTGGGGACGAAGAGGGCTCTTGGCCTCCCAGTTGGGTCCCCTGGGAAGCAGAGAGGAAACTCAATCACCTTGAACCCTTGGTAGCATGAGAACCGTGCTTTGCCTTGAGAGGAACTTTAAAGAACTGCCCCATTTGGGTAGGGGTTGACCCGCAGTCTGACCCAATCTGGGATCTCACTGCCCTCTTTCTCACCCTCTTACTTCCTCATACAGAGTAGACAGCTGGGCTCGGGAACCACACCTCTCGTGGGCTCTTTATCTGGGGAGTATGCCCAAAAGGAGAAAATGGGAAACATCCTCACACATCACGAGAGAGGAGGATCCAGCCGCAGCCGCCCCGCCCCCACCCCGTTTTCACATTAAAGCCACACCTGACAGCTTGCCCCACGGAGAAACCTCATAAAAACTAAGATGTTCTAGATATTTTTAGGAAAGTGAAATATTGAAGAATGACTCCCTGAGCTGATAATGGTACTGCATTTGAAAAATAGACTAGAGCACCGTGTTTAAAAGCCTAAAGTCATAAAAGGTATTATGAATGGATGGATTGGGAGCCTCTACAAGCAGACTTCATTGATGTCACCATAAACGATGAAATGCTGTCACTCTTTTTTATATATAACAAGAGGATGTGCTGCTGCCTCCAGATCTCACTGTAGAAACTGTCACACTCACTGAAATGGCATCGCATAAGCTATTTATGACGATATGTGGAAAATACAAGGTTAAGAGATCTTTATCTGCTGTCTATGGAAATGTGCTTCCACACTGAGGCGGGTACAGGAAATAACCTTCAGGATTAATCCGTGACATTGGGAGAACGGAAAAGGGAGATTAACCATCAGAGACACAGCTGCATCCAAATTACATTTCAGAGCATCTGGGTGGCTCAGTCAGTTGAGCATCTGACTCTTAATCTCAGCTCAGGTCTTGCCAGGTTCATGGGATCAAGCCCCACATCGGGTGCTGTGCTGACAGCACGGAGCCTGCTTGGAATTCTCTCACTCTCCTTTTCTCTCTGCTCCTCCCCCCACCAAAATAAATAAATAAACTTAAAAAAATATATTATCTATATTCTGCTCACTCTGATGCCTTGGCTCACGGACACAGATGTTCTTCTAGCATTCTCTCTGCATCACCCTCTTGAAATTTTACGACACTCGTCGGTATAACAGACTCATAACAAAAATTTCATCCCTTCCCCACCCTTTACAGAAAGCGGAGGGGTCTCTAGAAATAGCTGCCCGGTTGGGAACCAACTTTCCTGGCCACCGTCAGCGTAGGCGTGGCCACGGGCCTGGCTTCCACCAGCGAGATGTGAGGGGAGGTGTGTAGGAGCCACTTCCAGGCCACAGTGTTTTAGAAGCAAGTGTGCTTCTCTTGCGGTCTCTCCCCCCTTCCAGTGCTCGGAGGCAGAAACCAAGCTCTAAGAAACAGGAGAACCACAACACCAAGGAGCTCTGAGCCCTGGATCACCCCGTGGAGAAATGGCCCCAGCCAACCCTGGACCACCCACATTGCTCTTTTACATAAATGAGAAATGAACTTGTATGTCACTGCTAAGCCAAATGAAATTTATTTTTTTTCTTTTATAGTTTATCGTCAAGTTGGTTTCCATAGAACACCCAGTGCTCATGCCAACAAGTGCCCTCCTCCATGCCCATCACCCCCCTTCCCCTCCCCCACCCCCATCAGCCCTCAGTTTGTTCTCAGTATTCAAGAGTCTCTCCTGGTTTGCCTCCCTCCCTCTCCCCCACTATTTTTCCCCTCCCCCTCCCCCATGGTCCTCTGTTAAGTTTCTCCTGTTCCACATATGAGTGAAAACATATGGTGTCTGTCCTTCTCTGCCTGACTTACTTCGCTCAGCATAACACCCTCGAGTTCCATCCACGTTGCTACAAATGGCCAGATTTCATTCTTTCTCATTGCCATGTAGTATTCCATCGTATAGATAAACCACATCTTCTTGATCCATTCATTAGCGATGGACATTTAGGCTCTTTCCATGTTTTGGCTATTGTTGAGAGTGCTGCTATGAACATTGGGGTACATGTGCCCCTATGCATCAGCACTCCTGTATCCTTTGGGTAAATTCCTAGCAGTGCTATTGCTGGGTCATCAGGGAGTTCTATTGTTAGTTTTTTGAGGAATCTCCACACTGTTTTCCAGAGGGGCTGAACCAGTTTACATTCCCACCAACAGTGTAGGAGGGTGCCCATGTCTCCACATCCTCACCAGCATCTAGAGTCTTCTGATTTGCTCATTTTAGCCACTCTGACTGGCGTGAGGTGGTATCTCAGTGTGGTTTTGATGTGTATTTCCCTGATGAGGAGGGATGCTGAGCATCGTTTCATGTGTCTGTTGGCCATCTGGATGTCCTCTTTGGAGAAGTGTCTCTTCATGTCTTTTGCCCATTTCTTCACTGGATTATAAACCAAATGAAATTTAGACATCTGTTTGTGACAGCAGCTAGTGTTATCCTTACTAATACAATTTAGTACTTTCCTAAGGGTCTGATTTACCAATTCAATGCATGGGGAGAGCCCTGGCATAGCAGTCACCAATAGGCATGGAGTTCACACCTGCTTCTGCCACTGACCAGGTTTGTGACATGAGGTACCTGGGAAAATCGCTTACTTTCTCTCAGCCACCATATACTTTTTTGTAAAATGAAGATTTTTAAAATCCTGACCCTTGGGGCGCTTGGGTGGCTTAGTGGGTTGAGTGTCCGACTTCAGCTCAGGTCATGATCTCATGGTTCATGAGTCTGAACCCCATATTGGGCTTGTTGCTGTCAGAGCAGAGCTCACTTCAGATCCTCTGTCCCCCTCTCTCTCCGCCCTTCCCCTGCTCATGCTCTCTCTCTCTCTCTCAAAAAAAAAATCAACATTCAAAAAATCTTTTAAAAAATCCTGAAGCCACCTAAGTATCCATCAACAGGCAGATGGATAAATAAAACACGGTATCTTTGCATACAGTGGAATATTATGCAACCATAAAAAGGAGGAAATTCTGAACCACACTACATTGTGAATGAACCTTGGGGACACCAGTGCTAAGTAAGATCAACCAGGCACAAAAGGACAAATATTGTATGATTCCCCTTATACGAGGCCCCTGAGTAGTTAGATTCATAGAGACAGAGAGCAGAATGGTGTTTGCCAGGGACCAGGGGCCAGAAATGGGGAGTTACTATCTAGTGCGTACAGAGCTTTTGTCTGGGGGCGACAAAGAGAGTTCTGGAAATGGATGGTAGTGGTGGTTACACACCAATGTGAATGTATTTAATGCCATCGAACTACACGCTCAAAGAAGGTCGAAATGTTCAATTTTATGTTATGCGTATTTTACCACAATTGTTTTCTTTTAAGATCTTGAACTTACGGGGTGAATAGGACTATGAAATCAAAGAACATATGTAAAGTGCTTGCCACAGAGTGTAGTAGCATAATTAAAGCTCTTTCTGGTGGTAATTATTGTATGCATGAAGTGCCTACTACCTGCCTGGCACTGTGCTCAATTCTGGGGCTACAACAGAGAACAAGATGGAGATTGTCCCTCCCCTCACAGCGTTGGGGGAGGTCAAGGCCAGGCCAGCAAGCAGAGCGTTGAAAGAAACCAATACTGGTGAGGCACCACAAGCACACAGTAGGGCCCCCAACCCAGCCTTCCTGTCCGGGAAGGCTCTCTGCTGAGGACTCCTCGTGCATTTGCCCAGGAGCATTTGGGGGGACAGCAAGCGGCTTACCGAGGCTGGTTTGGATTCATATGTGCACCCGCATTCTGGGGGTAGGAGGGGGGGAAGCACCCGGCTCACCCAGTGTCTCCAGGCCTGGCCCAGCACCAAGGACACAGAGGACTCTCTGAAGCGTTTGTCTCAGTTCTCAGGTCGTGGCATTCCTTAAAAGCAAGATTTCGGGGCGCCTGGGTGGCTGAGTCGGTTAAGCGTCTGACTTTGGCTCAGGTCATGATCTCACGGTTCGTGGGTTCAAGCCCCGCATCGGGCTCTGTGCTGACAGCTCAGAGCCTGGAGCCTGTTTCAGATTCTGTGTCTCCCTCTCTCTCTCTGACCCTCCTCTGCTCATGCTGTCTCTCTCTCTCTCTCAGAAATAAATAAAAAACATTAAAAAAAAAAAAAAGCAAGATTTCTATTTTCAAGGTCTAGCCTTGAAAAGCCAGATAAGGATATAGATAGACAGAGCCACGTGCATCCACTGCAAGCAACCTTCCCAATTCAGGGCTCAGAATCCCCCGGGAGGAGAGGGACGTGCCCGTCGCTGCCCCGTCCCTGCCGTCTGCCAGGTCCTCACCCAATCACAGGGTAGGAGCAACGATTAAAATTCCTTAGATTAAAATTCCTTAAAATGCCGTAGGAAAATGCTCCCAGGGGAAACGGCAGGGCGCCCAGCCCGCGCTGGGTTGGACCCGGAGCAGAGGCGGGGAGGCAGGGCCCCGGGTCTGCGCCTGTCTCGCACCCTCACTCCCCAGTGGGCCCTGAGGATGCACCTGCCCGGTCCCCGGAGCGGACGCAGCTGTCACGCGCGGCCCGGCCGGCCGGACGCAGGGGACCTCCTGCCGCAGGGGGCGCTGTCCTCGCGGGCACGCGAGCCGCCCCCGCCCGCCCCCCGCCCCCGGCCCGCCCCCCGGCCCGCTTGCCCGGCACCTCGGGTCCTGTTTCTTCACCACCGGGAACCCGCTCAGGGGACGTGCAGCTAGAAAGCCTCGCAGTGACCGTTACACATTCTCCTTCGGGGGGTCACCAGCCGCCCTGCTCTTCCCGGGATTGAGGGGCTCCAGCACTGAAGCCAGGCCAGTGCCGGGCAACCGGGGCCTGACGACGGCCCTGCGTGGCTCCCAGCTGCTCCTCACCCCCCATTCCCAGCCTGTGCCGCGCCTGCACTTCCCGGGCTGACGCCAGGGGACCTGGGGGGGCTCCGGCCCCTCCCGCCGTTCATCAGGCTGCGAGGGCGCTCAAGCCGCAGCCGCTCTCAGCCCCTTCCCTCCCGGGGCCCGCGAGGCCCAAGGACCCTGCAAAAGCAGAGCTTCCCGAGCGCCGGCTGGGGTGCTGCGGGCCCTTCCGCGGGCGGGCCCATCACTCCGCAGCGATGCCAACCCAGGAGCATTCCCGTCCACCCATGCGGCCCTGCTGCCCCACGTTTGGGGGCACACACCACCGGCCTGCGACAACCAGTGAGTGTTTCTTCCCCCTGGTGGTGCACTCTATGCAATTGGATATCAAAACAGAAAAGGTCGCGGGGAAGAAGTTTCTAGAAAAGAGGGTTCTTTCTACCTTGGGGTTCTAGCATCTCCGTGAGGTCCTGTTTGATGGTGCTATCAAGGAAACGGTTCAGTTCGCATTCTCCTGTGGATTCTTAAAGAAGCTCCCCTGACCGCAGCCCCAGTGACCACTGGCTGGGGCCTCCGTTATCCGACCAGGGAGTCAGCCTCCCAGGCCCGGAGACGGGTGGTTTTAAGGAGAGGAGGGGTAGGAAGGGGCAGATGCTGTCGTAGCAAACGGACAGGAAACGAGTGTGGATTTCCTGCTGGAAACGCTCGCAGGCGAATAGCGCGAATTCCCCCACTTCCAACGATCTCTTTCCCTTGCTTTCTCTTTCTGTCAATATGCTATTATCTCCGGTGACTCCTGCCCTCCCAAGAAAAATGAGGCAGGAAATAGACAATATAATGGGGAATATGGCAAACGCACATTTCCTGTCAACAATATGCCTTCCTAATAGATCGTCAGATGAGTATTTTATTAGAACAGCCATTATGACAGCTACAGTATTTCCAGAGACAAACTAGGGCGGGCCTGAGCTGAAGGAATGTGGAGGGGCTTTGCCAAGAAACAGCATGGGCTGGGGGCTTCGCTGCGTGTCTGGGAGCCGGAAACCTGCCCAGTCCCGTGTCAGATCGGGCTCTGATCGCTGTGTGGCCATGAGCGTGGATGCAGACGCTCTGTCTCCTCCGTTTCCCCCTCTCTGGTCTGAAGTCAGACCCTCCTGAGACCTGAAGATGGGAGACCCTGGAGATGCGGAGAGTTCCAGAGGGAGCTGGGAGGGCTTGTCTCCTGCAAGGAGACAAGGTAAGGCTGTTCTTACCGGCTCTCACTCCTGGTGGCAGGATGGCCGAGCCCAGCCTCCACCAGGCGGGTCCCCCGCCACAGCCCCGCTGGGCCGGGGCTCCACGCCCGGGCCACTCCAGCCTGCCCGCGCCCACACAGAGGGATCCCAGCCAGGAACACAGATGTCTTCAGGCATGGTGGGAGGGGGATGTAAAGGGCAGAGACTTTATGAAAATGCCTCCGTTGGTGTGTGCTTCCTCTTCCATCCTTGGAGCGCCCCGAGTGCCGAAGAAGGCAGCTGTTTTTGTCCCCATTTGAGAGGCATGCTGCTGAGGGACCCGCTCACTCACAGAGCCACATTCGGGAACTGGGCCCTTGTGGAAGTGCTCACCACGGTTCAAAATATCACTCGTGTGGTTTGGGCTCAGGGCCCCACCCCCGCCACCCCTGATGGGACTGCCTTCCATGAGGACATTAGCCAGCTAGGCTCGTCGCTTTTCCCAGCACTGACAGCAGCGCCTGGCACCTACTAAGTGCTCAATAAACATTTATTGAATGAATGCAACCTTATTGAATGAATGAATGAATGAATGAACGAACGAACGAATCCACGAATCATTTAATCGAGCAACTACTCTGCTGTGGTTACAGCTGGGAACAGACAGTCTCCTATCATCTCACTCACAGAAGGGACAGAAATCTACCATGTGTCCCCAGCCTTAACACTCAGGGTACCATTTCCTTTCACCTCCCAGAGGCAGAGCAAGCCTCTTTCTCCACTTTGGGGGATGGGGAGGACCACGTACCCAGAAATCAGTGATCTCTGTGTTCTCTTGCCTCTGGAATTAATGAGCTGGAAGGTCCTTTGGCCAGGGACAGGTTGGAAGATGGTGGGATAGATGGGTGGCTCACTTTCTGCAGACTTTAGAAGAATGGACAAAAGGAAAATGACCAGGCCCAGGATTCGGAACTGTGAATTGAAATGAAGAATTCGTCTCATGAGTACAGAGCCAAGAGCAGAGCAAAGGGCAGAGAACTATTCAAGTCCGCGGGGATCTTCATTTTCCTAATAGCAAATTTATTTAAAAGGCTTAATCATAAAGTGAGGATTGCCTATGCATGTTCAATTTCAAACTTCATCAGATTCTGAGGCGATAAAGCCATCGCCATCAGGTTAGCAAAAATATAAAAATGAAAGAGACAGGAAAGAGGGCGATGGTTTGAGGGTTTTAAAAAAAAAGTTTTTTAAAAAGCAGAAGTTTAATCTCGAGTGGTGTCTATAAATAGACCCCAAAAAATCAGTGAGAAATAAAAATCGATAGTTAAGCAAAAACAAGAGTAAGTTATTCAAGAAACAAGATTTTGTACAGCAATCCACTACTCAATTTATGGAACCATTTCCCGGAGGAAATTTATGACCAGAATTGGGCTCCTGCTACGGGCTGCGTGCCCCTTAATGGCCACTTGTGTTCTGTTGGACAGTCCCTGTCCCCTGCCTGCATCCTTCTTAGACACAGGGACCCCAATGCCCTGAGGGCTGATTTCAAAGAAAGCCAATCCAATTTCTTTAACTAGTTAACAAGGTCCTACTTCATCGAAAGATAGACTAGGCTTTTAGGGCCACCAAAAATGAGCTTTAAAAAAAAAGACAGTATATGTCTTTTAGGGGTTTATTATCTGATTTAAAAAAATAGAGACAAGTACCCCCAAAATTGTAAATCATGACAGGAGAAAATCTCTCCATAAGAGATGTGCAAAGCTCTGTACTTTCTTTTGAAGAGAAAGCAGTTTAATCTTACTCATAAAGGCAGTATATCCACAGAGCCAGAAAAATAGAGATCATACAAAAGAAATTTCTAAATAATCTATAAACTACCAACTAGAGCCTCACTGTCCACCTTGTAACCTATTTCCTTCCAGCCTTTGCGCCTATATAGAAATATATTTATGTTTTTTAACTTGCCTACATTGTTCAGATATTATACCCCAGGCAGGTTCCCACGCCGTTGGATACTACCCGAAAACACAATTGGTATGTGGCTGCATACTTCATCACGGGAACGTGCTGTGATATATTGAGCCATGACACTTTCCATGAACAAGATGGGAGATTCCAGACTGTTTCCATTCAAGGAACAGACAAGTGACAGTGCAGCACATCTTCTTATGTAGGAGTCCCTGATGGCATTTCCGATGTTTTCCATAAAATAGACTCTTACAAGTGGACTTATTGGGTTTCCCGAGAGAATTCTAAAATCTCCTGATGCATATGCCAACTGGATTTCTGAGTGATTGTGTCAATTTAGACTCTACGGGCAACACAAGAGATTGTCTGCTCGCTGCCTGCTGGCCAAGTTTGGGTGCTATCATCATCTTAGGATCCTGTACCGTGAAACGTTTAATGTAGAAGAGGCTCTTCCCGATTGGTTTTAATCAGGAGTTTTCCTGGAGAAAGTAGCATTCAAAGTAGGAGGGTGTCGTGGCGGAGAGGTGTGGTGTGGAAATGGCGGTGCGGCTGGAAGATTCTCTGAGCAAAGGGGCAAGGGCGGGAATGATGTTCACATTCCGGGAGTGGTGGGTGTCCTGTGGGGCTGTGTGACAAAGGGGTACACGGTGGACGGGACAAACAAGAAGGGCCTTTAAAGAGGCCTTTATGGGGCCCCTGGGTGGCTCAGTTGAGCACCCAACTCTTGATTTTGGCTCAGGTCATGATCCTAGGGGTCATGGGATCAAGCCCCACGTTGGGCTCCACACCTGCTTGAGATTCTCTCCCCCTCTCTCTCTTCTACTCCTATACCCCACTCGTGTGCGCTCTCTCTCTCTCTCTAAGATTAAAAAAAAGGTTTTTTTAAAGAAATATTCTTTTAAAGAAAAAGGGCCATTGTAAGTGGGCAACTTGTGGTTCACTCACAAATAATGGGTAGGCACAGAAGCTTGGCAGGGTCCATGCTGTGCATGGTGCTTCATTCAGGAAGCTTCCTCCAGCCCGATGTGCTGGAAAGACTGGAGTGCAGGGGAGCCAACCACATGGAGATCGTCCTGAGCAGCTGCATGGCCCAGGGAGGAGGCAATGACAATCACGTCTTCGGGGGACGGACAGAGACCAGGGGCACTAGTGTTCGTGCACGCTGACACAGTGGTAGATCGATGTGCGTGTGCTTTCGCTCTGCCTCAAAGCTGTTAGCTCCCCAGGGTCAGGGACTGGGTCTCCCTCGCTTGCATAGAGTTCCCAGCACCGTGCACACAGGATGCGTTCAGTACACACTCGCCGAATGGAAGATGAGGGCTCCATCTGGTTTCATTCACTCAAGAAACACAAGAAGCACCAGATGGGCAGACGCCGTACTTGGACCTCTGAGGACACAGACACAGCCTCTGCCCCAAGGAGCCTCCGGGGGGAGATCTGCTTCTGGCTCCTTCTACCGTGGGCTCCACAGGCACAGGCCAGAGCAGAGAACTGGGGAGTGACTTGGCTGGCCCGCCCCGTGTAACGGTGACGGCAGCCATCAGCCTTCAGTACGTTCTTTCCCTGGGTGAAAGCCACGGTCAGAGAGAGGCTATACCTCACGTGGCAGCTTTAGAGGGGAGGGGTGTTGTTCGGTATCCGTCAGCCAAAGGGGGCCACCAACTCTCCTAAATGCAGGCGACAGGCGAAGGGCCCTGAACTGCAGGGGTGATGGCAGAGAATGAAGGATGGCTGGCACAGAGGGAGCAGGAGAAGGTGGGAGGAGGGCCCGAGTTTCAAAGAAGCAAAGGAAAGAAGGGCAAGCAGTTCTCCAGTGGAGCTGGGTGTGGGGTGGCCGTGGAGAGAATGTGCTGGAGACATAGAGAATGGACTAGAGAGAGGAGAGCAGGCACACAAGGCATGAACTTGCAACAGGGCAACACTGACGTCAGCCTGGGGGGCTTGCAGGGGCTCCTGGGAGGGCCAAGGCGGCCCAGAGCAGATCATGAATTCTGCCTGAGGAAATCCCCAGCCTTTGACCCCAGGTTGCCAACCGGGCCCTGCCCATGGAGGACTCGTGCATGCTGGGGCAGTAAGCCCGCTGCCTGGGCCCCACGTCTTCCATAGGCTCTTGCGAGCGTGACCTGAAAGCAGAGAGCCAGGGCCTCCTTCCTCCCCTGATCTGGCTGGGCCCAAAGCAGTGACCCATTTCTGAATCCACATCATGGTCTCCCATCGACACCACCTGTCCAGTTGACGAGTTGATCGTGTGCATTATCTCGGTGAGGCCGGCGTTGCTGGATCGTTTCCCAGATTAGGGGCCCAGGGCTCAGAGCGGAAGCAACTTGCCCACAGTCCCCCAAGGAGCTGGGCAAGATCCACACCCGGGCCTCGGACCCCAGACCCCTTGCTCTCTCCATGCAACACCCACCCAAGACCTGGTCTCTGAAGGCAAAGGCTGCTTCAGCTCCGCTGTCCCCCAGGTCAGAGGAGCAGTCCTGCTACTGGGGGACCAGACTGGGACCGTGGGCGGCGCTGGCAACAAGCCTCTGAAGAGAGAAAGGAGAACACACTGAAGCCATGGAGCAAAGCTGGCGGGAAACGAAGAGCGTCGTCAACATGGGATAGAATGAGCTGCGCGTCTGCAGGCCTGAGCGCACCGCCGTCCTCGGTCTCCCCCCCGCAGGCCTCCTCCACCCCGAAGCCCGAGCGTCTTTCTTGCTCCCTCCTGCCCCGCCTGCACCTCATCCACGCCGGGCATGGCTCATCCCTCCCCCTGAACACCTGCCCGTGTGCTTTCCTCACCCCCCGGGGTCCAGATCCTCCTCATCCTCCCCGTCACTACCATGGCTCTCGGGGTCAGGGGGCCTCTAGGCCTCTAATTCTTTTTTTTTTTAATGTTTTTATTTATTTCTGAGAGAGAGAGCGAGAGCGCACGTGAGCAGGGGAGGGTCAGAGAGAGAGGGAGACACAGAATCTGAAGCAGCTCCAGGCTCTGAGCTGCTGGCACAGAGCCCAACACGGGGCTCGAACCCACGAACCCTGAGATCATGACCTGAGCTGAAGTCGGACGATTAACCGCCTGAGCCACCCAGGCGCCCCAGGGGGCCTCTAATTCTAATGGGGGCCACAATCACACAGCTTCTGCAAAAAGTTCAGACCTCTTTATGTTAGCTACCTTCACAGTAAGTTATATATAATATATTTTTATTAAAAAGACGTATGTTTTTATATTATAAAAATATATATTATATTATTATATATCAATAAAAATAATATATTAATAAAACATTTTATTTTATATTTTAATATATTAATGATATAATATATTGTTTTTATATTTATATTTATATATATACATATATTTATATTTATATATATACATATATTTATATGTATATACACATATATATATAAAAGTCCAGACTCCTTTCTACCACCCACCCACCAAGAGTCTGCCACTTTTAGTTTTTTAAAATTTTTTTAAAAAATTTATTTCTAAGAGAGAGAGAGAGGCAGAGTGAGCGGGCCGGGGGGAAGGTCAGAGAGAGAGGGAGACACGGAATCCGACGCAGGCTCCAGGCTCTGAGCTGTCAGCACAGAGCCCGACGCGGGGCTCGAACCCAGAACCGTGACATCATGACCTGAGCCGAAGTGGATTGAGCCACCCGGGCGCCCCAAGTCCGCCATTTTTAATAAGGCAGGAGACTCACGCTTGGGGAACGACTTCCCTGGTCTCCCCGCACCGGGCCACTTCAGGAAAAGCCGTGCGGGGACCCCCCCCGGGCCGCCCGCGCCCCCCGCCCCCGCCCTCGCCCCCCAGCTCCGGCCCTCCCCAGCCTCTCGGTCACGTCGCAGCCCGTCCCGGCGCGGAGCACCGTGCCCCACGGGTGTGCGCGCAGGCCTGGGTCAACCGCAGCTCCTCGGGACCCTTCCCGGCCCAGCCAGCCAGCGATGAAGACGCCCACCCCCGCTTCCTTCCCGCTGTGCCGTCCTCCCTGGGCTGTGGTCGGAGCCCCGCAGGGAGGCTCCCGGTCACCCGCACGGCTGTCCTGGGCGCTGAGCTAGGCCTGGACTCCACGCGTCCAACAAGCACCTCAGGAGATTCTGTTGGAAATACAAGTTCGGGAATCACTGCACTTTGCCCTTCAAGGCAGGACCCTGTCTTTTTTTTATTTAATTTTTTTTAACATGTATTTATTTTTGAGAGAGAGCATGAGTGGGGGAGGGGCAGAGAGAGTGGGGGACAGAGGGTCCCAAGCAGGCTTCCTGCTGTCAGCACAGAGCCCGAAGCGGGGCTCAAATTCAGGAACCGCGAGATCAGGACCGGAGCTGAAGTCAGACACTTACCGGACTGAGCAGCCCAGGCTGCCCGAGGCAGAGCCGTGTCTTACAGAGAGCTAGCATTTATTGAGCACCTACTATGTCCTGAACATTGTGCTGAGCACCTTACACGACTTAGTTTCTGTAATCCTCACGACAGCAGTGTGTTGCCCCCAATGTCCAGGTGAGGGCAGTGACCCAAGCCAACCCCTTGAGTAAAATCACCCTGTTGCTGTGTTGCATCCGGGGTGGGCGGATACCACTGAAAGGGGTCTTGGCAGAAAAGTTATAAGGAGCAGTTCACAAAAGTGGAGGCAAAATCTCAGGGAATCAACAAGGGACGGTGCATCCTCTCAGGCTACTGACCGCAGGGAGCCCTGAGGGCCCCTAGGTCTGAAGGAGAGAGGAGTAAGGGCCTCGGGCACCCGCAGGGAGTAGTTATACGCAGAAAACCTCTGGAGAGCCGCTTTGGTCTCTAGTGGGGGGAGGGAGGGTGTGCAACCAACAAGGAGAGAGCTGAAGAGCCCCCCCACACACAATGTCATCTCTGGGCAGTGTCTGCTAGAGGCTCAGGTTGACCAGAAGCCGGAGGGCAAGGGAGCCCAGGGATGCAGGCCATAGAGGCCAGTGCCCCAGGGCACAGAAGAGAGTAGGGGGGTGGGGGGTCTGGAGAGCCAGCTGGAAGGTGCAGCCCAGCCCCACAGCCAGCATGTGGCAGACAGAGCCCGACTGGGATCCATATCCTTCACCAGCGCCCTGCTCCGTCCCAGGGACTCCAGGAGAACTCAGTGCCTGGGATTCCATAGGGTCTCTGTGCCCATTTGTCATTGGATTGAATGAATGAATGAATGAATTGCTAAGTGGAACGCCTGTGGATATTGGAATCAGACCAGAGGATGAAGTGTCACCGCTTAGGACCGTGTGACCTCATGTCTCTGAGCCTCCGTTTCCTCGTCTGTGATTTACGTGTGATCAGGCCAACAGCCCTGATGGGAGAGGCATGAAAGTTAGGGCGTACGCGTCACCAGCACAAGGCATCAACACATGCTGACAATCATTATTATCGGTGATACACTACCTAACTGAATGCAGATACTGCATTTGGGTAACCTAGGCTTAGCCTCGCCATTTGTCTATTCATCTGATATTTGACAGCGGGGAGGTGGAGAGGGGCAAGTAGAAGGCTTCTCCCCATTGTCAAGGACTGGCCAACCGCAGTGTTTTGTTCTATGTATGAAGAGCCCCCCGAACTTCATTAGTCATAAGCGCGGCATCAAGCAATAAGTTAATTTCTAACTGTGGCACTTGATAAATTTTCCATTTACCTCATTAGTTTTTACAGCCTGCAATATTGGTGAGAACACTTCCAATTAACCATATGGGAAGCTTCAGTATGGAATCACAACAATTTTTTTAAATGTGTTATTTAACCAAATAAGAATCACAGCCCCCAGAAATAAAGATGCTTGATACCAGCACTGGAATCTCAGGGAAGAGGTGTTTCCAGAAGGCCTGTGAGTCGGGGAGTTGAGGGGCTTACCTGGAGGGGAAGGGTCTGTGCTGGCTGCTCCCCCCTCCCATCCCCTAAGGGCCTTAGGGAAGAAACCGGCGAGGGGACCCAGAAGCCTGGCACTGAGGCGAGACTACCAAGCTGGGTGGCAGGGGCTCCGTTGCAAAATCTAACATAACTGTGGATTTTCCTCCTTGGCTTAGTTAGTAGGCATCTCTCAACTCCTCGCCTTGCTTGATGATCGCGGCAATCTGCGCTATGAGAAGTGCTCTCCCTCTTTCGGAGCCGGGGACACCAAGGACCGCCAAGGTCACACGGAAGTGAATGGTCAAGCCCGGGCTCAGTCCTGGCCTTCGGAAGCAGACTCCTCTCGCGGCAGCGAGGAACCTGGGACAGGTACAGGCTGGGGGACTTTGTCTCACGCCTCCTGCTTTCCCAGGGGCCATGACTCTGCTGCCTGCAAACGCTCTGGTATCAGCTCCCCAGGGGCCCAGCGGGAGCCTGTGGCCAAGGCCGGGCCACTGGACATCTCATTCCCCGTACGGCGGGAGGGAGGGAGCCAAGCCGCGGGTGCAGGGCCTGAGCGCATCCCCAGGAGTCTTTGCCCCGGACTGAGAAGGAGACACCTGGAAGTCTGTCCTTGGGTGAAACCAGAGAGGTCAGCCTGAAGGCCGTGGCAGCTCGTTCTTGACCTTGAAGGAGATTGCAGTCACACTTGACGTCCCTGAGAACAACTGTGCCCTGGCCATTCCAACTGCACCAGATGAGCCGGTGAGCCCCCCTCCCCGTCACGCAGGCCACCTTCAGTAGGGTCTCTGTCCCTGCATCCGGCTAGGAAAGAACCTGATCTCGGTTTCCTCGGCTCCGAGCATACGTGGCTGGGCTGAATCAGTGGTTTTCAAATCGTGCTCCGCAGAGTCCTGGGAAGACCGTCGGGGCCATGGTATAGGACGAAGAGAGGGCGCTTGGGGCTCCCCACCCCACTTTGGGTTCACCAGCAAACTTCTGTGTGATTGTAAGTCTCAGCAAAGTGTGAAAACCGCCGGTCCGGGGGGCCCGTGCGGCCGATATCCCGGGAAAAACCTGGGGTTCGGCCCCAGGACACCCTCTGTCAGTGGTTGGAGGCCACCACACTCCCCCGCTGCCTTTCCAGCTCTGCTGTGAGCGGCTCAGAGCGAGTTTTCTTTTCGAGAATGTGGGGCGTGGGGCCCTGCCTACTGGAGTCCAGAGTTACGCTCTGACCTGCTCACAGTCTCGCTTTCTCTCCTCCGCCGGAGCTGTGGGCACCGTGCCCTGCAAGGGAACAACACAGTCGGCTTCCTGACCTCTGCCGTGTCTCTTCGGCGGGCAGAGTGGCCAGTGCGACTCCAAGCGGAAAGACGCGGCTTCTGGCTCAGATTCAGCTGCGACACGAGGCTGATTCAGCTGCAAGCATCGCGTCTCCTCAAGTCCAAGTGGCTCTAAGAACTCGGACCTCTCGTCTCCCCAGCCCGAGAAATCCAGCAGGAGGCGAGGTGCAGACTGGTCCGTGACACAGAAGGCGGGGGGCTGGCCTCACAGCCTCCACGTGGTGACAGGGTCACTGCGATTTGATCTTGGACCCATTCCCTCTCTGCTTGCGTTTCAGGGAACGGTAATTCCAAGGATGCTGGGATGGTGTGGCCCATGGCCTGCCGGGGGAGGACTGGAGGGCAGGTGGAGGGCAAAGTCAAGGGCATACGTCTTCTGGCATACCGCTGGTGTGTTCCAGCCCCACCCCCGACAACTCCTTCCTACCCCCCAGCTCCTTTCAGGAGGCTTTTGCCTTAATTCTAGATCCCAAATCCAACTTCTGAGCTCGCATAACACCCCTTTCTCCTCTCTCCTTCCAGTCCTAGGAGTGACCTGCAATTGCTAACCTCTGGGGTGGGGATGGGGGTGGAATAGAGTGACTCATCACTGCCTTTGGCCTGTCAGCTCTTCTGTCACCTATATGAGCAATCCCTGCATTAATCTCCCCTGCTGTAAACGCACAGAGTAGCCCATGTTCCCTGGCGAGACCCCAGATAACAATGGTCATCCTCGAGTTTTGATTTCATGATTACAAAGCAGCTGCTGCAGCTCCAGCCATCACATCCTTACCACAGCCACATCAGAAGTCACGAAGAAAGATAATTTCTCCTTGCTTGCTTCTTCTTTGCCAGGCAGGGAAGCCGTTCCCAGGAGTCGGCAGAACTGAGTCAGTGCCCATACTCTCGCCGGAAGAGAGGTTGAGAGAGTGAGTAGTCTGGCATTTTTAACCCCTCTAATGTGAGATGGGCTCTTCAGGCAAGAAAAAGGGAGCTGGGCAATGGCTGCTGAGTGAGCAACCAAACATGTCTACCACACTTACCTGGAGCATGGCTATGGTCAAATCACTTCCTCTCTCTAGGCCTCAGTTTCCTCATCTGGAAAATGGGGGAGTTTGATGAGATCAATCATTTCCTTATTCTTTAAAGCACTTGTGCTTTGACGAGGCACCCTAGGGGCCTCTGTGGGGTCACCGTGGAGGACAGAGAAGTGGGGTCTGAGCAGGTGGGACCCCAACCCCACTTCAACAAGAAGCATCGTCCTTTGGTCTTTGTGAAAATGACAAAAAAAAATCTACTGGGTTTGCTGATTTCTAGCGTGACTTGCAGCTCTCTCAAGGACCGGGATTCAAAGTTATAGATCAATGTATAAAAACGAGAGAATAACCAGAATGATGTTCTTGCTAAGGATGATCCATTAGCTTTGGGGGTTATTCATAATAAACTTTGGAGGGTGATTAAGCTCCTTGGCTTTTTGCCAACTATGAACCAATCTGCATGAAACGGGAGACTGTGGGCCACGGAACAGAAGACACTCTCCATGAGAGAGTCTTGACTCCCTCTGTTCTCTTCAATTATGAGGAGGCAAACCCCTTACATACATACAATTATTTTAAACTATTTATCTTGCACAGAGGAATTGATCTTTGCAGGTCCTTCTCGCCAGCCTTGACACTGACGAATCGCCTCGGAGATGGTCCCAGAAAGGGAAGACAGGCCCCAAATAGATGGCTCTTCTCGTCTTAATTTTTCCCCTGGAGGCTCTTCTCCATTTGGAACCTTCCTCGTTGCCCTTTTGTGGATTTAACTCCATGCGCGCCATGCCAACCATAGCACCCACATTGCTTCTGCTGCCAAAGGCCTCGTGCGGATCAGAGGTTCAAAGGCACAGGTGGGGAAGACCGTGAAACCCTCGAAAACCTCCCTGCTCCTGCTGAGGCTTCATCCTCCCCTGAGAATAACCAACATTTTCCGACAGCTACCTTCGAGGACTAGCTATGGAACTATTACTCTGTAACCTGAATGATCAGAAAGTAGTTCTTCCCCCCTAAGCCTGTGTACCCTTTCACGCTCTCTGTCCTACTTAGGTCTGGGGGCTCCCTGAGGCTGCTCTAGTCTGTTAGCACCCACTTTACAGATGAAGAAACTGAGGCCCAAAGAGGCTAAATGGTTAAATGTCTCTCCCAAGGTCACACAGGTAATTAAGGGGCAAGGTCAACATTTGAATTCAACTCTGAGCCGAATTCAGCTCTGAGCCCACACAAGGACAGACCCTAACTCAGGGTCTGACACCACAGGAGATGCCCAGTATATCCCACTCTCTCTTCCTCCTCTCCTCTCCTCTCCCCATGGCTCTGGGTTGCCTCTGTGGATTCAACAGAGATGAAACAGGTGGGTCAAGGTGGGGGCCCAGCCTTCTTGCAGATCTCACAGAATTTGCCGGAGCCTGGGTTACATGCCAGCTTTTCGTGTAAGACAGAAATACAGTCTGTCTGAGTCAACTCAGGCTGCTATAGCGAAGTACCATAGACTGGGTGGTTTATTAACAACAGACATCTATCTCACTCCGTTGTGGAGGCTGGAAGTCCAAGATCAAGGTGCCAACATGCTCAGGTTCAGGGACAAGCCCTCAAGGGTGCCAGCTGCCGGCCTCTTACTGTATGCTCCCATGATGGAAAAACAAAAACCAGTGAACGTAAGTTCTGTTCTTTGGAGGGCGCTAATCCCGTTCGCCGGCGCTCCACCCCCACGACCTAATCACCTCCCAGAGGCCTCGCCTCCTGATACCCTCACATCGGGCGTTGCCTTTCAACAGATGGCTTTGGGGAAACACAAGCACTTAGTCCATAACACAGTCTCATTGGGAAATAGTCAAACAACACAGATGAAATAATACCAATAATAATAATAATACTACAAATAATGCAGCTCAAGTCCCCTGGAAGCACTCACCTCTGATCCCAGGCTCCTCCCCAAAATAACTACCGGCATTTGCGTGATGTAGATCCTTCCAGATCTACTTCTGTGCATTTATGAATTGATGCATATAAAAATATCATGCAAAGAAATATGGAGTTGGGGTTTTTTAATCTGCTGGGATTTTATTATTTAAGTGGTATCATCCCATACACACTCCTGTGCAATTTGCTTTACAGAATGTTCCCAATCAGTATGTACATATTGGCCTCATTTGTCTTTTTCCTGCAGCTGGTAGCCCCATAGTTAGCATGGATAGTGCTGTGGTTTGTGTAACTAGTTCCTTATTGATGGACATAAGGGGGTTTTCCAACATCTCACTATTAATAACAGGCCGCAATGGGCATCCGTGTCTTGGCTTCTTGCACATGAATGAGTATTTCTCTGGAGAAAAAAGTGAGCATCACTATAGGAAAAAATAAACCATAAACTCGGTTAAAAGAGAAGCCGATGGGGAGCTGGTATTTGCAACATATACGACACAGATTAGTAATCCCATTATATGAAGAAAAGCTTCACTTTAATAATAAAAAGACGAACAACCCAATAGCAATGTGGGTGAAAAATACAAACATTCATAAAAGGCAATTCATAAACAAACACAAATGACCAGGAAATGTTGCACCAGGAAAGTTATTATGCCTCCCTAATAGTCAGGAAAAGTGCAAATCAAAGCAAGAATGAGGTATCATTTTTAAGCCACCAGATCAGCCCACGTTGGGTTGTTGTTTTAGAGAGAGAGCACAGCAGGGGAGAGTGCGAAGGGGGAGAGAGAGGGAGAGAGAGAGTCTTAAGCAGGCTCTACCCTGGCTGGATCCCACAACCCTCGGATTGTGACCAGAGCTGGAGTCAAGAGTCAGCCGCTCAATCGACGGAGCCCCCTGGGCACCTCGAGATTGGCGCCAGTGTTCGGCCGGGTAGCGCCGGTCCTTGGCCAGAGTTTGGGGAGGTGGGGACGGCCGCGCCATCAGAGTGCAAACCGACGCTGCCCTTTCGGAGGGCAGTTTCGAAGCATCTTTCACACTTTCAAAAGTGCCCACCCGCCCAGGCCAGCAACGGGCTTCGTTAAGTGTTGGGTGCTTTCCGCTGGTGTGTCCTGGTCACCCAGAAGCCCGCCGTGGGCCCCAGCGGCCTGGGACGGAGCTGGCAGGAGCTGCACACTTCGCAGATGGGCCAGGGGGACCGTGACTCAGGGCTCCTGCACGTCGGGGGCGCAGAGAGCCCAGCAGCGTTTCTCTACCCTGTGCTCCATCCCAGGCCCTTGAGCAACTGCTCGTGCCCCCCCCCCGGGGGGCAATGATACTGCGGATGGAAGAGGCGTTCCCTGCGGTGGTTCTGAAGGCCACCCACACAAGGAGCTTTCTCCCGTGTGTCGCGTTTTCCCTGACACGCCACAGCCCCACGCAGAAGACGGGACTGAGTCCAGAGCCTCCCCCGAGTCCGAGCAGGAACCCCACACATCCGCACCCCCCTCGTGTCTCTGGGCATTTCCCTCGGACGAAACGCACCCCCGTGGTGGGCCGGGCATCACACCCCACCTCCGCGGACAGATGGCTTTGACCCGACGCCCCACCTGGCTCGCAAACACTCTGCCCCTTACCAAGGACTTGCGTCCACGAGGCACCGGCTTCAGCTGGCTCTGCCAGCTGGCATCTCCCTCGGGCCTTCAGGTCCCCCCCAGCCAGCTCGCCGGAAGGTGGCCGTCCAGCCCAGGGCCCGTGCAACAGAGCCTTGCAAACCCCGGTCGCTCCACCTGAGTCACAACAAGCCTCGGAAAAGCCATTTAGCGGCTTGGTTTATGAACTTGAAATAATTCAGCGACAGTGACTCTGGGAGCAGAGGTAAGAGACAGCCTCGCTACTTGTAATGTTACAGGCCTTTCCAGTAGGACCGACGAAGATAAAAGCCAGCTAGGCCGTAAAGTCCATTTATGTGAGTGGAATGACGACCCATAAAGTCGAACATGAATAAACAGCCCGAAGCTTAGCAGGCTCAAGTTCTCCAGCAATGACGACCTCGGGGTGCAGAATGGAAAGACACAGGACTCAGGGAAAGTTCTTTCCTGGGTGCCCAGGACTAGCCCAGGGACGCCCCATCACACCCAGCCTGCTAGTTATGATGCTTCCCGGGTCCCCTCCCCGCCCACACACTCCCTTCCCCGACCTTGACCGGGAAGCCAGAAATGTGGGCTTCAGATAGATGTATCCTCACCGCCAGTATCAGGTCCTCAGTAAAAATAGAGTGATCTGAAATGCCCCTGCAAATATTTCCTATTTTTAATAACATGGTATCAATTTGCAAACGGAGTAATGATCTCTGTTACTTTTCAGGAAATTATGTTTAATATACTTTACCAGAGCCGAGGAAGAACAATTTAATTGAAAGAGCTGCTTTGAACCATATTTAACCTCAGATGTACTAAATGGAGCGTCTCAGAGATAACTTATGGTTTTTAATTTAACGTAAACTATTCAGTGCATAAGCGCTGTGTTTTTGCCACTCTAATAATGACCGGTTTGGGTTTATGAACTAGTTTTCCCAGCCTCTCTTTCCTCCCACAAACACTCTGGTGGATGTGAAATCAGGAGGTTTTCCCACATCGAATCTGAAATTAAGGGCCCGCGGGCCGGGCCCCCTGCGCCATCTGGGGACAGCTGTGCCTCAAGTGGGACACGCCTCACAACTGCAGAGAACCCCCTGGTTTTTGAGAAGTGCCTACATCTCACTGCCCAGCCTGAGCTGGCGCCTGGCTGGCTTCCTTGCCGCTCTGATTAATGGCTTCCAGCCGCCGTACCCGCACGTTAAATGAAGTTTCGTGCTCACCAAGATTAATTGCCGAATGAAAAATATTGAAACTTTATTATTCGCATAATTCATTTGAGGGGATGATCCCAGGAAAATGTAGTATGCAGTTGAAGTTCATCATTTGACAGTAATCGAAGGGAAAGAAGATGGAAAGAAGCACGTGGTAGGGTGCCCCGGCCCCTATGTTGTTGGGTGAGGGGGGACTGGGGAGCCACATGAACTGGTGCCGGTGTGTTTAAGAAAGCGACTTCTGGGGCGCCTGGGGGGCTCAGTCGGTTGAGCGTCGGACTTTGGCTCAGGTCATGATCTCGCCGTTCATGGGTTCAAGCCCCGCGACGGGCTCTGTGCTGACAGCTCAGAGCCTGGAGCCTGCTTCAGATTCTGTGTCTCCCTCTCTCTGACCTCCCCTGCTCACGCTGTCTCTCTCTCTCAGAAATAAATTTAAAAAAAAATTTTTTTTAATTTTTTAAAAATATTTTTTAAAAAAGAAAGCTGCTTATTCAGACCATCACGTAGTCGATCAACATTTGCTTCTTGGGTCCTTCCTTTCCCCAGCACGGGCTCTGACGAGTCCTGTGGTGGCCAGCTGCCAGGCCTGCTGCCCTGTTTTATTTTATTCATATCTCTTCTCTTGAGTCTGCTTGTCGGAGTGGCCTTTATGGTCTTTTGGCCAACCGGGCATCTACAGGGTAAGACAGCCAGTCTCCCTTTGAGAAGCTATCAGCTCTGCACTTCGGTGGAACTCCTTGGAGGGAGCCTGGGGGCAGGTGTGAGCCAGTGAGACTGCACCCTCCTGGCCACCGTGGTTTGTTCAGAATGGACGCATGACCTCATCAGGGCCTTGACCGGGCCGGGAGTCTTTCCCCTGGAAGGCTAGGATGGAAGCCAACCCTTTTCCTTCCACGGTGGAAGCTGAGCTCACAGGAGGCTACAGCAGGAGCCCTGCCCCTCCCCCAGGGTAGCGCAAGGAGACACGACCCAGCCCCAGTGGCCTCCCCTCCCCGAGACATGGGAGAGGCCAAGTCCTGGTGACCTCATCTGGGCCTGAAGCCGGCTCTACTTCTGAACGGTGGACTCTAGTTTTGAAAGCCACATAGTCTGTCTTTGCTTAAGCCAGATGGAGTGCACTTTGTTCTCAGGGACCTTGAGTCTTGAGTGAAATGACAAAGAGCAAAACGATGCCCTCAGCCAGAGGACATTCATTCCGGTGGCTTCATGACAAGGTAGGGGTTTAGCTCCTGTCCCCTAGACTCCCGGAACTGCCCTGTTACTGCCTGTGACTGTTCTTAGCTCTCCCTGCTGTCATGTGTGCTGCCCTGGGGCGCCTGGGTGGCTCAATCCGCTGAGCATCCCACTTCTGCTCAGGTCATGATCTTACGGTTCGGTTCATGAGTTCGAGCCTCGCGTCCGGGCTCCCTGGTGTCAGTGCAGAGCCTCTGTCCCCCCCTCCCCGCCCCTCCCCTGCTCACACTCTCTCTCTCAAAAATAAATAAAACATTTAAAAATAGTCATAATAACTTATGCTACCTGGTGGCCTTTCAAAAAGTTTCTTTTCTGCTTAAATTAGCTGGGTACCGGCTTCTGTTGTTGCAACTAGAGGTGCCTGATGTGACACAGAGGTGGTCAAGGGGGACAGTTCCCTGGCTCTAGGCCTCTTTCATCTCAGTCTGCAGGTGCCCTGGGGCCTCGCTCACCCGGCCCATCCACAGACCAGGGCCTGCACGCATCTCTGTGGACAGAGCGCAGAGCCAGCTGGCTGAGTGGGAAAAAAAAATCGTGTTGCAGAAAGATATCATTGAGGAGCGTGTTAAAAACACACAAAACACTATAAATTATTTACAGATGCACACATAGGAAGTAAAATCACTACAAACGAATGGGAAAGTTGCACACCAGATTCATGTCCATGGGAAGCTCGGAGCTGGGGGCGGGCGGGATGCTGGGAAGATGCTTCTCTGAATTTTTGGTCTAATAAAACATGAAGTCAAATGAAAGCCCTCCTAGTATTCAGGTGCAGGGAGTGGGTGGCTGAGATGCTGGCCGGGCCCCTGGGGGGGAGCTGGTGGGATGCAGAGAGGGACCCCGGCCTCCGGCTGTTCACAGCACAGGGACAGACGGGAAGGGCAGGGCTAAGCAGGAAGCAGAGAGCGTGTGCGAGCCGCCCGGGACAGGGAGCCTGGGAAAGCTGGGGAAAGTGACCGCTCATCCCTGGAGGGTGGGCGAGGTGAGGGGCAGGAGCTGGGGCGAGACCCCAGGACAGCACAGGCGGTCGTGCAGATCTGCCCGCAGACGGAAACAGGTGCCTGGAAGCACGCATTCTTCTCTTGTGTTTTAGCCTTTTGCACGTTTTAAAAATAAAACTAAGGAAACCTTTACAAAAAAAGTGAACAAGACTGAAGAAAGACAAAAGACCACTCGTAATTTCATCAAGCAGATAGAAATAACCACTTTGAACATTTTAATGAGGCGGTTCCTGTGTTGGCTGCAAAAGATAGATATTCTGGACGCCTGGCTGGCTCAGCTGCTGGAGCGTGTGACTCTTGATCTCAGGGCTGTAGGTTTGAGCCCCACGTTGGGTGTAGAGATTACTTAAAAATAAAACCTTAAAAAAAAAAAAGATATTCTCCCTGATTCAGAACTCAGCATAAACAGAGAGCATTTTACATAAAGTTGGGGGGGTATCATTTGTGCAGTGGTTTTTCCTTTGGAAACAGGTTTTGTGGCCATGAAGGATGCAAGAGATATAAGAGCAATCCCTTGGTAACATTTACTGTGGATAAGCACTTTTTTTTTTTTACATTTACTTATTTTTGAGAGACAGAGAGAGAGAGAGAGAGCACAAGTGGGGGAGGGGCAGAGAGAGAATGAGACTCAGAATCCGAAGCAGGCTCCAGGCTCTGAGCTGTCAGCACAGAGCCTGAAGCGGGGCTCGAACTCACAAACCGTGAGATCATGACCCGAGCCGACATCGGATGCCCAACCGACTGAGCCACCCAGGAGCTCCGATAGGCACTTCTTTATACATGCTAATTCATTCAATCCTCACAATCTGGTGAAGCCAGTTGCTATTATGAATTCTCATATTACAGATAAGAAAACTGAGGCCCAGAGAGATTAAATGGCCCGTCCAAGGTCACACAGCTGATGTTTATATCTGGGCTCCTAAACGGCTAGGTCTGGCTCCAGAGGACTTTCCTGTGATCTCCCATAGCATCGCTTCTCAGGGAAGTTGACGTCTGCAGAAACCTCACTTCCTGAATTTGCAGGGTGCGGGAGGGTGGTCAGCACTTACTAGTCTGCTCTGGAGGTGAGGCTCGGGGAGGAGTGTGGGCTGAGCCAGGCCCGGATGACTTCAGACCCCAACCTTTCCCTCTGCCTGACCCAGGGGCCCTCAGCTGCCCGCCCAACTCAGCGGGCTCTTTACTGTCACTTGAGGAATTTCCCACGCTGAGCCTGGCCGCCAGAGAACCCTTTATTTCACGGTCTCCTCGGCTGCAGTCTGCACAGGGGTCGGGGGGGGGAGAGTGCGGGGGGAGGGAGAGGCACACAAGCCCCTTCATTCCAGCCCTCCTTCCCCAGCAAGTTCATCTGAGCACAACTTTGTGCATCCAACCAATGAATAATAAATTTAATAATTAAAGAATAATTAATTACACCTGAAACTTCTCACTTGGGGGTACAATTAGCCTCTGGCACCTCTAGAATGAGTTGCTAGTGACTAATTGTGCCCTCAAGGAGGCATTTGTAAGTACAATTAATTGTGTGCAATATTGAGCCCACAAATACTTCTCAAGTATTTATGTTCCCAACATAAAAATCATTCCCACAAAAAAGGTTTGTTCAAAATCCAGGCCCTTTTTCGTTTCTTGTTTTTTGTTTTTTTTTTTTTTAAAGAGGGCTGTGGTGGGTTCCGCAGCAGAACCCAGATGTGCCGAGGTCTCCGTGGGAGGCCGTGCCTCCCCTACACCAGGGTCACCTGAGCTGCAGGCTTTGCTGCCGTGGGAACCCCAGGCAGCCACACAGCAGCGTGCAGCACGGACCAGTGGCTGGAGTAGTTAACTGTTCAGGACAGACGCACGGAAATGGGAGAGCAGGAAGGAGAAATCAGGAGTTAAGGGGCGAGCCCCCCTCCTTTGTCTCCTCCAGGCTGTTCCCCTGAAGCCCACCCAGATTGGAGGGCCGGCGACCGGTCTCCCTGGGCTCGCCCTCACCTTCTGAAATGCACCTGCCGGCAGCTGGTTCTTGGCCGGCTGCTGTGGGGCCGCCCTCGGATGTGGGGGCTGGCGTTGGGTGCTGGGTGTCACCGCCTTACTCAGAGCTTGGGTGATACCTCCAGAGATGCCGCCTGGTCCCTCGGGGGTTCTTCAAGGAGGAGAGGAACTCAGAGGCTCCCCATCCATTCCCAAACTCACACCATTCCCTAAGGTCCCCCAAATGGCCATCTAGCTGATCTCTGTCCCCATCCTATGGTTTCCTGTCACATGTGGTCCCTCTGCCTCGTATGCCCTCCCATTTACACATATGCATGCACGCGTGTGTACATGCACACGACATACACACACGTGCGTGCTGACGTGTCCCCACACACATATATACCGGTACACACAGACATATATAAATGCATGTTTGTACACATATGTACGTGCAAACTCACCTATACACACATGTATATATACACAGACATACTGCTCTGCTCAGACACATATATTCACACATATACACGCACACACACCTATACATCCATATACACCTATGTCCACACTACATACACATATGAAGATGCACACGCATGTTCATGCACACGCTCTCATGCACACACATTGCCATGTGTCCTCATTTTATTTTAATTTTTTAAAATATTTATTTATTTCTGAGAGAGAGTGCAAGTAGGGGAGGGGCGGAGAGAGAGAGGGAGACAAAGACTCCCTCTTTGAGTCTAAAGCAAAGCAGGCTCCAGGCTCCAAGCTGTCAGCACAGAGCCCGACACGGGGCTTGAACCCACGAACTGTGAGATCATGACCTGGGGTGAAGTCGGACACGTAACCGACTGAGCCACCCAGGCGCCCACGTGTCCTCATTTTAACCATGATAGTAGACCCTGCCCTAATGCCCTGTTGGCTGCACTGTCTTTCCTGACCGCCCCCCACCACCCCTCCCTGGGTCCAGCTCTCTCGTCCTCTGGACACCACAGCTCTCAGGCCTTCCCTTCCTGGGACCAGCTCTGACTCCCCTCTGGTCAGGAAGCCCCTCAGGACAGGGCCGGTGACAGTCCCCGAGCCCCATCACAAAGCCCAATGTGGCACATGTTCCATACGTGGTTGGCACATGAATGAATGAATGAATGAATGAATGAATGAATGAATGAATGAGAAAATGAACAAGGAAGGAGTCTGGGTCCTTGCCCTCATGTAAGAGTCCATCTGGAACTCTCTTTGGAACACACCTGTGAAGGACAAAGAGGCAGGAGGCACCTAGAGTTGGCCCGAGAGTGACAGGAAAGACCAGTCAGCCACTAGTTAACTCCTCCGGTTTGGGAAGGGGGTCCTCAGGCCTGCTCACTTCCAAATTCCCCTGGGATGTCACCGTTCTTCCAAGGGGTGGAGCACCCCCTGGGAGTATCTCTGAGCCTTTGGGGGGACTGCACTGACCCTCTCCTGTGCCGCCTCCTCCAGGCACTGGCTCCTTGGGCGAGAGGAACCTGACCTTCGCTTTCTATCCTCCGGGTTGGCCAATGTTTGGTGAGACAAAGGTGGAAATTTCCAGCACCAAGGGTGGAAAAGAGAACAGTCGAAGAAGGTAGGATTCTACTCCCTGCTCACAACCCTGCTGCCTGAGAGGAACAGCCCACAAGGACAGCTTTACAAAGCCAAGTGTGTGGGGCGCCTGGGTGGCTCAGTTGGTTAAGAGTCTGACTTCGGCTCCGGTCATGATCTCACGGTTCGTGGGTATGAGCCCTACATCGGGCTCTGTGCTGACAGCTCAGAGCCTGGAGCCTGTCTTTGGATTCTGTGTCTTCCTCTCTCTCTGACCCTCCCCTGTTCATGCTGTCTCTCTTTCTTTCTCTCTCAGAAAAAAAAAAAAAATTTTTTTTTAAAGCCAAATGCTTGATCCTGGCTATTTTCGCATTATTTCTGGAAGGCAAACCCCCTTTGAGGGCACAAGCATTTTGTCTCTGGTTAAAGAGATTTGCATTTCTTTATTAGATTTTCTTCTTGATGATCCATCAGGAGGTTGCTCCATTGTCTTCTGGTGCTAGTGTGGGGTCCCGTAGGCTGCCAGTCATCTAGAAGCCCCTGGAAACTAACCACAGAGCAGAACCATATGCCATGGGGGTTTTTTTTGTTTGTTTGTTTGTTTGCAGTTTCAAGGCACTGGGAACTTTAATGAATCCTGGGGTATTGGGTTCAAGTGCAAAATGGGGCCAGTCTGCTTTCAAAAGCTTGGCACTCTGTGATGTTCTGCCATTCACCAAGCACATAGGACACCTGTTAGAGACGACGGACCCTGGACAGGATGCCCATACGAAGACGGGTGAAGACAAAATCTAACCCCAAAGCTCCCAGGCTCAAGGTAGGGATGGGCACAGTGCTGTGGTGACCCTGGAAACCCCCAAGGGGACAGGCAAACCTCCCAGCAGAGGGGTCATCTGACCGAGTCCTGTCAGATGCGTAGGAGCTCAACAGATGGAAAATGGGGGAGACTGGAGACCAAGAGGGCGAGAAGTTGAGGGGAGGGAAGAGAGGGGGAGAGAGGGGACCAGCTTTCCAGATCCACAGAGACAGCCCTGGGAGGAGACACTGAGACTGTAGGCGTGGGACCTGGACACGGGCCCACCGTGCTGGACTCACGTCAGCGGCGTTTCAGCTTCAGAGCTGCTTCCTCCCTTCAATCATGGGCTCATGTCTTCCTCCCTTCATTCAACAGGCATTTAGTTAGCGCAGCACCAGGCCAGCCTGCTGGGCGGCCACCTTGGAGCTCAGGGGCCAGCTGCAGGCAGTGTGGCCGCCTCCTGAGCCTTGCTGGGCTTTCCAGGCATGGGCTGATCGGGTCCCGGAGGGACCCAGACACTGACATCCCTACAGTCGCTTCCGCTTGCAGACCTCGGGATCAGACCCGGCCCCCTCTGCCGAACACCTGCGTGTGGCTCTCTGCCACACTCTCGCCCGTTCCCGGCTCATCCGATCCCCATGACAACCCTGTGGGCTGTGCACCGGGACAGAGCAAGGAAGCTGCGGCTCAGAGAGACGGACTGCCCAGCGCCGGTGCTGGCTTGGGGGCCAGGTCTACTCAGAGCTGCCTGCAGACTGCATCAGGCAAGACCCGGTGGTGTGTGTGTGTGTGTGTGTGTGTGTGTGTGTGTGTGTAGACACAGAGAGACAGACAGAAGCTCAGGCTCGTGAATCAAAGCAAGAGTCCATTGGTTTGGCCCGTTCTTGCTCTTCACCAGTGATGCTCAGGACAATGACTACTGCTCCAAAGAACTTGCTTTGGAAGGCTGTCTGCTTTCCCACAAAACAGAATAGAAAAAGTAAAGGCCCCAGGAAACCCGTGGTCCGTGTATACGAGAAAACTATGACTTGCTGATGCTTCTCACTCCCAGATGTTGCCATGTGACCTGGTGTCCCTCTGCCCAGGACCTCACCCACCTGACCAAGAACAGAGTGTGCCGTGCCCACGAGACAGTGTTTTCTCCTGCGCAAAACTCCTGCAAAAGAAGGAGGGTCAGGAAGTGCACAAATCAAACCCAACCTTCTGGCCCTTGAAGTGAGATGCTGGGACACCTCCAGAGCTCCCAAGCCCCCCTAAATCCCTCCCACTGCAACCCCACACTCTCCTGGGGCAGCTCGGTCCCCTGAGGCAATGTAGACAGAGGTCTCGCACCTGGCCCCAAATGCCAGCAACAGCAGGTGATCCGAGGCCCCTCTGGTCCTGAACTTGGCCGCTGCAGAGATGTGAGCTGGGGTACCCCAATATCCATCTCTTCTTACAGGCGGAGCAAAGGATGCTTGCCTTTGGTGGGTGCACACCGTTGGTATGGGACGCGCCCTCAGCCCGGGCTCATGGCGCAGCTCCATGTGTCTCCTGATCTGACCCCCAACATCTCAATTTCCAGGCTCTGCTGAAAGTCCTGTGTACTTAGGAGGCTTCCTGCCTCTTGTGAGACTGGCCTTCTGGGCACAGTTCATCATCAGACTGTTAGAACAGCACTCTGTTAACTACAAGAACCGTGATGCTTAGATTGAGTAAATTAGAATATCTGTATGGTGTGTTCCCCGAAGATAGTTTGCATCATGGTAAATAAACCCCCATCTGAATTCAGAGACGTGGCTATAGCTTTTGTAAATACGTAATTATATTTTTGGAAAGCCACTCTCTTCTCTAACCCCTTCTCAACCTACTATTCAGGAATAAGCCGGCTTCCGTGGTAGGTAAGCCACCGTGATTCTTTTCCATTCTTTCAGAGGAAACGGCCTAAATCTCTAAACTTGCCGGTTAAGATTCTTGGCACTATTCTTTGGTGGAAACGTCTCAGTAAAAAAAATGGTAGAACATTGCAAATGGTTTTCACTGGGCGTGTGAAGGATTGTCACACCCTGCCAATGGAGTAGATATTATTAGGATAAGACATTTAGAAAGTCTTTGAATAATGGGATTCAAAGCCTTAAAAATGTCCAAACTTGGGTTCATAAAGTGTAACTCGCTCCATACAGCGGTCCTCTACGCAGCCCAGAAGATTGATATAGCTCTCTGCTAAATTACTAGGAAAATGTCTGTGATAGGTTAAGGGAAAATAAGTTAGAGATGAACACGGATAGTTATAATATATATTGTATTATTATGTATGCACAGAACAAAAGATCTGGAAGGAATGGTAAGAGTAATTCTCTGCGATGGATTTGCCTGATAATTTTCACTTCCTCGTATCTTTCTTTTCCCGGAATCATTTACATTGAATGGGTATTTCTTTCATCATTAGGAAATGCCATTTCATCTGGAAAAAAAATATATACAAGCAACACAAAATAGAATTTGACAAAACACACACACACAAACACAATGGAAACTGTGCATGCCTTCGACCTAATGGTTTCACTTGTGGAATTGGTCCCAGGGAAACAATCTGAATGCAAACAAAGCTTAATGGTACACAAATATTAATTGTGGCCACATTAATATTAATTAAGTTGCCAACACTTCAATGGCAACCAAAGGGATAATTTATGGCACGGTCACGTGATGGGATCTTATATACCGTTTTGGAGGTTTTTGAGGAATTCATACTAACGTGAATAATACACTTATTTTTCATAACGTATCACTTATGTCATACTATTCAATGAAAGACAAGATAAATTTGCCCCAAGAATGGAGAACCACTTAGAAAATACAGTAGTAACTTGATGGAAGCCAATTAAACACCTAGACAATTTGAAAACAGACCCCTCCCTGTCTCTGATTTCCGTCGAGAGGAGCCCAGCATGTTTCGTTAGAGCCAAAATTCCTGCGATGTCCTTCTGGGCTTATGGCTGTTTGTTCCTCTACAGGGAAAGCCGGTGGCAACTGAGTGCAGGGAGCAGGCTTCTCCTTCAAGTGTGTTGAGAATACGATTGTTCGTGAATGCTATAAAACGCTTCTTCTGCGCACTTGGGCGGCTCTCCAAACCCCAAACACCTTCTTTGTCAAAAGAGAAACGTCGGCCTGCGTTCTTTGCTGCTCCGTGCAGTGTGGATTCTGAAAATGGGCAGCTGCACCCAGTGTACGAGAGAGCTCCCACTCAGCGCCCTCTTCCATGTGAGGCATGCAGCCATTCGCTTGGAGGGGTCAGGTCCTCTCTCTAGGCGCCCCCTCCCCCGCCCCCGGCAATCAGCTCACTAGCAGGCCTGTGTGTGCAGAGGACACACCAATAGCCTGGAGCATACAGAGTGGACAGCGCCAGTCACAGGGGCCCCTAGGCCTGCACTGTTAGCAGGTGCTTTTTGCACTTGCTCTCTTTTAAGCCATGATCCTGAAAAGACATCTGGTGGGTTTGGAACAGAAAAGAAGATAGCAGTCACTGTGCCTGGCTTCGACTTTATTCTTTCTTAATTGTAAAAGTAATGTGTACATATTTTTATACAGAAAATTTTTATACAGAAAAGTGTAGGGACATCTGGGCGGCTCAGCCGGTTAAACGTCCAACTTTGGCTCAGGTCATGATCTCACGGTCTGTGGATTCGAGTCCTATATCAGGCTCATTGCTGACAGCTCAGAGCCCGGAGCTGCTTTGGATCCTCTGTCTCCCTCTCTCTTTGCCCCTCCCCTGCTTGCGCTCTCACTCTCCCTCTCTCAAAAATAAATAAACATTTAAAAAATTGTTTTAACAGACAAGTGTAAATATTACGTGAAGCAGTCAATAAAAGCAAATTCTCAACTGCCCCAGCATCCCCTCCCAGAATGTGGCACAATCCGTTTGGAAATCCATTCTTCTCCTTCTCTGTCTTCTTCTTAAAAGTTGCTTATTTCTGGGTGGCTCCTCAGTTGGTTGAGCCTCTGACTTCGGCTCGGGTCATAATCTTGTGGCTTGTGAGTTCAAGTCCCGTATCTGGCTCTGTGCTGACAGCTCAAAGCCCACTTCAGATCCTCTATACCCCCTCTCCCTGCCCCTCCCCCTCTTGTGCTCTCTCAAAAATAAGTAAACATTTTTTAAACATTGCTTATTTCTGATCGCAAAAGTGGTGCATGTTCATCTTGGGGAGTAGAGACAAACACACAGAGACACACACAAAAGTCAACTCAAATCCTGATGCCCAAAGGTGACTCCTGTTCACATTCTGATATATATCTTCTTCCAGACTTTATTCTCCGCACATATGCCCGAATTACTGTGGTTAGGATCGCACTATCATCCTAGTTTCTGCTATGCTTTTTTGACTTAGTAGGTCATGCTCACTTTCTGATGCCACTACATGTTCTTCTTTTTTTTGCCACTAAATATTCTTTTATGACAAAATTCTTATTGGCTGCCGAGTATTCCTTTGGATGATCTATAATAATTTGTCTATCCTGTCCCTATTGCCGAATATTTAGATTGCTTCTATTTTCCCTATTGTATATCACACTGTGACAAAGAACGGGTGCAAGAGATCTGAGGGCTTCTCAGGATCCATTTCCAGACATGGGGGTTCTCAGACAAAGGGTGCAAACATTTGTGAGACTTTTTAAAGCTTTTATTTCACCTAAAAATTTTTTTAATGTTTATTTTGAAGGCAGCTATGCTCACCACTATACCACCAACGCAGACAATGTTTATTTATTTTGAGAGAGAGAGAGAGAGAGTCAGAGCGTGAGCAGGGGAGGGGCAGAGAGAGAGAGGGAGGCACAGAATCCGAAGCAGCCTCCGGGCTCTGAGCTGTCAGCACAGAGCCCAACGCGGGGCTAGAACCCACGAACTGTGAGATCATGACCTGAGCCGAAGTCCAATGCTTAACCGACTGAGCCACCCAGGCGCCCCAAAACTTTTATTTTACTTTTAATGGTGCTCACAAACACCTACTATTTCATTTAAGTTAACCATTTTTAAGTGTACTGTTTGGCAGTGTTAAGTATATTCACATTGTTGTGCACGCGATCCCCAATACTTTTTCAACTTGCAAAACTAGACACCGATTTTCCAGCCCTCGGCCAACCCCTTTCCCCTAGTGTTCTCATGATTCTGGCTATTTTATGTATCTCATTTGAGTGCGATCAGACAGTATCTGTCCTTTTGTGTCTGCCTTGTTTCCCTCAGCATAATGTCCTCAAGGTGCATCCGCGCCGTAGCCCGTGTCACAATTTCCTTCCATTTTATTGGTTGATTTTCCATTGCATGGACGGACAACATGTTGCTCATCCACTCATCCATCAGTGGACAACTGGGTTGTTTCCACCCTTTGGCTATTGTGAATCACGCTGCAATAAATACAAAGACACAAGTGTGCAAATATCTCTTCAAGACCTTGCTTTCAATTCCAGAAGTGGAATTAGTGGATGTACGGGAGATCTATATTTAATTTTTCAAGGAGCCTCCGTACTGTTCTCCGATGAGGCCGCACACACCACTTTGGATCCCCACCAACAGTGCACGAGGTTCCAGATTCTCCACACCCTCGACAACACTTGTTGTGCTCTGTCAAGAGTGGCCATCCTGATGGGTGTGAGGCGATTGCTCACTGTGGTTTGATTTGTATGTTGTTTTGTTTTTAATTTTTTTCTTTAATGCTTATTTTTGAGAGAGAGACAGAGCATGAGCAGGGGAGGAGCAGAGAGAGAGGGAGACACAGAATCCGAAGCAGCTCCAGCCTGTCAGCAGGCTGTTTGACGCGGGGCTCGAACCCACGAACCGTGAGATCATGACCTGAGCAGAAGTCGGAAGCTTAACCGACAGAGCCACCCAGGTGCTCCTGTATTTCTTTAATGTTTACTGATGTTGAGCAACTTTCCATATGCTTGCTGGCCTTTTTTTTTTAGTCTTAAATAGTACAAATTGCCAAAACTTCTTCCAGAAATGTTGCACCAGTTGAAATGCTCACCCAGGAAAGTGGGCCACTTCTCCTTGCTTCTAGCCACCATTGTCTGGCCCTCAACTTTCCCCAAACAATGTAGATGAAAGATTAAACAAGACATTTGCGTTTGCCTTGTCATGGTAGCAGCTCAATGCTATCTTGGAAGGTAACATTTCTGGGAGCTGGGCAATGTTGACCTTGACTTTCTTCTCCTACCAAGTCTATTTTATTGGGAGCTCAGTATCCCTTTCCTGTTCTAAACAGTTGCCCGGCCCCTGAGTTTTATCATTAAGATTTAAATTGCAATTGGATTTGGGGCATTTTGAGCATTCACATCAAAGATTGCTCCAGAAAGAAGCCCTCAGGCTTGAGTGACAGGCCCAAGAAAACCCTGCACACGGGCCCCATTGTCTCCCTGCCCCTTCCCAACAGCTTCTCCATAATGCAGAAAAATCAAAGCCTTAAGTAATAAGAGGTTATTTGCAAATGGTATTCTTTTCTTTTCTGTTTTTTTAAATAGAGCAGTTCCTTGTTAATAAATGAAATTTATTGAAAACTCTGTTGAGAATCCTCATGAGTAGGCAGAGGCTGGACAATCTGTTCCCAGGCACCAAGGGTGACAAGATGAAAAGAAGAAAATGGCTCTCTGTCGGCTCCTCACATTCCTCCCAAGGAGCCCTCTTTTTAAAATTAGGGTTTCACACATTTCCCATGTGTATCTTCATGTGAAGTTTAAAGTTATGGCCACTTTTCAGTCTGGCCAATCACTGGGAGCTCTACCCACATTACTGGAGGCAAGAGAATGCAGTTCCTTCCAAAATGCAGCCAAGTCCAGGCTTTCCCTGATGGGTATTTCCAGAAACAGGAGGGTTGGAAGGGGCAAGTTCCCCCCAAGAATTCCCGAAATCATTCAGTGATTTGGTAACATGCAAGGGCTCTAAGGAAGAGCCACCCATCACGTTTCATGTTCTCAGCAAACCTATCATGTATTCATTCTTCTTTTTTAATTTTTAAATTTATGTTTATTTATTTTAGAGAGAGAGAGAAACAGAGCATGGGGGGGGGGGCGCAGAGAGAGAGAGAGAGGGAGACATAGAATCCGAAGCAGACTCCAGGCTCGAAGATGTCAGCACAGAGTCCGATGCAGGGCTGGAACTCAGGAACTGCGAGATCAGGACCTGAGCCGGAGTTGGGGCGCCCAACCAATGGAGCCACCCAGGCCCCCCTCATGTGTTCATTTCTATCCCAACTCATTATTAGAGAGTATGTGAGCCGTACTGTAGAAATCCATACAAAAAAGAAGCAGTGTACCGGAAGGCTGGATGTTAGCCAGAGTCCCAACAGGACAAAAAGACACACTTCAAACAGGATAATTTGAGGAGGGTGTAATTATAAGATGGTGGGTACAGGAAAGCCCTAGAGACAGTGCAGCAACCCGGGACTCATCACAGCAGAGCCCTCACCACCTCTGGGTCCAAAGGGCAAGGGAAGGAAGAAGTTACTAGAACCCAGAAAGGGTGTGGAGTGTCACCAGGAAGGCTGAAGGAAAGGTGCGCTGATACCTGCTATCGCGCGGATGAACTTGAAAACACGATGCAAAGTGAAAGAAGCCAGACGAAAGGCCGTGTGGGGTATTACGAGTCCACGTGTAGGAAACATGCAGAATAGGCAAATCCACAGACACCGAAGGTAGATTTGTGGCTGCCAGGGCTGGGGTAGGGGCTATGAGGAGTGACCGCCAGCAGGCTCCAGGTTTCTTTTTGGGGCGATGAACAGGTCCTGGGACTAGATAGTGGGTTATGGCTGCAATACACTCTAAAACCTCTGAAGTGATCTATGTGACAGTGTTGTAATTGATGGTATGTGACCTGTATCTTTTAATACATTTTACAAAGGAACAGAGGGAATGACCTTTGCCAGAAAGGCAGAGTCAGCCCAAGGCAACCTCATGCTGCGCGGCTGTAGGAGGCAGGAAGGGGGGTCCAGGGGAATAAATACACTGGCCTCGCTTTCCTTCCTCTCTCTGGTGGACTGTGGCTCCCCACGGATCAAACCTGATCAGAAACCAGTGGGCGGGTGAACGTGGGTGCAATGCACCTGGGTCAGCCTCTCCAGGCCGAGAGCAGGGTAGACGGGGATGCGGATGGATTGGGAGGGAACGTGGAAGACACCCGGCACGCCGGAATGAAAGGAAAAGAATACGTACGTGGTGAGGTGAAGGCGGAGGTAAGGAGAGTAGGTAAAAAACGTCCTGTGAGGTTCTCTCCAATCACTGGAATTAGTTCACATTTGGGGTCTGAGCTTCCCAGCAGCTAGCGCAGAGAGGGGAACCTACCAGAAAGAAGTGTGTGGTGTCCATTGGGAAAAACACGCTCCAGAGAACGACATTCCACTGAAGGATGGACATAGTCGTCTGCTCTCAGTGTAACGCGCCGCAGGTAAGGGTGGGAAAGACCCAAAAAGGAAAGTGGGCAAAGGCTTTGCCTCTACTCTCTGCTACCTCAAGGCTCTCAAAGACATCTCTCGCTACGCTCACCTGGCCAGCTGCTGCTCCCTTTCGGGGGCCTCCGAGCACCACAAACACGGGGACGCCAGTGCAGGAAGGTGGCACAGCACGCTAGGTAAGGGCTTGGTCCTGGGGTCAGACTGCTTGAGTTGAAACCCCAGCTCTAACCGCTAATTCTCTATGACCTATGGAAATGGACTTCATCACTCTGTGCCTTAGTTTCTCAGTCTGTAAAATGAGAATACTTAACATGCGCGCCTCACAAGGACGTGGTGAAGATGAATGAAATAATGCCCGACGAGGACCCAGTGCTGCTCCTGGCACACAGTAAGTGCTTAATAAATGTCTCTGTGGACTCTGTTGACTATAATGATACACAAGTTGTTGAGCCCTGCACAATTATCTCATTTCATGTGCTCCTTTTCACAGGGGAGGAGAAGGAGGCCCAGAGAGGGACCTGATCTACCCCAAACCACGTGGATAGAAGAAAGGCGAGTGAAGGTAGGAATCCGGCTTCCAGTCTCACTGAGCTACGGTGATTCTCAGCTGTGGCTCCAGTGTCTATGTTTTCCCTGGAGACACTCTCTGCAGAGGGCATTTGAGCTGCAGACATAGAGAAAGCAAAAATCTCAGACCCCTGTTCACGCTGTGCATATAGTAGGCATTCAGTCAGTGCTCAAGGCATGACTTTGTGACTTTTCCTCCTGGTGAGGGCACACCGGAGCTCTTCAAGGCAGGGTCTGTGCTCAGGTCTTTATCGCTCTAGTGCCTGACACAGGAGCCTGGCACGAATAAGGTGCTTTGGAAGTGGTTTACATGTATCAATCATTAACACGGGTGGCTGTTTATAAATAGCTACGTGGGAAAAGCCCAGGTGGGAGAACGGCCTCTATCAGAAGTGAAGTTCTTGGCCCACCTACGAAAGGCCATGTCAAACCCCGGCTGCCAAGCACCCGGGAAATCTGCCTTCCTCGCAGGGACATAAAGGTGAAATGCCATTTAAGGTGATACGTGGAATGATACCAGAAGACCAGATTATCCTTTGGCCTCGGCTTGCTTTCCTCTGCCAGTTTATCCCAAGAAAAGCAAGCCCTGGACCCACACATTTTGCATCTATCTGCTCTCCCTCTGAATCGGGTAGAGTGGCATCCCCTCCATTGACTGGGCAAGTCCTAACCACCTGTGAATTTTCTTATGAGGCTATAGGGTCTTTGCAGATAGAACCAAGTTCAGATGAAGTCATCCTGGATGAGGGTGGGCCCTGCCCCAATGGCTGGAGGTGGCCTTATAAGAAGAGAAAGCAGAGAAAGAGATACAGACACACAGGGAGACAGAGGTAGAGACTGGGGTGACCCTGAGGGTGGCCAATTACCAGAAGCTGGAAGAGGTAAGGAAGGAAGGAAGGCTCCTCTCGAGCCTTCCGAGAGAGCCTGGCTGTGCCAACACCTTGATTCCAGCCCTGGCCTCCAGGACTCAGAGAACAAATTCTAGGAGCTTCAAGCCGCCTCGTTTGTGGTCCATCCCTGTCAATGTTACCTTTCCTGCAAGTTCTGCTGAGGGACAAACCGGGTAGGTATGAGAGGAATTATACCAACGGCATCTACCACTCGCTGAGCTCCCATTATATGCCAGGCTCTGAACCAGATGTGTCCAGAATTGATCTCATCAAGTCCTGTTAACAGTCGTATGAGCCAAGTGCTCGCTTCTTTACAGACGCGTAGTCACGGAACTCTCACCATTCAGACCGTCTCAGCATGGGCTTCCCCAGAAGCAGAACCTCAGACGAGGTCTTGGGTGAAGGGGATTTATTTGGGACGTGATCTCAGAAGCGGGAGTGAGCGTAGAGGGAGGGGAAACGGGCAGCAGGGGCTCGATCGTCCTGGTCCCGGGAGTTCCGCAAAGTATACAGAATGTGCTTCAGAACTGTGTGTCCCAAGAGCAGGGGCCGAGAGCATTTACGCACTGGCTGTTGTCCCCAGTGGCAACTGCTGGTGGGAATCCCCCTCCACGCACCCGCGAGTGCGCACACACAGCTGCATCTCCCTTGAACTTTGGGGCTGTATCTAAGTGCAGGTGAATGTGATTCTCTGATACTGGAGACGGCTTAAAGCAGAAGACAGCCTGAGTGCGAGGCGTGAGCTGTCAGTATGGGGGGAGCCCAAGCTTGTACCTCATCTGGTATTAAAATCAAAAGCGGGTCAAATAGATTTGTAGGCACGAGAATGGGTCTGGCTACATCATTTGCAGGATGCAGTGCAAAATGCAAACACAGGATATGTTGTTTAAAATTATTAGCAATTTCAGAGTATCAAACCAGCACAGAGTCCTTCTAACTGCTCCAATCACAGCCATGAAGCCAGCCTGGGGTGGGGGGCCCTGGGGTATGTGGTCCAAGTGCCTGCTGGGTACAAGGCAAACTGTGAATACTTTACATATGCAACAATAAATAGTAGTTACTTGTAGCCTGACTTATATCAATCACATCAAATATTCCTCTTCATTGGAAATACATTTATTGATGTATTTATTTATTTTTAATCTTTATTTTTGAGAGACAGAGAGCGTGTGTGAGTGGAAGAACAGAGAGAGAGAGGGAGGCACAGAATCTGAAACAGGCTCCAGGCTCCGAGCTGTCAGCACAGAGCCCAACACGGGGCTCGAACTCACGGACTGCAAGATCATGACCCGAGCTGAAGTTGGATGCTTAACCAACTGAGCCACCCAGGCGCCCCAGTGGGAATAAATTTAGATAAATGCATGTTACTTCCTAGCTGAGGACTCCCTAAATCCGTACTAGGTACACCACTTACTGGCTGAGATCTAACCTTGAGCCAAACCTGACAATTTCCAATTCGTGTGCAAAGGAGTGTAGCCAAACCCTAAGCACTGCATAAACCACGTTGTTATGGTTTTCCTGATTATCATATATGACATCAGAACATCACAAATTTCTTGTGAGGCTGATATTTACAACAAACACAGGTTATGCAGTGTGACTCTGCCCAAATGCCACAGATATGGTGTATAATTTTTTCCTGTCATCAAAACACAGATTTGTCTGATCATCGGGCTTACATGGTTACAGCTTTATGAACAGTAATTTCTCCAGGCTCCGGGGAGCTCAGACCCTCCCTGAAACAGGTCCCCAAATATTGAAACTACTGACTCTAACCTGGGCACACTCTCAATGTCCAAGGAGAAGTAGGAAGATGACCCATCGTCTGCTCAGCAAGCTTGCACACCTCACAACAACCAGAGGGAGAGTGTAACCCTCAACCGGATCCTGGATCCAAAAAAAAAAAAAAAAACCTACCGAAGACATTTTGAGACAATTGGGGAAAATTTGAAAATTTCCCTGCGAATTAGTGCTTCTCAAACTATGTGGTGAAGGGCCAGGTTTTAGTTGTTGTTGTTTTTCAGCAGAACTCAGACTGATGCTTTTGGAAAATATAATAAAAGTGAATTTCTTGAAAAAGAAAATTAAAAAAGTATAAAATGGAAGCTCAGATCTTTTGACTAAACTGAACAGACCTGAAATCTCCCTGCGAAATTGCTATGTAGGTTTCTAAAAGCCTGCTCTCAGTTTTGTGATCCGGCTCGCTGCGGATGGGATACAGAAGGTCTGGCCCCAGGATGCTGACGACGCACTGAACGGCACTGAATCGAGAGCTTCGGTGTTAAAAAGGCATTGTTAATTTCGATAGGTGCGATAAGATATTAGGATTTCCAAGGACATCTTTCTCCTTAGGACTTAAGTGCTGAAGTGTTCAGCGGTGAAATATCAGGGTGTCGGCAACTGGGTCCCCTGTGGTTCAAGGAGAAAAAAAAGTGCCTATGAATAGAGAGAGGAAAAAGAGTCAAACAAATGTAACAAAATGTGAACAAATGATTCCAACAGGTAGCGGCCTGTGGGTGTTCATTGTAGTATGAAACCAACTGTTCCGTAGATGTGAACAATCTTTTTTTTTTTTAATTTTTATTTCTAGGAGAGAGAGAGAGAGAGAGAGAGACAGCATGAGCAGGGGAGGGTCAGAGAGAGAGGGAGTCACAGACTGAAACAGGCTCCAGGCTCTGAGCTGGCAGTCAGCACAGAGCCAGACGCGGGGCTCGAACCCACGAACCGCGAGATCATGACCTAAGCGAAAGTCGGACGCTTAACCGACTAAGCCACCCAGGCACCCCATGAACAATCTTGAAATAACAAGTTGGCGGATGAGAGAAACCAGCAGACGGCCGCTTCATTTCTCCCCTGGCACGAATTAAATGTGAGGGCAAGTCTCCGCACAGAGACATGGGCCCTGGGGACTGAGTGTGCTCACCTGTCCCTCTCGGTGAGCACTGGGCAGGCTAGGCTGCAGGGCAGAGCAAGGGAGAGCCTGGGTGGCCTCCAGCCCTGCAGTTTGAACCTGGCCCCCCCCGGCCCCCCCCAGGCTTGTCTGCTGGGAGGCTTTGCTACAGTACTGTCCTCATCTGAAAAACAAGGACCACCCCCCCTCCGCCCCGCCCCTTGCTGCGTGCAACGATGATGTTCTGGAATTAGTGAGTCTCCGGGGAGTGGTGTCTGTGAGCAAGCCTGGGCTCCCCTGATCAGCTGATCTGATGAACATGGTCTTTATTTGTAGATTTACAGGGAAAAAATGGATGAATGATTTAAAAAAACTTTTTTTTAATGTTTAATGTATTTCTGAGAGAGAGAGAGGAGAGACAGAGCATGAGCAGGGGAGGGGCAGAGAGAGAGAGAGAGAGAGGGAGACACAGAATCCGAAGCAGGTTCCAGGCTCTGAGCTGTCAGCACAGAGCCTGACGAGGGGCTCGAACCCTCGAAGTGTGGGATCGTGACCTGGGCCGAAGTCGGACGCTTAGCCAACTGAGTCACCCAGGAGTCCCCAAGTGATTTGTTTTTTAAGTACAGAGTTTCCCTGGGGAGGACAGACTCTCACTGAAGTCATCTCCATCATTGAAGCATTTTGAGGGGCAATTGACCTGCGGCTACATCGAGAGCTTTAGACCCTAAAACCAGCTCTAGTTGGAGCTGAATAATTTCCTTTGACGCTGGAACTCCCTTCCCCAGGTGCAGGAATTCCGGAAGGCTGGCCATCACCAGGCCCCGGCCCTCCTTGGCCATTCCCAGCAGTGGCCCTAGGGGCCCAGCTCTAAGGGCTGAGTCAGCATCAGTGGCTGCGTGACTCTGGCGTCAGTCACAACTGCTCACACATCTGAAGGTCTGGGTGTCACGGGCCTGCCCTGCCGTAGGAAGATGAACATGCCAAGGAGAAGGCTTCACGTGCCACGCTCCACACTGGAGGTGTGACACCACGAGGTCAGGGGACTTTTTAGACTCATGTTGGCTTCAGTTTGGTGCCATGGGGCCCTAAATAGCGAATTCCAGGCTTTCCGCCATGGTCCTTCACTGCACAAGAGCTGGGCCTATTAATCCAGTGTGTAAGTTAGTTTCCCAAAGTGGTGGGAACACAGTGAACTCCGAGGGTTTCAGAACCACCCCCACACGGGGTCTCCCTCTTGCTGGCTGAGGGACCTCAGGCAAGGTGCTTAATCGAGACCGGCTACATAATGTGGGGGGCCCAGTGCAAGATGAAGATGCTAGACCCCTTGTCCAAAATTAGGAAAAATTTTAAGATGGCAATCGGCCAAGCATCAACCCAAGCACAGGGCCCTTCAGTGTGCGGAGCTTGTGTGACGGCCCGAGGTCACAGCGCTTGCAGCCCACGGATTTGGCCTTGTCCCTGATTCTCACCTTTGTCATAGATGGCTATGGCATTTAACTCCTACCTCGGATTATGGGATTGAATGAGACGATACTTAGGGCCATGCAGTTTCTCTTCATCCTCTGTGCTTGCACATAGCGACTGGCGCAGGTGAATCTTTGTACCCAGGGCCGAGCCCAGACCGGGCGTGGAGCAGACCCTCCTTCAATTTTTGTTGAGTAGAAGTAGCTCAATATGTTTATTTCCTCTGTATGTTACACTACAGACCCACTCGTTTCTGTAGACCTGCATGCTTGTTTTTCTTTTCCTAGGACTAGACGTGCTGTTTTTTCGAATAATTCAGGCAGCGAGAGTGTGTGTGTGTATGTATCTGTGTGTGTGTGTGTGTTTAATTAAAAAATAAAAGCGATGGGCTTAAACCCAAATGCCAATTAAATGTTGAAACTCAGAGCTTCACCCACTCTGATCTGAACTCCTCACCCACAGGGCACGAGCCTAGAGTTTCCACGCACAGCTGAAAAGGGC
Organism: Hyaena hyaena; assembly: GCF_003009895.1. Taxonomy (NCBI): domain Eukaryota; kingdom Metazoa; phylum Chordata; class Mammalia; order Carnivora; family Hyaenidae; genus Hyaena; species Hyaena hyaena. The sequence goes on from NW_024080763.1 coordinate 1,280,528, forward strand.
CAGGGCATCTGTAGAGCAGTGTGCACTCACTGATTAGATTAATTATGAATCACAAAGTGATTATATTATAGCCACAACGAACACAGCTATGTTACAAAATAGTGTGGCAAAATCCCCCCTCCATTCCGGACAGCAACTGAGAGCTTCAGATAATTGCGGTTCTGAAGTGAGCTGAACCCTAAATAACAGAGACAGGTGAGTGACAATATACAGTTAAGTCCAGTCCCCAGCCACTGTCACTGCACAGACCCTTGAAATACTCAAGTGCCCACAACTAGTCCATTTTATTGAACAAAACAGTTAAAATAAAAGGATCCACTGTTATCTAGGGCCACTATCTTTTTTTTCCCCTACAACCGTTGGTTCCTGGAAATGAAACAGGAGAGAGATAGGAACTGAGAAATAAGGATGTCAGTTGAAGGTCTGTGATGGTGAAGAGAAAGCTCTCGCAGCCGGCCCGTCCCAGGGGCCTTTTACAGGCCCCCGGTTCTGAGCGACATCAAAGCCCCTCCTCGGGAGGCACAAAGCAGGGAAGGAATTGTGCCTTCCTGTTCAAAGGCTGCTAAACGGGAGAAAATAAGTGACTTACAAACTCAACACTTCACACCGGGGCTATGGATTTCATTTCTTTTAAAATGCCTCGTACCTTGAAATAATTTTTAAATTTTAGGTTGTTAGAGCATATACCCTCCTGCCCCAGTTCACCAGTTTTTAACATTTTGCGACATTTGCTTTATGTGCATATTATTTTTTTTTCTGAACTATTTGCAAACATCATTTCTCTTTGCCCCTTACCCTTTAAAGGTAGACTTTTAAATTATGAAAATAATATTAACAAAATAAAGATATAAAGTCTTTCAAGATAACCACAAATCCTACCTGATACAAATATGCCCAGTTAAAATTACTTTCTTCTCTTTTCAGTTTGCATGGATGACTTTTGTAAAGCTCAGATGTCTTGAAATACATTCACTAAGTGATCCATCCATCCATCCATCCATCCATCCAAGAAATACTTAACTAAGCACCTCTTATAGTTCAGACTCCTATAAAACAGATCAAACCATCAAATGAGTTGATGGTTGTGAAATGTGGTAACTGCCACTGAGGGCAATTCTTGACCTCTCTATGCCGTCCCACCCCTAAAAGAAAGTCCCTTTCCCTAAACCACGGATGCTGATATGGTTGGGGGTGTTTATGGTATTAATTAATAATTTCCCCACCCCCCAACTTCTAAAAGAGTATTTTAGGTGGCTATAGTAAAAACATACATACAGCCCTACAGTTAATCAGCAAGTCAAAATAAAAATCAGAAACTCCTTCCACTGTCTGCTAGTCCAGTTTTCTCAAGGGCAGGAGGTGATCCTTGTGTTATGTGCATATCATCACCAAGCAAGAAGATTTTATTCAGCTTTACTTTCCATAATTTGCATTATCAGAACAATTAGTGTTTCGTTTTCCAGACATAAAATTAAATGAAAATATTTAAAGATGCCTTTTTTTAATGTTTATTTTTGGGAGACAGAGAGACAGAGTGTGAGCAGGGAGGGGCAGAGAGAGAGGGAGACACAAAATCCGAAGCAGGGTCCAGGCTCTGAGCAATCAGCACAGAGCCCGATGCAGGGCTCGAACCCAGGAGGCGCGAGATTATGACCTGGGCCGAAGTTGGATGCTTTGCCAACTGAGCCACCCAGGCATTCCCCAAGATGCCTTTTCAAACAACACCCCTCTCCCACAGCAAGTTCAGAATCACTTTTCAAGGAGGAAGGAAGATGCTGTTTCCTGGTACTTGACAATAGGCTCCTTGGCATCCTTGAGCATTACATTTGACTTTGAGCTTCCTATGAGCCAAGCAACAAGGAATCAGGATGATTTACACTGTTTTAATTATCTGTTAAAAACAAACCACTAGTTCTTCCAGAGAGATGTACTTTATTTTCTTTAAAGGAGTGTGGAACAGAGATGGCATGGAACTCCAGTGGGTTAAGGGAGACTCTTGCTGTCTGCCCTTGTGAGGGGGGCGGGGGTGTGGGCAGAGTGGCTGAAGGAAGTGATTGTAGCCTGATGGCCTCTGGGAGGATTGCAACCCATGGTTTCATGGAGGACACAGAAAGCACCTGAAAGTCAAGGTCCTGTGTACCCATGGGGGAAGCACCCAGAAAGGGAGACTCTCCAAACACAGAGATACCACTTTGATAAGGAGTTTGAACTTTGTGCATCAAAAGAGACCTGTGAGGGGCACCTGGGTGGCTCAGTCGGTTATAGGTCCGACTTTGGCTCAGGGCATGATCTCGCGGTTCATGGGTTTGAGCCCCGCGTAGGGCTCTGTGCTGACAATGCAGAGCCTGGAGCCTGCTATGAGTTCTGTATGTCCCCCTCTCTCCCCCCCTCTGCTGCTCATGCTCATGCTCTGTCTCTCAAAAATAAATAAACATTAAAAATTAAAAAAAAAAAAAGCGAGACCTGTGAACCCAAAGAGCTGCTTAACCCAGAAGAGACAGACTCAAACCCGAAGACATGAAGTTATCCTTCCCTGTGAATCCCAACAGGGGACGGAGGATCCCAGGCAAACCCGTGGAGGTCCCCAGAATAAGGAAAAGCCTCTTCTCTCCTTGCCAGCGAAGTGCGTACATTTCAAACTCCTCCCACTTTGGAAGCTTGACTAACAAGATCACTAGAACAAATGAAGCATTGGGAGCGACTAGGTTTTTCTGTTTACCTCTGACCACCAGGAAAAAGTGATTCCGGCTCTTCTACAAGGAAAAAAGAAAGTGTTAGATGTATGTAACCTTTTGAACTCTTAGGTCTTCTTCCTCACTATGAAAGAACTACGTGGAAGCCTCATTTGCAGTAACCAATGATTTATTTTGTACTTTCTAGATCACATCTTTCTGTTGGTGCTCTGAACGTGATTCTCAGGTGCCGTAAAACCCATCCATCTTTGACTTTTTATTTTGGAACTAGTGTCTGACAACACATTTAGTTCTTGGGCTTCCCCCCCGTCAAAGATTAAATTGCTGCCATATTATTAAACAAAGAAAAAAACTTTCAAGTAAGATGCTGAAGACATGTTTCAAAAATGACTGCCTTTTCTGAATCCATGCTAATGAATGTATATGTACGTAAACAGAAGCCCTTCTTGAAATGGGGGAGGGGAATGGTCAAAATAAGGCAGACAGGGGTTCGAGCCTACCTCCTCACTCGCCAGCAGTATGACCTTAGGGAAGTCCGTAAGCCTTTGAACCTCAGTTTCCTTCATCTGTAAAATGGGAATAATACTAGTATCTCTCGAAGGGGCTGCTATGAGGATTAAAGATGCTCGTCAATGGCTCGGCACAGTGCCAGGCACCTTACCTAGTGAGTCATGGAGAAGCGTTTGTTGTTGTTATTCTTATTTTTATGATCCTTATTTGTGTCTGTCAAAACCCATGTTGGACACTAGAAGTTGAACCTGATGATTAAATAGGATTAGATGGGAAGCAATCATGGACAGTATTGAAAAATTGGCATTTCAGGATGACATTCTATAATGGTAACATAGAGAGATAAAAATTAGTAAAAGGCATTTATTCTGTAAATTTACTGAAATGTATTAAAACATATTTTCTCTGTATCTTAATGTTCTTTTCTTCCTGAAAAATACCTTTATATGCAGTAATAATAAAAATACACTAAGGTTTGTAAGACCAAAGCTAGTTTGCAACATTTAAACAATACTGTGGTAAAGTGTACATAAGATTTACCATTTTATCCATCTTTAAGTGTATTGACCCACCGCCGTCACCCATTTCCAGAAACTTTTTCGGCACTTCAAACAGAATCTCTGTGCCCATTAATTATACAATAAATTCCTCCCCCAACCCTTCATAATTTCTATTCTATTATCTCCATGAATTCACCTATTCTAGATGGCACAAGTAAGCGGGATAATACAATACTTATACTCTTGTGTCTGGTTTATTTCATTGACAATAATGTCATCAAGGTTCGTTCACATTACAGCAGGTGGTCAGAGCTTCATTCCTCTTTAAGGCTGAATAATATTCTACGTCATGTATATAATCATATGTGTTTTTTTTTATCCATTCATTCTTGGCTGGACATTTGGGTTGTTCCCACCTTTTGGCTATTGGGAAGAATTCCATGAACACTGGTGTACAAAAAATTTGAGACCTTGCTTTTCATTCTTCTGTGTTTACACCTAGAATTGGAATTGCTGGATCAAATAGTAATTCTATGTTACATTTTTAGAAACTACCGAACTGGTTTTTACAGTGGCGGCACCAATTTACATCCCCACTCGCTGTGCACGAGTTTTCTAATTTTTCCACATCTTTACTGACACTTGTTACTGTTTTTTGGAAGAGCCATCCCAACAGACACAAAGTGGTGTATACTGTAGTTTTGATTTGCATTTTTCCCTGACAGTGAGCGAGCATGTCTTTTCATGTGCTCAGTGGTCATTTGTGTATTTTCCTTTGAGAAACGTAAATTCCAGTTTTTGCCCATTTTTGAATTGGGCTGGGTTTTTGGGTTGTTCACGGAAAATTAAAAAACAGTTGGAGTTAGAGGGGCTTCTGGGTAGCTCAGTGGGTCAGAGCTACCGACTCTTGATTTCCACTCAGGTGACCATCCCAGAATAGTGGGATTGAGTCCCCGCGTAGGGCTCACAGTGACCATGGAGCCTGCGTAAGATGCTTCCCGCCTGCCTCCCAACCTGACCGGTGGGCTCTCTCTCTCAAATGAAAACAAACAAAAAGTGGGAATTTGAAATAATTCACACGCTGGGGGTACATAGGTTTAATATTTTAAAACACAGGGTGTCGGGGCGCCTGGGTGGCTTAGTCGGTTAAGCGTCCGACTTTCCCTTAGGTCATGATCTCGCGGTTCGTGGGTTCGGGCCCCGCGTCGGACTCTGTGCTGACTGCCAGCTCAGAGCCTGTAGCCTGTTTCGGTCTGTGACTCCCTCTCTCTCTGACCCTCCCCTGCTCACGCTGTCTCTCTCTCTCCTAGAAATAAATAAAACATTAAAAAAAAAAACAACAACACAGGGTGTCAAATTGAAGTGGAAAATAATTTTTGCCTCTGATGCCTTCTTTTTAAACATTCTCAGAGCAAGGAGAGTGAGGTCGAATTCCTAAATTAGGCCGAATTCCTGTTCAGACAAGAAAGTTGAACAAGTGATATGAAAACCCAGCTGACTTTTTGTGGTTTCTGGGTGAGAACAGAGGGCCACTCAGAACCAAGGATCATCTGTGAAATAAGGAAGCAGAAAATCTTTAGTTACGGTTATTTATAGTTTTATGCCTAAGAAACAAAATCACCTCCGGGCGGCCCAGAAGCCTGGGGGTGGCCCGGTCGGAGAGCCGAGAACTAGGCTAGGCCCATGACCTTGAGGCAAAGCCGCTGAGCCTCTGGAGGAAGGCCCTGACGACGCTGGTGACGACCCGGGGTCTCCAGAAGATGGAGACAACTGGGAGTGCACGTCTGGGAGGCTTTTTGCCAGGTAGCCGGCCGGGCCCGGGGCTATTGGCGCCGTGTAATAAACGTGCAATAAACGTGCGCGTCGGACATCTTAGTCACCGAGCCGGCGGGTGTAGACGCCGGCTCCCCATCCGGGAGGTCTTCCACCGACTTTTAAAACCTCACTGTCTGATGACGAAACGGTCATCAGGAGTCCAGGCCGCCCGCACGGCCGGTGGCACAAAGCACCCCAGGGTGCACTTTAGCAAACCGGCTGCGGGCACCCAGCCCCAGCTGCGGGCCGAAGCGGAGGTTTTAAAAATGAGACTGGATGGCCAGGCCTCGGGCAACTCTAGTGCGGCCCCGGGGCGCTGCTCCCGGCCTCCGGGCATTCCCTTCGCTTCGTGGGGTGCGGCGCTGTCCCGGGACGCCGGCCGGGCTCTCCGGATGGCCTCGCCCGCGGCCCCAGGGGCCCCACCGCACACCGCCCTCCAGCCTGTCCGACTCAACATCTCAATCCAGTTCCTAACAGCTCAATCCAGTTTTAAAACATCGACCCCGGGGGCTCAGTTCCGCCTCCGCGGGGGGCTCCCGGACGGCGCGCGGCGACTCCCGGGAAACGAGGAGAGTCTGAGGGTCCCCGGGGCGCAGGGGGACGATCCCTTCCAACCCGCGGCCGCCGACCCCCTTCGCAAACCGGGTTCCAACCCCGCGGGTCACCGGCATCGCGTTTAACCTAGGCGCGGCCTGATCCCTGGGTTCGGTGTCCAGCCACGAACCTCGCCGCGTCGGGGCGTCTCGGGCCCCCCCAGGCCGCAGAGCGTCTCCGTCCCGCGAGGCCGGGAGCTCCCACCCCAAGCAAGGCTTTAAAAATAGCCCAGGCGAGATCCAGGCAACAGGAAGGAACATTTTTTTTTTAATGTGTAAAAAATGTTTTGCTTCGTGTAGGGAACACAACCGCTGCAAGTTCCAGCACACAGGGCCCCTCCCGCGCACCCACAGCCACCGCCGCCTCTCCGGCGGGGCGCGGGCACGGTCTCCCGGATCCGGATCTGGGGAGCGCAAGTGCCCCCTGTGGCCGGCCTGCGCCTGACCCCGCGGGCCCGAGAAGGCGGAGAGCCGCCGGCGCGGGGCCCGGGAGGAAGTTGGAGCCGCGGGGCCGGGAAGGGGGCAGGTCGGCGCCGCGGGCCAGGCGGGGACCCGCTGGGGCCAGGGCCACCCCGGGGCGCGGCGCCCGAGGCCGGCCGGGGCTCGCGTCCCCCCCACGTGGCCGGCCGCCCGGGGCCCCACGTGGAAGGGGCGGAGGAGGAAGGAGAGCGAGGGAGGGCCGGACTCCCGGCCGCCGCGGCGGGACCCCCGCCCCCGCCGCCGCCGCGGCCCCGGAGCTCCGCCGGGGCCTCCCGGGCGGGGCCGGGCCGGGGGGTGCCCGCCGCGCCCGGCCCCCTCGCCCGCCGGCCGCGCCTGTGTGCACTTTCGCGGAGCCACTAATCCCCCGAGAGAGCCGATTTGTAGTGAGGAGAATCTGCAGGGGGCGAGGCCGGCCCATGTGGGGTTGTGTCATTGGTTTGCAAAGAGAGACCCCGCCTTTGCCCAAAAAAAAAAAAAAAAAAAAAAAAAGAAAAAAAAAAAAAAAAAAAAAAGGAGCGAGGAGTGAGCGAGCGGCGACCCTCACCTCGCCTCCCGCCTCGCTCCTGCGCAGCCGGCGGGCACCGGGCGCCGCGGCTTCCCCGTCCCCTTTCTCTCCGCTTCCCTCCTCCTTCCCGGGAGCAGAAAACAAATAAAGAAGAGCAAACAGCCGGGAGGCGCTCGGCGTCCAGGACGCTCCCTCCCCCGGTCCAAGTTGGAATTAGCATCCTCCTGGGGGTGAGCGCGGCGCGGCGCGGGCGCGGGCCGGGGACCCCCGGCGCGGCCCCCTCCCGGCGGGCGGGCGCGGGGCTGGGACCGGGGCGGGGAGCCCCGGGAGCCGGGTGGGCGGAGGAAGGGGGTGGGGTGGGTGGGGAAGTAGGAAGAGGCTCGGCGGCGAGGGGAGGAGGAGGAAGGGAAGGGGAGGGGTAGGGTGGGGAGGGGAGGGGAAAGACAGGGAAGGGCGGGAGGGGGAGGGGCGGGGAGCTGGAGAGATTAAGTTTTTGTGTGTGTGTCCCTGTGTGCGTGTGTCATTTTAAGGTGGCCCGGGAGCGGCCCAGAGGAGCCGGCGGCGGCCCGAGGAGCGAGGGACCGAGCCGGGAGCCATGCCGCGCTGAGGGGGGGCCGCACAGCCGCCGCCACCGCCACCGCCGCCGGGTGGGGTGGGAGGGGCGGGAGCCGCCGCCGCCGCCGCCGCCGCCGCCTCCCCCCGGGTGGGCGCCCTTCGCCGCGGACGCCGGCGGCCCGGGACGAGGTAAGCGGGGCCCCGGGGGAGGGCTGCGGCCGCCGCCGCCCCCGCCTCACCTGCGGCCGCGGGCTGGGGGCGCCGCGCCCGCGCCTCACTGCGCCACTCGTGGGGGGGGGGAGGAGGGCGAAGGACACGGAGCCGGCGTCCGAGGACGTGTTTGGCCCGCGCCCCCGTGTCCCCGCTCGGAGCCCGGGGGCGGGAGTCGGCCTGGAGGTCGCTGCCTGCCGCCCCCCGCCGCCGCTCGCGCCCGCCGGCTGCCGTTTGCGCCAGGATTTTTGTTGTGATGAGAGTTGATGAATGCGAAGTAGGCGGTCACCTTCCTTCCCATCAGGATTGGAAAAAAAAAAAAAAAAAAAGAAAAAAGAAATCCCGAGCGCGGCGGCGTCCGGAGGGCAGCGGCGGCGGCGGCGGCGGCGTCTCGGCGACGGTTTCCTAGGCGCCCCCGGCTCCTGCTCCCCGAGGCCGGTAGGTGCGCGCGCGGGGGCCGCCCGCGACCCAGGCCGAGCGCGCGGCGCGCCGCGGGGACAATACGGCCGGATCCCCCGGGACCGGGAGTCCGAGCGCGCGGGGCCTTACGCTTGGCGGGGCGGGGGCGGACGGCAGAGCGGGGGGTCCGCGGGGAAACCGGGGCGCGCGCGGCTCGGGGGCCCCCAGGGGAGCGGCCCCTGCTGGCCGGGGCTCCCGCGCGGCGCCCCGGGAGCGCAAGGGAAAGAAGGGAAAGGAGGCGAAGTGGAACCCTTTTGTTTTGCCGGCCCCGCATTGTTGGCTCCTCCGGGCGGCCGGGCCACATCTGCCGCCGCCGCCCGCACGGCCGCGCCGGGCTCGGCCCGCCAAAGTCGCCGCGGGGCGGGGGCTCGGCGCTGGCCGGGCGGCGGGCGCGGGAGGGGGCCGCGCGGGCCGGGCATTTCCTCTGCCCGTCCGCGCTCCCGCGGGCACCACTTCCTCCTCGCCCGCCGCCGCCGCCGCCGCCGCCGCCGCCGCCTGCTGCGAGCCCGGTCCGCCCGCCCGCCCCCCCTCCTCCCTCCCGGAGCTGCACTTTTCGGGTGGGGCGAACCGAAAAGAAAAAGTTTCGCAGGAGGGGCTGGCGAGGGCGCGCCCCGGGCGGCGGGCACCGGGTGCTGCGCAGCGACGGCCGGGCCGCCGCGGTCGCCTCTTCCTCCTCGTCCTCGGCGGCGCAGGACTGGCCCGCGCGGCCGAGGGGAAGCGCCTTTCTTTCTCTCGCTCCCGCTCTGCCCGGCGCTCCGGGGCAAGTTGGGCAGGGGCGCGCGCAGCAGCCGGGGCGCGCCTGGGCCTTCCTCCGGCGGGAGGCCCGCAGCCCACGCAGCGTCCCGGGGCTCGGAGGCCGCGGCGCCCCGGAGCTCCGCTCGGTCACCGCCGGCCGCGGCGAGACTCACGCGCGCACACGCACCCTCCCGAGGCCCGGCCGCGGCGGACGGCCACGGACGCGGAGTGTGCGTGCGCGCGCGGGAGTGTGGGGTGCCCCGGGCCCCCGACCCCCAGTACTTTCTGCGGAGGCAGCCCCAGGCAGTAGTTGGCCCCCGGGGTCTCCGTGTTGAGGATTTTCCAGGGGAAAGGAGGGATGTTTCGCAGAAATCCCCGCTCGCCCTGCGTCCTTGGGGTGGAGGCTGCTGGCAGTGGCCTACGTCGCATGCCGGGCTCCCTTGGCCCTATCCAGGGTAAACAGATCTTTCTGGATTGTTTTCCCCCCACCTTTTTTCTTTAAAGATTGGAGATCAGGTTAAGTTCTTAGAGAGTCAGATGTGAGTGGCTTGAAGGGTAGACAAGAGAATTGTATTCTATAAATATGCATCGGGAATTTAAAATGCTAAGTGCCTAATTTGCAATTCTGTTGGATATTCTAGAGACTGGTATATTTTTATCTGACATGGATAATTTGGAGGGGACGTATATTTTGGTTAGTTTACAAAGTGATTCTGCCTCCCGACTTTGGCGAAATCTATTAAACTCTCCTACAACTCTTTCAAAGAAGATTCTCTACGAGGTGCTTGGGTTCAAAGACAGTTTAAAAATTACCTCGTGTTCAGTACCTAAGACTGATGTTCTTTCTGCCTCTAGGGCTCCCAGAGTAGAACTAGTTTTCGTGTACTTTGGAGAATTCCACTGTTTTGAAATTTTTTTTTTAAATAAATCCTTTACATTTTGAAGTAATGGTACTTTAAAGGATCTTGTTTTTATAATCATTTGATTTCAAAGAGTACTTCTTACAGCAATTATAAAGTGATATTCAAAATGCTAATTAAACACTTTAAGTCAGAGCAGCTTTAATACTGAAACACTTTCTTTTCCTTTTCTTTTCTTTTTTTCTTTTTTTAAGTAACAGGGACTACGTCCTAGAGATGAAACACTAAAAATCCTTTTGTCTGCCATCAGATCTCTGAACTGCTGTGACACTCTCCTGTAAAAAAAAAAAAAATAGCCAACAAAACCCTGGTGCCCTTTTTATTGCCCCCAAAAGAAAAGTTAATGAGATGGTAGGTTTCAAGCAAAAAAGCAGGCCCTCTTTCTTGCAAAATATGCTTACAGTTGCCATTGAAGTTGTATGTTAGCCGTGAATGCACTTGCCTTTAATGAAGCCAGTTTAATCGTTCACACTTGATCAAGTATAACAGGACCAAACAAAGGAAATAAGCCAGCATATTTCTGTGGAGCGTTGAGGGGTTTAGTGTAAGTGTTGATGTCGGGTCACCCCCTCCCCCCACTATGCCCCCACTACAAGCGAGTGAGGGTTGAAGGCAAAGGGAATTTATGGCACTGATTGGTTTTCTGTGCCCCAGGGGTAGGGGACCCCAGTTTGTCCCTGTAGAAAGCGGTTATTAGAGGGAATTTTAAAATTGTGGCTTTGGAGCTTGTTTTGAACCTGACAAGGTGCTTTTTGGTTTAATCCTGCTTCCTGTTTGGGAAGATTCGGCTAAGGAGGAGTATGTCGTCCCCCTCATTTCTAATTGTACCTTAATAAGGCCGGGTGCAGGGTGGCGGGGCTCTGCTGTTTGAGCTCCAAGCCCTGTGTTATTTATGACTTCACTTCACTTGGGATCTTTTGAAATTGGCCCTCGAATGGGTGTTCTCCTGCGGGAGGGGCAGGGTGAATTACCTTTTTTCCTAACCGTGATGTTTCAAAATACCTCTTTGTCCCTAAAATGCATCTCTTTGCTAGGCACAAGTTGCAACTTCTGTCTGGGACTTAGTCGCCAACCCAAGAAAGAAATATTTCCAAAGTGTGTCTTTTTAAGGTTGAGAAAGTAAAAAAGTTTGGCTGCTTAAAAACACGGCTCACGTTGTAAAAATACGCCAGTGACATACTTTGTGAGATATTTTGGCCTTTTAAGACTCAGGGCACACCTGTTCTTGTCCCTGCAGAGTTTGCTTTCCTTGGCATTGTTAATCCGGTCGTGTACACAAGATGAAACAGGAAAACTTACCGTCTGTATAATTATTAACTAGCCAATCAGTTACCCTTTCAGGGAATAATCAATAACTTTACTCTTGACTTTTAAAACTCCGAAAAGAACCTGTATTTGTAAGTCTGAAAAGTGTTCTTGAAGAGAGATGAAACAAACGGCCACCACAACAAACAAAACTGCAGAATCAACCTGCAGCTCTCCTAGTGTTCTGAGTAGCCAGCGACAAGGTCAGTAAATGTGATGAGTACATAAACTAGGTACCGAACAGGCAGTGCTCTGGGTTTGAAAAGGATATTGTTGGGAACTGTTTAAATCCTAAAGCAAAGGGAGCTCGGGATGGCCCACAGCACTTGAAATCCTTGAGATTCTCGCTGATTAAAAACACAAAGCCCGCATCTCAGGAACAGCCCCTCCTTGAGATCCAGCCCTGGAATACCATTTGCTCCCAGCCCTTTTCCTTCGCAAATCACCCTCCTTTGCATTTAGCGCTTTTCCCTAAATGGAAAAAATGTAAAGAGTTTATAGCAACGGTGGAATGGCCACCCCAGTTGTCATTTTTTACCACTGTCATTTCAGTATAGAAGGGCTGTCATCATAATGTATGGAAGTGCAGCCTGGGTCCCTCTGAATAATCTTTCTATCAGTGACAAGCAGTGGGCCAAGTGTCCCATGTCCCTGATAAAGGCCACAGATATATATGTATATATACATATGTATATGTGTGTGTATATATATGTATATGTATATCATAAAATACACGATCAGGAAAGGAAGTATATCTGTTGGGCAGGACACAGCTCAGGCACTATTTCCACTGTCTGGCTGATAGTTCCATTACAGAGGCTGGAACCCGTTTCTGTAGTAACTAAAATGTGGGAATGCAGTTTGTCTGACCCTTGGAAGGGAAGGACTAGTGTTTAACAGAAGTGACACCTTATAGCAAAGTATCGGAGTGGGGGGGGCTTACTCCTTCGAGATCTTCCTGTGAAACTGAGGCATGCTCGTGAGGACTACTGACGACTTCTAGTAGGCACATGAAAATGCCGGAATGGATACGCTCCAAGGCTGTGATGCCTGGGCAGATATCAGTTTTCTCCCTTACAGCTGGTGAGCGTGTCCTAATCCACACCGCTGAAGTTAAAGCCACAGCCCCCCGGGCAAAGGAGAGAGAGAATGCAAGGCTTCCTCCCCACGTACAATCTTTGGAAGTTAATTTTTTTTATTCGAGTCTGTTTAATGGAATATGTATCAAAGACGAATGAAAGGTTTTTTTTTTTTAAACCCCATCTCTGGATTTGGAAAATTATACTTAATAATTACTAAAACCTTCAGAACCACTTTCAAGGTGTTCAGTGTTTTCTTTTGATCATGATTTAATGGATGGTGTCCAGAAGCCATGAGTGGGACTCGAATGATACTCACAAATTAATGTTTCGGCAGAATCTGTAGTTTGCTTTTAGCTATCATTATTGATGTTTAAAGCCTGAATTTATGGCTGCACTTGGGCATTCAGGACTTCCCCAGTGAAAAGAAGGACTTTGCACATTGTGCAAAAAAAAAAGAGGGGGGGGGATTCACAAATGAATACAGAATGTACAATAGGGAGAGAGCCAGGCCATTGTTCTGTGGAATGTTGACAATGGACGCCAAGGGGCACTTTGGGCCTTCATTCTTCCAACTGCTGGAGAACACAGAAACTTCAGGAGCGGCCCGCAGGATGGGAACCGGGGGCACAGTCATCTGTCTTTGCCTGGCATGGAAATCTGGGCCGCCGGTTTACTCCCTTTCCAGAGTTTTCTTAGAAGATGGGCTTTTCTGGACTGCTGGGGAACTTTGTGCGCTCTTCCCAGTGATCTTTTTTTGTGTAAAGATTCTAAAAGCAGAAGCGTTCTTCAAAGCAGAGTGTGAAAAACAAACTTTTTCTCCCTTGAGCGGAATTTTAAGCAATCCTTTTCACCCCTCACCAGAAACGGAGATATTGTAAGTGGCAGGAAGCTGTCGTGTTTATTTTCTATTGCTCCTCGTGCTGAAGGAGTTTTTACTCTTTACTCTGTTTGTAGTGTTAGGAAAGTACAGCTAAAGTGTTTGTTGGTTTGGGTGTTTGGCTGGGCAGATGCTGCTATTTCTGAAAACGCCTCTTTCTGTATGGCATCTTCCCTCCCCATGCACGAAGCTTCTCTTTTTTTTCTGTGGGAGCTGGGGTTGCAAAAGGGAGCCAGATCTACAGTTGAAGTGGCAGGCGGTAAACTGTGCCCTTTCTCTGTGTCCCCTCCCCCAGGTGGGGGCTGATGCCTGTTGTGATTTTATCGAGGTATATACTTGGTTCGGGGCCAGTTGACCTTTTCATGTGTATCTTAGCCTGTCCCTCCTTGAGTGAATGGTTGAGAGAATATCTACCTGAACTGCTTTTTTAAAAAATTATTTTTACTGTTTATTTATTTTTGAGAGACAGAGCACAAGCAGAGGGGAAGGGCAGAGAGGAGGGAGACAGGCTCCGAAGCAAGCTCCAGGGTCTGAGCTGTTAGCACAGAGCCGGATGGGGGATTCAAACTCACAAACTGCGAGATCATGACCTGAGCCAAAGTCAGATGCTTAACCGACTGAGCCACCCAGGCGCCCTACCTGAACTGTTTCTGTAACTAAATTTAACAGATGGTTGCCTAAAGTTGGCTAAATGTTCACCAAAATTCTGATAAAATGGTTGGGTCCTTACTCACGAGGCAAGTGGTACCTTTGATTGTATGGGGAATCTTAACTTCTATCCTAGATAGTAACGGAACCTTTATTTTTCCCCATGGTGTTGAGAGGATGTTACTCTCCGCTAGCTGTTGTCTGAACTTGGTGGGCAGGTCTTTGGTGGTGGTTTTCTGGAGATCCAGAGAAGTCTGGGTGTGGGGGTGGGGGAGGGCAGTGCTTTTCATCCTGGGAGTTCATAAAATCTTCCTCACTTGTAAAATGCAAAAAACCCATAACAACACAAAAAACACCTTCCTTTGTGTTGTTGCTTTCACTCTCTTCAAAAGCGATCTATTGATCAGCAGATGTGCTTTTTGCATTAAAACAAATCCTTAATTATGACTTGAAAGATACTGTTAACTGGCTTGCAGATTGATTGGAGATGGCGGCAATATTTCTGTCTCTCATCCTGGCCTCCGTTGGGGCAGGGACTCGGAAGGGCCTTTTTACAAGGTGTGGAACGTAGAGGGCAGGCAAGTGGGTCTTCCTGCCCGCGTGGGGGGCTAGCCAAGGGGCTATAAACTCACCGCTGCGCTCCAGCCGGGCCTGAAATCTGGCCTCCAGCAATCTGTCCGAACCCAGGACAAACAAAAACTTCATTATGGAGTCCCAGGAAGTTTCTTTGGAAGGAACCGTAGAGCCAGACCACAGAGATCAACTCCTCTGGCCTAGTGGGATTCCCCACCTTCCCCCGTACGGGAATTTGAAAAGCCTTCTTAATTGTTGAGGCCTAGCGAAGAGCCAGTCGGTTGGTGTAAATGACCCAAGTCAACCTGGAAGTGGTAGGAGTGTACCTGCCCCAGGTGTGTGGGAGGGGAGGGAGGAAGAGCTGGTGAAGTTCCGTGGCTGGAAAGGGGGTGTGAGGCCAGGAAAGGGTTTGTGCACCTTTCCTGTTAAGTGAACTCTGCCTGGGGCTTTATTCTTTTGCTGATGGATGGCTTTAGTGCCCTAGGCCTAGAAAGCACAGTCACAGTTCAGTCACAGTCACAGTGCGCATGCGGGTGGCCCGGGGTGGGGGTGGGGGGGTCGGTACGGGCAGTGCCCATGTGCTCCTTTGGATGGTGGAGAGCCTGCTGAGACAGCAGGGAGCAGGGAGGGTCTGGTGGGGGAGGAGGGCTCTTAACACCCTGTCCTGGAATGGTTCAGGGGACTGGGAATGTTCTGCGCGGTGGGGGGTCGGGGAGGGCAGCCTCCTTGGTCACAGGGGCTTGCTTTGCTGGGCGAGATGGAGTCCTGGTGATGCCGAAGAAGCTGCCAGGCCAGGTGTGCCATGGGCTGAGCTTGGCTATGGAGTGGAGTTTGGGGGATAAGATGGGACAAAGCTTCCCAAACACCGAGACCACCAGGGCAGCCCTCACTTGGGGGGTACTTGCCCTAATGAACTGGGTGGGCTGCATTTTCTTCCCGGTGGGGGTGGCACATTTTTGTAAAGTTTTTTTTTTTTTCCTGTCCCTTCTCCAGACTTTGCTCCATCTACCCTTCAGGGACCGGATGGTGCGGGAGGCCCAGCGTGGATGCCAAGTGGGAAGGGCATTTCTATCCAGGAGCACACGGGATGTACCATGTTTTTCTCCGCGCTTTCTGGTTATAGGCTAGAAGTCACTCCGGGAGGGCAATGAATAGTGTGTTTTGCTGTACAGATATCAATATGCACATATAAGTGCCTACAAGTAAAATCTCAGAATGTTTTTGATCTTAAAAAACATTTCACAGTCATTAATCTTCACGACGCTCCTGCGGGCTAGGTAAACAGAACCATTCGTATGTTATGCGACGGAGAAACCGGGAATCGCCTCCCCCAACTCGTAAAGAGGCTCTTGTTTCCGCAGCGCGCGGGTTTGGCGGCCCCGGGAACGCCGACGTTCTGCCCAGACTGACCCCAAGGGCAACTTCCGGTCTCCTGCTTGACCTTGAGGCTCCGAGGGCGAAGTGGGGCCGGGGCGACGGGCGGGTCTCCGCACCTGGCGGCCCTCTACCTGGAGGGGGCGGGGTCTGGCCGCGCCGCCCCGAGTGCGCGCGGACGGCTTGGGGTCCCCCAGTCCTGCCGGGAGGACCCGGCTGCCGGCGCCTGCGGCCCCGGGGTGCTAGCACCCCAGGATCCCCAGACCTGGGGCCCGCGGGCCTGCAGGCTCCTGGCGGGGCACCTGAGGCTCCGCGCACACACCTCCCCCTGCCCCCCGCAGGCCCGCGTCCCTGGCGGCCCCTCCCCTCCCCCTCGGGAGCTCACGTACCTGTCCTCCCCCCACCCCCCAAATGCTTAACGCCTCCGGAAGCGCCCCTCCCGGGGGGCTGGTCTTTTCACTTGTAAATAGGATTGGTTTCCCGCTTTGGGGGGAAGTGATCCAGAGGTGCTAGAAACGGCTCCTGCCCCCCAGTGCTCACTTCCTCCTTCCTCCCGCCCCCCACGCCCCCCACCCCGGCCTTTGTAGGGGCTCGAGCCCCGACGGCAGGGGTCCGGGACACCCGCCGGGGTGGCCGCGCCGCTCCAGGGCACGGGGCTGGACGGGGAAGGAGCCACGAGACCACGCGGGACCCGGAGGCGGGCCCCGAACCCGCGCCCGAGGCCGGGAGCTGCACCAGGTACCTGGCTGGACGGTGCCAGAGCCCCCCCACCCCCACCGCCACCCCCAGCGATCGCAGATGGAGCTAGTGGCCGGCTTGGCATCCCGTCCCCAGGGCGGTGTGGAGGCCGCCACTCCCTTGCCACCTTCCAGTCTGGGTGCTCTCGCGCTAGCGACGGCGCGGTCTGGGTGCGGCTGGAGGCCGCGAGGCCTCCTCACAGCCCACCTCCAGTGACCTCGCCCCGACTCGCTCTCTGCAGCTCTTCCCCAACGGGGCGGCCTGGCGGGTCAGCGAGTGTAGAGCCAGGACGACCTGGGGCTTTTCTGCGTTGTGCCCCTCTTCTCCTTCGGGGAGGAATTTTTGTGTGTTTGGCTCTTGCTGTCCTTGCGAGCTTAATGTGATACCCAAATCCACCAGGGCCATTTAAGTCGTACACAGAATAACTGCCATTTATTGAGCAATTACTTAGTATCTTTGCCAGCCCCCCCCATGTTGCATTTGAGCTTCACAGTGAGGTGGGGGGGCACCAGGCACGGGAGGCACTTGGGTGACGGGTATCAGCCCCTACCCCGAGTAGCAGAGCTGGGATTTGAAACAGGCTGTTGGCAGTGAGACTCTTCCTGCCTTTTGAGCCTCACCGGTCACCCTGAGAGCACAGGGGAGGTGAGAATTCCAGGCTTGTCCCCCAAGTGTGGCGTGTTCTCCCCCAGGATTCCAGTGGCTTCTCAGAAACCATCCTCTTTCTCTGGGGTTGACGTCCAGATCACGTGGGGCCATGAAACGTCCGGCTTGTTTTCATTTCCGTCTTTGATTAGCGATCTCTTGTCAGGATCTCACCCAATCTAATGCCAAGGAGGAATTTCTAGATGGTTTCCTGGGCCAGGCCTGTTTTAAATTCCCTACGCTTTTTGGGTGGGTTAATGAACAGCACGGCCCCTGTTGAGAAGCCTCTGGCAGGCTCGGCAGGCAGTCTGGGGCTCCCCTTGGGCGCAGGGGGAGAGTTCTGCCCTCTGGATCACAGACTTTCTGTCCAGACACAGGACAGACATTCGGAAGGACCTCGGAGCCAGGCACAGCTGTTGCTCCAGCCACGTTCTTTCGTTTGCTCTCATTCCCTCGTCGAGGTGGCCGTGATGGGGGTCGCTGTTTTACCCGTGAAGAAACCGTGGGTCAGGAAGGTTAAGTAACCAAGGGAACCGGAAGTTTAGTTAGTTCCCAGTCCATCTTGAGCCGGTTTCTCTGTAATTGATTGAGACTTTGGGGTTTTGATTGGGATTTGGGTACAGTTGGGGATGGCTTTGCCATGCTAGCCAGATTAGACCCCTTCGGTGCTCTTGATCTCATTTTCTCCCTTGATTCCATCCAAGTGTGTCTGATGTAAGCCCTGTCCCCCTCAGAAACACACACGCACACTCACACACTGGGATTATGTGGGTAGCTTTCACAGCGCTCAGGGTTTCTTTTGTGGTAAAATTGGACTTGGTGGCCAGGTATCGTTTTATCAGACTCACATTTCGAAGTTTGTGTCTAGGTTTAGTGATCTTAGAGTTTTGTTTTAAAACCGGCCCCCCCTTCTTCCTGGTGTGTGCCCCTTTCTAGGGGAGGGGCTGGAGGCGGGTGGCATGGCCCCTCCCCTCACTCTGGCTGCTTCTCTCTTCACTGCGATTCATTATGCACTCCTTACAATAGAAGTTGATTCCTGTGTTCGACGTGGGGGAATCTGGGAAAAGAGACCGGGCATGTGGGGAAGATTTCACCTAATTGGAATGGGCTGTTTGCACCATTCCTGTAAAAACCGGCCAGAAACTTGATTCTGCTGGGTAAACCTCCTTTGGGTTGCTGCCCTGCGTTTGTGTTGGCCTTAGAAAGGAATTTGAATTCATACTCCTGAACAAAAGGAACAGCCTTCTTTTCAAAGAGTCTATCAGAGAATTGAAAGGGAATGGCACAAAGTTGGGTGTGTCCTGCAATCTGGAGAGGAGCCTGCTTGGGTGATTAACTCACCTGAAAGGCACCCAGAGCAGGTGACGAGAGAGCTCTGACCTTGGCTTCCTTTAGGGAAAGGTCCCCACAAGGTGGAGATTTTCCTGAAAAACAGGCTTTCTTTTACTTACAAGATTTCCTTCCTGCCCTGCAGGGCCTAGGTTCCCTTCGTGAACACGTGTGTGCTTGGGAGATGCCGGATATCTTTGCTGGTGCCCCAAGTTCCCCGTGGGGCTTGCGGGTGGTCCCGGGTGGAGGTGGGAACTCTGCCTACACCCCTTCTCATTCAGCCTTCGGATGGCTGAGGGGAGGGGTGGGGGGAGGAGGGTGAGCCCCAGTGTGCTGGCTCAGCTCCAGCTTAGGTAATGATGTGTGTTAGGTAGTGATGTGTGTAGTTACCCAACACGTCTCCATTCTGCTCCCCCCGGGCTCCGGTGGGACAGGGGAGGGGGGAAAGCTGCTTCCTCCCGGCCACGCTGCCTGGAGAGGGGAAGGGGCCGGGTCATAAGGCATCTGTGCACAGACGCGCTCAGACGTCCCTCAGATTTGTCAGCCGTTGCCTGCAAGTTTTTGATGGGAACCAGGGGTCACAGGTGGTGCTCAGAACCGGCCTTTGGATCTGTAGAAGGAGTGTGTCCCTGTCCTGTTCTCCCAGGGACCCTGGCTCTGCAGAAGGGCCCTGAGATTGGCATCTAGGGCCCCTCGAGCAGGACACGAAGGCAGTCTGATTAGTGCCCCGCATGCGCGTATGGGTGCCCTGGTGCGCACACCCGGGTTTCCGGAGACCTGATTCCTCTCCGCCTTGGCCTCTGCGTGGACTTCTGTGTATTCTCCTGTTTCTCCAAGATGCTCGTTGCTCCCCAGTCAGGGCTGAGGCTTTTAATTTTTTTTTAAAACACACATCCTTTCTTCTCATTTCTCCACTAAGCCTGGGATTAAGAATGTGGCTTCAACTGACAAAAGCCAGGAGATTTCAGAATTAAAGTTGGAATTCTATCTGTAATGATGTCTTCCTGAGTATTTAAGGAGGACTTTGAACCGTGGGTAATTTTTTTTTTCCCCTTCCTAAACTGGCCAGATGTGCTCCAAGTAGTGGGCTGAGGAAGCAGTTCCACAGGATTTGAGGGTTTTTTTGGTGATAATTGTGAGCTTTACCTTATTTGAGGCCCCCCTGTCCCAGGGGCACGGAGGGAGAGGCTCATGACTGGCCGTTGTTCGGGTCATGTCCTTTACTGTGTGTGTCACAGAGGCTGAGATCTTCAAGGTCTCCGGCATCCCCTACCCCAGCTCAGCAAAACCACTTGAAACACACTTTGCAAGTATAACTCTAGTTCTTGAAAATGTTTCTCCCTAAGGGAGATGAAAAAGTTGGGTTTTGTTTTGGTTTTTGTAATTCCTTTCATCATGTGGGGCCGGGGGTGGGGGGGGGGCGGTGGCGCTTGGAGGGAGGGTGACTGGTCAGAGCCTTGTCTGGGTTAGTGGGGAAGGAGGCAGCCAGTGCAGGGACCACTTTTTGGCCCCTGCCCATAGCTGGGAGGTTTACAGCCTGGTGATTATTTGGCACGGCTCTAGGGTCAGATTCAAAAGCTTTGCCCTGGGCCCTCCCGACAGCCCACTTCCGAGCACTGGGTGACCTGTGTTCTCTGTTGACTTTGGCGAGGGAGAGGAGAGGTCCCACGAGAGGTTGGGAGTGTCTTTCTTCCCAGACTGATGAGGGGCCCAAGGAGAGCGGCCCCTGGCCTTGCAGACCTTGCAAGAGGCGACCAGATAAATCCCCGCCCACCAGATGGAGAAGAGGCATCAGACCGGACAGACTGTTCAAGAAAGTGTGGCAAAGGAAGGTGGAAAAGTTGCTGGACTGCATTTGGGATTTACTGAGGCCTTGGAGAGGGCTTCCGTTTGTGAATGTAAAATGAGGGTAAAAATTATAAAGTGCTTAGAACAGGTCCGACGCATCGTAGGTATTTAAATAACAGAAGTAAAGAAATCAGCCACTTTGGCCCCTGACATGCCATGTCCACATTGGAGGAGGCTTCCTTGTGTGTCCCTCACACCGTCTGCGTGGAGATCAGCGAATCTTGACGTTGGCAGTGGAAAGAGGGGTTCCCCTCGGGTGTTGGGGTACAGGAAGAGAAGGCTTCCTGGGCCTTGACTGCTTTGGGCCTACGGGGTGAGGGATGGAACTTGCTAGTCCCCAGTGGAGGGCCGAGTCCTCAGGGAATGGCCCCACTGTGAACGGGAGGTTTTTTACCCTTTGCACAAAATGGACGATGACTTTTAGGGAGGCTGGTGAAGTGCCAGGTGAGATGGTGTGTGGTGAACAGTGTTTGAGGGTAGAGGATCCGAAGCCTGGCGCCGTCGAAAAAATCTCGGGACTATGCCGCGCACAGAGTGGGGGGCGGGCGGAAGGCGGTGGCTGGTCAGGTTAGGGGGCAGCCCATCTCCTTGTGGATTCTTGGGGCCAAAGCGATGACCCCAACACCATTCATATTGTTCCTAGACCTGAATGTTACTCTGCATGCAGTCACTCTGGGAAGAGTCTAGTAAAACGCTTACTTTCTGTGTAAGAGCGACTTTCCCTCACCAGGGAAGGGGGAAGGAGTTGTGGTTGGGGCCGGCCACGTGGGGGCCACCCGCCCCAGCCGCCCTGGGCAGGTAGGGCCCTCCGGGGAGGCAGCCCAGTATTGAATTCATCGCCACTGAGCGCTCTGCATCCTCTCTGCAGAGTTACCAGCGCAGCGCAAGGGGCCACATTCCGGGGGGGATTTGTGTAGGAAAAGGCACTGCACCTGCCCCTTCCTGCATGCAGTCGTCTGCACGTGCTTCCATCCCGTCTCCAGGTCCCGAGCGGGCAGTAGAAGGGTTGGTGTCTGTCCCCGAGAATGGCTTGTTGGGTTTGCCTTCCTGGCACATGGTGGATACTTGGGCAGTAGCAGCTCTGGTGACTGGCCCAGGTCCAGCTGGTGGCCAGTTGGCTGTGTGAGTTCCCCACCTGCCCCCCGGATCCAGGCTGGTTCCTGCTCATCTCCTCCCAGGGCATTCATTCACTCTTGGGGACTGGGTGGGGGCCCGCTAGGGCCGGGCCCACTGTGGGTGTGGACATGCCCCCCCCCCCCCAGGCGGGGTTACTGCTCTGAACTTCGTGCTGCGCTTCGGGATCGACTAGTAGGGTCATGGGAGTACGAAGTGGCGAGGTGGGTGGGGGGGCCGGGACACTGTTTGGAGCAAGTTCTTCCGGGGTCTGTCGCAGAGCCTGTTGCCTTCAGGTCATTTTATGGACCAGCAGTTTCTTTGGGTTCAGTTCATGCTATTAAAGTCTCACTGGGAAAGCAGATGATCCTTGATGATGGGGTGCCTGGGGGGCTCCGTCGGTTAAGCATCTGACTTCAGCTCAAAGCATGATCGCAAGATTTGTGGGTTCGTGCCCTGCATCTGACTCTGACAGCTTGGAGCCTGGAGACTGCTTCACTTTCTGTGTCTGCCTCCCCCCTCTCTCTGTCCCTTTCCCACTTGTGTTTTTCTCTCTCTCTTTTCTCTCCCTCAAAAATAAATAAATTAACATTAAAAAGAGAAAAAGGCAAGCAAGATGATCTTTGAAAAATGCCCTTGGGAGGCACTCGCTGCTGGAATGTGAGGGCGTCTCAGGGGTCAGGGGCCAAGATGTCCTATTTCCGCGTCTGCAAATCCTCGGGAGCGCGAACAGTAAATACAGGTTGATGCGTGTGAGAAGTGGTCAGTGTTAGCTGGTGGTTGTATTACTATTACTGGTGGTGGTGGTGGTGGTGGTTGTTGTTCGTGGTGTTCTAAGAGGAGTGAGGACAGTGGTGGTACCCGGGGTGTGGTGTTAAAGTAAGTGGGACTGCTTTCCCTTCCGCCTCTGCCCCTTCCAAGCTACGCACTAGGTGTTTCCCTCCATCCCTCTAGATCCTAACTTTGGAACCGAGGCTTTCCAGCAACATGGAGAGGTCCTTTGTGCCCCGCACCCCCCAGGCCCTGCCCCGTGAGCAGAGCCCAGGCACTGGGAGCGTGTGTGTCGTGGTGAGAAGCTGGCTGTGGGCTTGGTGGTTTTCACATGGGTGGTTCTTGCGGTCCCCAGGGAAGGGACTGTGCCCAGGTGGTTTGAGAGGGCGGCCTCTGGAGCAGGGCACTTCCGGGGCACCCCTGGGGCACCCCGGCCGGGAATCCGTCTCCTGGAGCTCCATCCACCGTATCGTTGGCGAGGCTCCAGGTGGAGCCAGAACATCTGTATTTTCAGCAAACTCCTCCAGGTGGTTCTTCACGCAGCCAGCCCAGAACCTGCCAACAGCACGCAGACTCTCGTTCTTGAAAAACAAACCCCTCCCCCGCACGCGCCGCTACGCTTGAGTCTAGTTATTGCACATTTGGCACGACAAATGACGGAAGGATTTGAAATATCGTGAATAAGCCCCTCCCCCTCAAAATCTCCATGAATAGATTTGAAAATGGAAATACGGATTTCTGCGGGACCTAGTCTCTCTCTCTCTCTTTCTCTCTCTCTCTTTTTTTTTTCAATGGTTTCAGAGGGATTCTCCACCCCTAGAACAGGGACATGAGGGAAATTTCACACGGACCCCGTTGAACAGCGGAGGGTTCCATATTCCCATGTACTTGACATTTAACTTTCTCTTTGGACCAGTCAGCGGTGACCCCTGAGGGGGGGCCGGGCCATGTCACAGCACACTGGCAACCGGAGAAATTGTTTTTGCAAATTAAATTTTAGTACGGGGTCGGCCACTTCGGGAATCCCGCTTTGGAGATCTGCGTACACGAGTCAGGAATGGGCTCAATGGAGCTGGTGATTTTCACACGGGCCTGTGCAAGCGAGAGCGAGGAGGGCAGCACCAGGCACATCTTCTTTGTGCAGGGGGACCTGCACCCTCCAGGAGCCCCTGCGTGCCGACAGCATTCCTTCACGGTGTTGCCAAACACAGATTTGGGGACGGCACCTTCTGTTTTGGAAATGCAAGTAAACACATTCTGTGGCAAATCCTTTTCATCTGGATCAGTGAATTTATTAATGAGTAGGCTTCGCGGAGGCTGATACCTGGTGTTTCCATACGGCAGCTTACCTTTATTCTGTTTATAGAAACACTTTGTTTTTAGTAACAGCTCGGAAAGGAGGCGTGGGACTTCTCACTTGCAGAATCGGCAGATTCTGCCACGTGGGTGGGTTCTCACCTGTGGGTTCTCACAGGTCGTAAACGGGGAGCCGGGTCTGGCGTGTTGTCAGTAGAGTGGCTGTGGATTCACACAACCCAGTTCTAAGAATGAGGGTGTGCGTGCAGACTTGAAGGCAGGGAGGGGTGTGGGGAAGTCCACCCAGTTAGAAGAGTCCGGATCCTTTGGCAGGTTTGGAGGGGAACTTGAGAAGGGCATGTATGGTGTCCTCAGATGAGTGACTTAAGGGGCCACCTTCTTTCTATTCCTTGATCTGAGGCGGTTCACTGCGGTCTCAAGCAGAAGGGATTTGCCCTCTTCAGTTTGGGTAGCGGCTTTCTGGGGGAAGTTTGGGATACCTTTTGAGTTGCACGCAGAGACCTTTGCTACGGGAGAAATTCCAGCCATTATCTTAACCGTTAGCTGGCCTAGTGGCAAAGGACGGGACTGGCTGTCTGGAGCCACGTGTTAAGAGGAATTCCGATTCTGCTTAAATACAAGAAGCGAAAGCTTTTGGGTCCTACCAGCCTCTTTGGGGGCCTGCTTTTGGACTTGGGTTAGCAAAGAAATGACTTTATGATTTATGGTGTTTATGAAGACTTGCCTACCTATCTGTTTTCATGTAGACATCTTAATAGAGATTAAATACAAAATAAAGCAGAATGCATGAACGAAGATATTCCCATAAGCAATATTGTAGTGTTAGGCAGTGTAATTATGTTTTGTACACTTCCCAGTTAAGGAGTTATGCATTACTAGAAAAACCACCTTTTAAGAGATTTAGGAAAGCTTTCTAATTTTGTAGATCACATAAAAATAGATGGATCATATTTTATGCATAGGGTTTGAAATTTTTACGTGATATGATTATGATAAAGGAACTCCGTTGGGATTGATTTGTGGAAATTTAGGCAGTTGACGTTGAGATGAATTTGGTTTTTCTGAAAATTGTTCAATAGAGACCTGGCTGCTTCAGCAGGTAGAGCTCCTACTGTGTGTGCCAGGCTCCAAGCCAGAGCAAGGAGGGTTTGTCCTCAAGTTCAGCAGAGCCGTGATGTCGGTGCAAGAGCTGAAACAGGCGCAGGTGCTTCCCAAGAGCAAGGGTGGGGGGTGGGGAGGCTGACCTACTGGAAGAACCCAGAAGAATTTGCCTGTCCCTCCTATGACTGAAGCGCTGTGTAGCGCTTAAGAACATAACCTCATGACCTCCAGATGTGCACTTCCGTCCCAGGACACCTGCCTGCCCCCCTACCGGCCAGGGCCTTGGGGAGCGACCCAACTTCCTGAGTTGTCTGAGATGCCTGAGTGTCTCCATGGTGACGTGGTAGGTGCGCAGGGTATCTGTGAGGATTAAGTGACTTCACACATGGCGAGCCTTGACATGTGCCTCGAGGAGGACCTTCCATGTGGGCATTATTCTTACTATTCTTTGTTGTTGTTGTTGTAGAGAGAATGAGGGCTGGGAGTGGGAAGGACTCTGGGTCTGAAGAAGCAAAGAGAGGGGCAGAGGGTTGCGGAGTGGCCCCTGAGTTTAGATCCCCACTGCTGGACATGGCATTTTAAGGCATTGGCCGTGATGCCTGGGGGACTGGACCAGCTGTGGCCTCGGTGGGCAGCGTGGGGGCAGAGGGGTTGTGAGAGGAGTGTGTGGTGCTCAGGCTAACAGGCTCAGGTGCCTGCTGCGTGGTGGGGTGGGGAGGGCAGGGGGACAGTAGGTCAAGTGCATGGGCCCCATGGTGGTCAGTCATTGGGGGTCTGTCTGCTCAAGTACACAGGCCTCATAGTGGGTCAGTCATTGGGGGTCTGTCTGCTCAAGTACACAGGGTGCATGGTGGTCAGTCATTGGGGGTCTGTCTGCTCAAGTACACAGGCCTCATAGTGGGTCAGTCATTGGGGGTCTGTCTGCTCAAGTACACAGGGTGCATGGTGGTCAGTCATTGGGGGTCTGTCTGCTCAAGTACACGGGCCTCATAGTGGGTCAGTCATTGGGGGTCTGTCTGCTCAAGTACACAGGGTGCATGGTGGTCAGTCATTGGGGGTCTGTCTGCTCAAGTACATGGGCCGCATGGTGGGTCAGTCATCTTTGTCACCCACTTACACCAGAGCTGGAGTGTCTGTTTCACTGAGCTCCGGGACCTGAGCCTGCTGTGTCCCTCCACAGAGAAGCCCAGGTGCCATACTTGAGGGGAGTCTCAGTTCTCATTTCCTGGCCACTAAACTGCTGGCGGTGACAGAGGTGTTCTTCCTGACCAGACCGTTGGAAGTGCAGGGACTCTGGCCAGCGTGTGTGCGGTGGGGCCCTGCCTGTGTCCGTGATCGGGACGGGTGATTTCCTGGGGAGGCTGGAGGCCGGGGTCGTCGTTCTGGCCGTGGAGGAACTGAGCTCGCCGCACAGGGAGAGCTGTGTCTTCATTATTTGTTTTGCTCTTGCGTGGAGAACAACTTTTTAACGTTTTAGCAGAGGTGTCATTGACATAGAGTAAAATCCACCCTTGCAGCCTGCTCTTCTGCAGGTTTTAACAAGTCACATAAACCCCACGTGGCGTCAGGAGCAGTTCCCTCCGCGAGGAGCGTTGTCCGTGCTCCTTTGTGGGTCCATCTCGCCCCCGCCCGCCCCTGATGAAATCACCCCTTTTTGTTAGTAGAAGGGCCAGCCCAGGACATTTGGGGTTTCACGTGGCCCAAGAGGACTCCGGTCCCAGCAGATAGACGTGCTGGAATGCCCCCGCCCGGCGCTCCCCAGGGCGTCTGTGACTTCTGGCATCGGGCCCAGGTTGGGCAGGTTGGATCAAAGGTCAGTCTCTGTGGTTGGCATCGTCTGCCCCGTAGAACCAGGGTCCCGGAAGGGCTGCTATTCCTTCCCGCCTACCCCCAGAGGGGGCGGTTCCAAGCCGGTTTGTACAGGCCTGGGGGCTTCCCGGGCCCTTGTCCCCAGGCTTCCTGGGGACACGCACACAGCAGCTGCTCACCTCCCCCACACAGTGTCCTGCCAGCCCCTCTTGGCAGGTGCCCGGGGACAGGTGCTTCTCTGCCCACCCCGGCCGCTGGCTCCGGGTCCCCAGCGGTCGGGGGGAGTGACCACCCCCGTCACTGGCTGTGTGGCTCCTTAGGGGAAGTGGCTTTGGAGCAAGCAGGCAGTGTACCTACTGTGTGCAGCGGCCGGTCCGTGTTCTCTGAGTCCCGGGGGCACGGGGCGGGGGGGTGGCACTCAGGTTCCCATCTGTCTTCCTGCAGGTAGATGCCAGCCACTCCTGTGGTCAAGGAGAGTGGTTCGGGGAAAGCCTAGAGGGACTAGAGGGCTTCCCTGGTGGAAGGGCAGCGGCTGCCCGAGCCAGCAGTGGGCGGCCCAGTCGGCGTCCCCGGGTGCCAGAGAGGGACGGGGATTTAATGAGGCGGGACAGGACGTGTGGGAGAGTGGTCCCCATCACGCTGCGCGGGGGCCGAAATTGAATGGCTTTCTCCGTGGTGTTTAATATTCTCCTATTTCCGTTCAGTTGGGGGGAATTTTATGAAATGAGCCTGGGAATTTTTTAAATCGCTAGCTGGGGAACGCTGCTTTTATTGATTTTCCGGTTGCTGCTGGAAATGTCTTCAGCGCTGCTTCTTTGCTTCCGCACTCGGGCCCCAGCACTTAGGGCAGGTGAAAGCGTTCATCCTCCGAGGGGCTTGTGTCTGTCACGAAAAACCCTTTGATGCCTTGCGAGCTCAGACCAAACCTGACCTTGGTCCTGGCCTGAAATTCATGTCTGAGTATCTGTGCTTGGCCTCTTGGGGGTGAGTGATGGAGGCTTGGACACTCGCGTATAGGACTTCAGGGGGGTTCCACGCGCAGGGAGCCTGGAGCCTGGGGTTCGCAGCAGAACGGTTGGCATCCCATGTCCCCGAAGTCTTCAGGGCCCCGTGGGGCAAGGGCCATTGGAGCAGGCGTCCTGGACCCCAGGCGGAAAAGTCCTATGCGTGTAGCCATCAATCCAGCTCTGGCGGGTCCCATTTGGGAGGCGTCCCCGCCACAGCCATGGGAAGGCCAGACCTCTCCCGGCCTGGAGGGCCCACAGGACCTGGCTGCGGTAAGGGTCCCGGGCGCACGCTGCCGCGACCGCCTCGTCCCACCAGTTCCTTGTGTGACCCGCACCAGCAGGAAGAAGTGTGCTCAGAGGCTGGAGTTCCTTCCGGGGAAAAGTTGAATGCATAAACACAAGAGTGAAGAGTGGTTTGTGTCCGGAAGGGTGTGCCACCCACGGCCATAAAAGCTGCCAGTGCATGTGCTCCGGGACGGTGTGCTGCACCCTGTGAGCACAGTAGGTCCTCAGTTCCGGGCAGCCCACGGCCCGTGCCCTCCGTGGGCTCCAGCTCTGTTTCCACGGGGCACATCCTAGGTGCGAAGCCGCTCCCCTGGGTGGATCCTAAAATTCTAGCTGACTTGGAGGGAGGCGAACAGGGAGCCAGCCAGGGAGCCAGCCGCTCTGCTGCGCCTGAGGGGTGAGCAGCACACAGTAGCTCACGGGGGCTGCTGTGGTCCCAGGCTGGGCCGGAAAGTAAGGAGAACGTTCTTGAGGCATGCACACTATCAAATGTCTGTTTCAAAGGGAGCCAGTTAAGAAAGGCCTTTGCCTTCATTCAAGGATACAAAACCGCATTTCTTTTGGTGGATAAGTAGTAAGATAGCTGCTTTTTCATCGAGTACCAGGAATGTGCTGGGGGGCGGGGGGGGGGATAAAAATAAATGTATTTGGTGCATCCATACTAGTAACAACTAAGTGCCTCTCCCAGGCTCAGGGCAGCTCCGTAGCTTGCAGGGACGCTGCTCTTCGGAGACAGCCGCTCACGGGGACCTCAGTGGGACTTGGCACAAGCCCACTCCTTCGCAGAGCTAACCCACCAGGGGAGTCTGTCGACCTGTACAGGTAGGTACCTTTGGGTTTCCTTAGCTGTGCAGTCTCACACCCAACAGTCAAGGTCCTGGGGTCAAGTGTCAAGGCTCTGATAGCTGCCAGGCATTTTAAGAGCCTGGTGCTTTCTGAAGACCTGCATTTCCATTTCCATTTGGGTAATGGTGCCACTGGTCTAACTTTTTTTTTTTTTTTTTTAACCTTTTGGCATGGAGAAATTTTCCCTCTGGTTATGGTAATTTCCCTCTCCTGATATGTAAATTGATTACAGCCTCTCTTTCAAGTCTTGCACATTTGATTATCCATGAGCCTCCTTCTGTCTCTAATGTAAACTTATTTTTAGCACAGTCTTTGAAACCTCAGTGTGAGACTGTCCATCTTCTGCTGTTTCTGAACTGCCAAAGGTTGTTTTAATCAACCCCATCCACCATTTGCCTTCCTAGCTACGCCAGCATAGGAGCGGGTCCCCCCGGATGAGGCCTGGGTCCGCTCTTAAGAGCGAGCTTTTCTTCCTTCCCCTCGGTCTGGAAAGGAATGAGTGAATTTGGCCAACAACCACCTGCATCCTCCGCTCCGTCAGTACTGGGGTTGTAAGGGCAGGAGGCAAACACAGGCCTTGTCGTTGACACCGGCCTAGCCCAGGTGGGAGGACCGGTGACAGCCTGTCAACAGCCAGAGCGCGACCTTGTTGCATAAGGTGTCTGTCGGTCTGTCCGGTCTGTCCGGGGCTTTGCGGACGGTGCGCTCCAGATCCGATTAATGCCGAGTCCCTGTCTCCATTTGTAAAGCCATCCTGGGTTTGGTAAATCAAGGAGGGCAGCATGGCCGCGTTTGGGGGCGCAGAGGTGTCCCCCAGTCCGGTCCCCGGGGACTCTCTCCACATCAGAGTCTTCTCACGAGCCAATTAGTCCCCAGCCTGGTGGCTCCCGGGTATTTTCGGAGCCTTACTTCGATAAGAACAAAACTGTTTTTTTGGTGCTTGATTGGATTTGTTTGCTAGAAGATTAGTACAAAAGCAGGAAGGAAAAAGAATGTGTGGTGGAGGTGATTGCTGGGGACTGGCAGAAGGTTATTTACAGATTTCTGCTGACAATCCATGTTTAAAGGACTTCCCTGTGAGATTTATGAAGCCTTTCCAATTTATTGTCTTTCAAAGTAAGGTAAGCAAACAAATAGGTAATTCTCTTTTATTATAAACCTAGCCAACGTTAGATTAAAAATAAGAGGAAACAAGGCTCCGTTTTTCCAGCCCAGTGTGTTTCTGGAATTTGGAAAGCATCTTGGAAAGGCTTTTTGTTTTGTTTTTGGCCTGGGCACACTGTGCATTTCAGAGATAAAGTCTGACCCTTGATACTGTGTACGCTGTTCACCATCCTTGAAGAGAACCGGCTGTTGCCTGGAGGGGCTGGGGACGGAGACGGTGGGGACAGGGGGCAGGGTGTTGAGGGCCCTAGTCAGCAAGGCTTCCCGAGGCCCTGCTCTGGGTGTGGTCAGTGCGAAGGTGCCCAGAAAGGGGACACCGTCTCCCTGGGCCCATGTCAGACACAGAGCCTGTCCTGATCGAACTGAGCTTTGCCTCCCAGACCCTTCTTCTGTCATTTTGATTCCCTGTCTCCCTTCTCTGAAATTGTTGGGGGGGCTTTTGATGTTTCGGTGAGATGTGATTTGGGCATCATTGGTAAGCGAAAACCCAGATGGAGAATTTAGATTTTTAGGTAAGCAGGACTAGGAGACCTTGTAAAGAATCAACATCGTGCGTTTTGGTGGGGACGTCAGTGCTGAAGATTTGGGTGAGCGAAGTTTGGGGACCTAGCCCCCCCCCATGCAGCCCCCGCCCCCTTGCCTGCCTAGAGCCCGTTTGAAATCGCCCTGGGCTCTTTCAAGGCCAAGGACAGCACCGCTGGGGAGACATCCTGTTATGATTTGGGGAGAACGTGTTGTGTGTTTCGGTCCCTAGATGTCCGTGGCGAAGGGAAGCTATTTTTGGAGGGATTAAGAGTCCGCATTTTGGATGGTGTCTTATAACAGACAGTGGGCTCTCTCAGTGCCGTGGCCCCTGGCATTTGGTAGGTGCGCTAGTGTGAGTTCAGGAAATCAGTTCTCTGTAGGGGGTGGTTTTGGGAGTAAATCACACCTAAGTAGGGAGGCTTGGAAGGAGCTGAGAACATGATTCCCTAGAGAATGGGCTCCATGGGGTTCATTTTTCCTTCTTGCCCCTTCCTTCTCTGGGCGCACCAAGGGGCTGTGGACCTTTCCTCATCTCGGGGCTAATGAGCTGGAGAGGGAAGGGCCGGTGGCACAACAGTGTGGCCAGTGGCCTGCTGGGTCTGGGAACGGCGGCCTGAACAAGCCCGACCTGATCCTGCCTGCAGGGAACAGACCACAACAACCAGAGGGCTGTGAGCCACCAGCCGAGCCAGGCAGAGGGAGGGGCATGGTGATCCCTGCACTGGGAACTGGGCTCCCATCCCTGGGAGGCCAGGGAAGGCCAGGGAAGGCCAGAGAAGGCGGTAGGCTGCCAGTTGGAGGTTGCAGTGGGGAGGGGGCTGCCTGAGCTCCCTCCCTCCACCAGCCTAGCCTCCCTGGGGGCCCCCACGCACCCCCCCCCAGCTCCCTCCAGCCCCATCTTTCTCACCCCTGTCTGGACCTGACATCACCTGGGAGCTTTGGAAAAAGGTCTAAGCCCAGCCTCACCTTCAGAGGTTCTGAGTCAGTGGCCTTGGGGTGGGACCTGCCTTGGGTAATTTTGAAAGCTCCCAGATGATTCCAATGGGCAGCCAGGTCCTTGGCCGCTGCCCAGCCCAGCAGCCCTCAGCTGAGGCCACTTCCTCCTCTCTAAGTGGGGGCCAGAAGGCACAGATACCCAGAGAATCAAGCACGCCCTGCCGTCCCCACCCCACAGACTGGGGACAGGGGACAGATGGACCTCCCTGGGAGCACAGCTCCTCAAACATGTGTCCGAAGTGACAGGGACACCAATCCTGCAGAGCCAGACACCAGGTGACCCAGAGCCACTGACCACCGAGTGTCCTAAGCAGGAGTCACGGGCACGTTTCCCCTCCACAGGTGAGAGTCTTTGGGGCCCTGGCATTTCCTCTGCTGGGCTCGCCTGGAGCACAGGTGGGCTCAGCTTAGCAGGACAGGTGCCTGGGAGCACGTGGGGTGGGGGTGGGGGTGGGGTCCCATCTGCCTCGGGCCCCTTCCTGCTTGTTATAAGTGAAGAAAGCTGTGGCTCCTGGCCCTTGAGCAGTAACTCCAGGAGCGTTGGGACCTTCCTGCTTCGGTCAGTGGTCAGTGGGAAGGAAAGCAGGCTGTTCCCCAGGAAACAAAGCTGGGGGGCGGGCTCAGGCCTGAGGACCTCTTGGGGCTTCGTGCCTGGGGGTGGGTGGGAGCCCCAGAAACGGCACCGGTCAAGGGGATGGAGAGGGGGGTCCTGTGTGCACAGTAGGAAAAGAATCCAGCTCTCGACAGGGCTCACGGGTCGGGACGTAATGTTCAGAGCGTCTGCGTGGGATTCCTTGTCCTGCGGATTCAGGGCTGGGGTGGGGTGGGGAGATGTGGTCCTCCAGGAAGCGGGGGAGAGCAAGGGGGGTGGTGGGTGCTGCAAGGTGAACAAAGGAAACCCTGGAGGATCTTCTAGAACATGTCTTGCTTACGGGTCATTGGACTTCGGTGAAGGCCCCGGGGTGAGGGGCTGAGGGGTGCCGGTGCCCCCGTGGTGGGGGAAGTGAATGCCTGGTAGCAGTGCGATACTCGGCCCAAGGAGAGGCTGCCTTGGCTGGGCCAGGTGCGTGGGGGTGCCCCAGGCCCCCCCTGGGATGCCATCTAACTGCTGCCCCTTCGTCATGAAAGGGAAAGGGTTTGAGATTTCTAAAAATCACACAGAAGATCCCGGACCCCTGAGTGGTGTTGGGATGAAGCCCTAGGGGGTTAGTGGTGGGGCAGGGGTATCAGACCAGCAGGTGGGGCTGGGAGGCCTCAGCTGGGGTGGGGGGTGGGGGCAGGTGGTGGGCCGTGCCTCACTAGGCTTCCAGGTTGGGGAGGGTGTTGGGGGAAAGCCCTGAGGTTCAGATGGGAAGAGCCCCCTCATCAGTGCCTGTCGGCTGATTCCCTTCCTCGAGCACTTGTGGATGCAGAGGTGGCACCTGAGGGTGCTGGGTGCATCCTCCCTGTCGCTTGGGGCCTCCTTTGCTGTGCCAAGGCGTCTGGGGCTGCCATGCCAGGGGGCACGGTTTTCTAGGCCAGTCTTTTGTCCTCTCTCCTCTCCCTTGGGAGCTTGGCCAGCTCCCCCGTCATTGAGTTTCCAGTAGATGATAGGCCATTAGGATCACAGGGTCTCGCGGATTCCTCGGTCCCTGCCTGCGTGCGGTTCCTGGATGGGCCCTGAGCTCAGAGCTGGGACTGTGTGGTGACCCCCCCCCCCACCCAGCTGGGTGAAGGGGGCGTTGGGGTAGCAGGAAGCAGAGGGTTCTGAATTTGCCATGGGGGTCCCTCTTGAAGCCTGATACCATCTCCCCTCATTCCTCCTGCCCCGTTGGCTTTTGCCGGCCAGGTCATGAGGGGTCTTCCTCTGGACGTGCTGTGGACTTGGGCATGGGGCTCAGAGCTTCCCAGCTTCCCATTCACGAACTGGAAGTGATCACAGTTACTTGATGGAGAGGCTGCTGGACCAGAATGGGTGTTGGATTTAAGAGTTGCAGCTGCGTGGGTCTGGCCACGGGGGTTACCTTGATCGTTGGCCGCACAGCAAGTGGAAAATAACGTGCTTGTGGCTTTTGAATGCTTGTATTTGCTCCTGCTGATGACAGGCTTTTAAAATCTGATCTTGTTTCTTGCTTAACCTCATACCGGTGAAGTCTTACATGTTTTTATGTAGCTTTCTTTTGGGAACCAAACTACATTATTTATGGGAAAAAAAAAAGAAAAAAGAAAAAAGAAAAAATGAACACTTCTGACCTTGGGGCCACTGCCAGGAAGGATCTGCCAGACTCTCAGGATTCAGTAACTCCTGTGTCGAGTCCCACGTGTTAGGCTCTGGGAGGAATATCGTAAGGAGGATGCACTTCCTTGTCCCCACAGAGCTGAGACGGGTACACTTGTTTTTAAGGAACCTATTAGACTTTGGGGTTCTTTTTGTTAAAAAAAAAAAAAAAAAAGACTCTGAATTTGTGAATTTTGGAGTATTATTTCCAAGGCAAAAATCTTGTTTCTCACGAGACCAGTCTTTCTATGGTGGTGTACAGTTTACAGTCGTGTTCAGGTGAGTTGAGGCGCCTGGCTGGCTCAGTAGGTAAAGCGTCCGACTTCTGCTTGGGTCATGATCTCATGGTTCGTGGGTTCGAGCCCCGTGTCGGGCTCTGTGCTGACAGCTCAGAGCCTGGAGACTGCTTCCGGCCCTGTCTCTCTATGTCTTTGCCTACACTCTGTCTGTCTCTCTCAAAAATTAAAAAAAAAAAAGTTCTAATGAGCCTACAGAGGACAACCTCTGTGTTTAGATGGAAAAGACGGTGAGGGTGGGGGGCTCAGGTAAAGATTGCCCAGATGCTTCTCGGACGAGGCGCCCCCACCTGCCTCCTTCCAGGGTGTCTGTGATTCCTGTCTCCCTGTTCACTTCCCTCTTTAGTTGAATGATGTGCCAGTAAAAGTCACCGCTGAGATGGAACCCGGGTACCACTTTGACAGGGACAGTAAGATTCAGACACAGACGAGGAGGCTGCTGGGCAGGTGAGCAGGGCTCCAGAGGACTCTGGGCCTGTCTTGGCTTGTGTCCCATCTGCCTCCCCAGACACTTCCTGCCCTTGATGGTGAGGGCCCTACTGAGTTGGAGAAAGTGGCAGGAGCCTGCCCTGGGCAAGGCTGTCCCTGCTGTGTGTGTATTGGCACATGCCAGACCCCTGGTGCCACACTGTGCCCACCAGTTTGAGCAGGATCCAGGGGCCCAGACCGCCTCTCCTTCACTCCCTGACCAGGGAGCTTGATCCTGGCAGCACACCCAGGGTTGGGTTCAGACCCACCAGCCGTACGCGGACTCTTTGAATGGAGTCCCCTGTTTGGACTTTGCTCTTGTGGTATCTTTCCCTTGCTGGAAAGAGTTCGTGTTCTGGGGCTGTCATTCAAAGCATCATTTTGTACCATACCATTAGGATTTTCAGAGTGTTTGCTGATTTGCGTTTATTGAAACTAAATTCATTAGGATGATGTGAAAATAGCGCTCAACTGTTTACCAAATCGGATTCTTGTTTTTGATATTTCCGTACATCATCTGTTCTCACTTGAATGTTGTGGAATTTGTTGGTAAAGTGTTATGCAGATGAAAATCCATATTTTAGTGGAGTGTTTTTTAATTCAAATGAGTTTATGAGAATATTCTATCCAAGGTGCTTGATTTGCTATTTGAAGTTGAGTCTGTGTGGATGTGAGGATATTGGTGCCTGGCTTGCTCTGTGAGACTTTTCAGATGCGCTGGGGTCTTGACACACGGGCGCAGGTGCCGAGTCAGCTGGTTGGAAACCCCCCTCCCCAACCGGTAACCTCTGGTGGGTCACCCAGCCCCAGACAGAGCCTGGGGACCCCTGTCTGAACTGGTGATTCCTGTGTTTCTTAGTAGGTTGCTGAGAGGCTTCAAACAGAAACCCCCTGATTTCCTTGCTTTTCAGTGTTTGAAGATCTCCAGGACTGAGTTGTCCCCCACGTTGATCATACACCAGAATTTAATTGACGGTATTCTTGTTTTTCTTTCCTAGTGGCTTATAAAATACTGCTGGGTATAAGATTTGATGGTATCTTAGACATGATGGACATGAAAGCAGTTTTGCAAACTTTATAGTTTTAGGGTTGGGCCTTTGCCATTAAAAGGAGGGTCGCTCAACTTTTCTAAGTTGATCAGTGAAAGTGCAGTTGTGACCAGACTTCCACTTTAATGCCGTGGTTGTGTGGCCACAGGGACATTTAATAGATGGATTTCTAGATGTAGCGTCTCTTTTCATGTTTGGTCCCGTGGTCAGTAACCTCGGATTCTCGGATCCAGAGCACGCAGAGGCCTGTTTTGCTTCCAGAATGAGTCTTTCCCTGCGACGGAGTCGGCAGGTGCGTGTGGTGGACATGACCAGGTGTGCCACGCTACTCTTTGCTGGCGCGGACTTCCGGCCTGAGTGGCTGCCCTGCCCCCACCCGGGCATCTCCCGGAAGCTCCAGGACTGTTCTCGCCGATGGAACACTGGTCAGAATAGGTGTCCCTTCCTGGCAGACGTGGTTAGGAAACAAGTGTCTTGACCTACTCCCCCCCCAGCGCCCTTGAGGGTCCAGCAGAGAATACTAGGATCCCGGGTCCCTAAATTGCCCTGGGAAGACTTGCCCATGGTCGGGAACAGGATACGGAAATGAACCTGTATCAATCATGTTGAGCCGTTACTCTGTTTTGGATTTGTTTGTTGAAGCAGCGTTAACTATCACTAACACACTGGTTGGGGTAATTGATTACCTCGAGAGTCAACCCTGCCTTTCTCCCCCCTCCCCCCCCCCCACCTCCGTGAGAAGTGGCCTCTTCTCCCGGTCGCCGCCTCCTGGTCTCCCCGTCCCCATCCACGCGTGGCCACTTACGCACTTCCTCGTGGAGACTCCATCTCCCACCCCCATCTTGTTTGCTGCTGGGGGAGGGGGTCGCTCCTGCTAGGCTGGGGGCTCCCTGAAGGTGGGCATCCTTGCACGGCTTCCCTTCACACCTGCCAAATGCCACCCACCCCGGTGCTTTGGGTGCAGCCGAGGTGGTCCCGTGAGTTGATGGTCCATCTTCAGAGGTTCAGAATCCAGTCTCGGGGTGTAAACCTGTAGCAGCGACCTGGTGTGGGCTCACAGCTGTGAAAAGGTGCCACCCCGGTATCGTCTGCTTCTGGTAATGGAGCTGACTGGTGGCCCCAGCTGCCACCTTCTGCCTCTGAAATCCAGCGTGGCACCCACCAAGCCGTGGCTCCCGTGCACTGCCCCCTGCGGGGCCTGAGCACAGCCGGGATGCCAGGCTGATCCTGGAACACTTGGGTCTCGTAGCAGCCAGCTCCCCGCGCCCGAACGTTCCCCTCCGGCCTCAAACTGCGCAACAAGCGAGGATTCACCCCCTGCCCCGGCTCCTCCTTTCCCTGTGTCCCGGGGCAGGAGTCGGGCCCGCCGCCCCCTCCAGCTCCCTCTCCGTGTTACCCACGAGGCTCCTGCACAGCTCCCCTTCTCGTGTCTGGCACCGTTTGGAGGACCCGAGCCCTAGCACGTGGAACCTCCTCCATGCAGAGGGACGGTGCCCAGGAATTCCTTCCCGTTTGGGGAGCGAGCCAGACGTCCTGTCCGGGCGCAGTTTGCCTGCCCCTGACCCGTGAGGCCTGCGCCCGGCGGTGTTTGGGAGTGGCCCGTGTCCAGGCGCGAGGGCTCCGTCAGGGCCACGGCCCTTCATAACTGCCATGCTGTTCCTGCCCAGGCTGCAGTCTGCCCGCTGTCTGGGCAAAGCCTCAGGAGGCAGAGTGGAGCGAGTGGCCTTTCAGAGGGTCCATGCGCCAAACTTCACCTGGGGACTCGCATGTGGTTTCTCTACTTAATACTTTAAAAGCTTCTTGAGTGATTCGAGAGGCTGATAAGTGTGGCCTGCGTGTGACCCGCGCTTGGGACACACCTTGAGATCGAGGAGTCTGGACTCGTATGGGCTGTGACCCTTGACCGCGACAGCTGTGTTGCAGTCCTGTGGCATTTCGTGATGTGTCTCCAAATGGGCCCCCTGGCAGTCATTTCGCTCTGCGGGAGCTGTTTGCTGCCCGAAGGCTGTACCACCCCTGAAGAGGCTTGGAGGGGGAGGGTCCCAAACCCTGCCGGCTGCTCTTGGGGGGGTCTGCCTCCGAGCACCAGAACCCGCGCACTGCAGGTGTGCCTTTGACGCTTTACTCAGACAGCGGCTCTTCTCCCGGGTGGCGGCGGGATTGGGGGCTCCCGTCTTCTCCGCCTGCATTGGCACAGCCCTAAACCTGTCCAGGCCCCGTGGCTGCCTCAGCCTGCTCCTGGAAAGAGTGGGGTGTTCGTTACTTGGGTGCTCGCCGTTCCCACACTTTGATATCAAGTGGATATTCTACCCGGGCAGCAGGGATTTCTGCTCCCGGTGGGGAAGCGGCACCTGCCGCACAGGCTTCCTGTGGCTCTTGTTCCAGAGATGGGACTTGTGTGCCTGGCACGGGCAGCAGGCTCCCCAGGGGTGCCGCCCACCCCCACCTGGCCGCTGATGCGCTCTCCTGCCCTCTGCCCAGCAGCCTGCCTCACTTGGCAGTGTTTCTTGGCTCCCTTTCTGGATCCTGCTCACCTTTACCCCCGAGTCCCTCAGCGTGTGCGTCTCATTACCTGACATTGACTTGTTTGTGGTTCCTCTTGGTTTTGTCTTCCTTTGAGGTGAAGCTTAGGGAGCGGGGGCATGCGGTGAAATGAAACGCATAGATCCTAAGTGTGCCCGTCACTTTGTTTTGGCAGAGGCGCACACCTGAGTACCCCGGGCCCTCTCAAGATCTAGGTTCTGTCATTGCTCCAGAAATTTCCCTCCTGGCCCTTTCCAGAA
Source organism: Hyaena hyaena (assembly GCF_003009895.1). Classification (NCBI taxonomy): domain Eukaryota; kingdom Metazoa; phylum Chordata; class Mammalia; order Carnivora; family Hyaenidae; genus Hyaena; species Hyaena hyaena. The sequence goes on from NW_024080763.1 coordinate 1,318,709, forward strand.
AGTTCTCACTCCTGTCTGTCTTTCTGATCACCTCTGGCAACCCCAACCTCCCCACCCCCAAGATTACTTTTGCTTGTTCTTGAGTAAAACACTATGTAATATACATAGATCCGTTTTTGTCGTGCATTCAGGAGCATTCTACCACATGTAGGCTTTTTTTTTGCAAAAGCCCTTTTTAATTCAGCATACTGTTTTTGAGATCCCTGAATGCTTGAGCCTGGGTGGATCACCTGTTCTTCTCCGTGGCTGTGGAGGATTCCATTCTAGGACTCTGCCACCACACTGTGTTTACCCATTTACCTGTTGATGGACACTTGGGCTGTTTCCAGCGTTTGGCTGTTCGAATAAAGCTGCTGTGAATTGTTCTTGCACATGTCTTTTTTATTTTTTAAGGTTTGTTTATTTTGAGAGAGAGTGTGCATGTGCTCAAGCAGGAGAGTGGGGAGAGAGGGAAGGAGGGAGAGAATCCCAAGCAGGCTCCATGCTATTCGCGTAGAGCAGACGCGGGGCTTGATCCCACAGACTGAGGTCATGACCTGAGCCGAAATCAAGAGTCTGACGCTTAACTGCCTGAGCCACCCAGGTGCCCTCTTGCACATGTCTTTCTTTCTGGAACATATCTCGTTTTCTTTTCTCTTGGGTAAATTCCTAAAGGTGGAATTACTGGCCATGGAATAGGGTGCATGTTTAGTCTTCTTAAAACAGTTAGGAAGTTTTATAGTGCTGTCAATCATAGAGGGAAACAGAGTGTGGGGGGAGAGAGAGAAAGAGGAAGAGAGAATCTTAAGCAGGCTTCACGCTCCGTGTGGAGCCAGGCACGGGGGTAGATCGCATGACGGTGAGATCATGACCTGAGCCGAAATCAGGAGTCAGAGGCTTAACTGACTGAGCCCCCCAGGCGCCCCTGGAGCTCTGTTGTAAATAAACCATGTAACGGAGGCCAGCTTTTGCCTGAGGAGTGAGTGGAGCAGTGGGTCGGGGGAGGAGTGGTTGCGGGGCGTCGGCCTGTCCCTTTGCCCTGCTGCTCATGAGACCCGTGCAGAGTCTGAACGGTTTCCTCTGCTGCCGCTGGGCTGTGGAGCTCGCTGACTCTGGAAGAAGTAGCCCTGCCCTCTTCATTGAGACGGGACCTGCTTGGCTTTCCCTGGATGTTAAGAATGATCACTGGTGGCCCCTCGCACGCCTCTCTCTTGCTCTGTGGTCTCTCTTCCCCACCAAATACTCTGTTGGTCCGTGAAGCATGAGCATCAAGGTCTTTAGTTCCTGGTTCTGAACATTTGTGCCTATCTGTTGGTATTCATGATTGCCAGAAGGGGAGTTTTTTGGAGCCCAGTGATAACTAGAAATGCCTACTCCGTGATCCGCCCCCCCCCCCGTGTAAAGATACTGGCTAAGTGGGTGTTCTGGACACCTGCGGATCTGCTACCTTGTGAGCTGAACCCTCTGAGTCCTGGCAGTCTGGGTATGCTGGCTTCACCCGTCTTGGGGGGAAGCTTCTCCAAGTTTCTCTAGGGCCAGCGCTTTTGAAGACCTCGTTTACAGCGCTACTAATATGTCCTTGAGTGGGTTCCATTCACTTTATATCCTCTTTCCAGAAAATGCTTTGAGGACTCACCAAAAAAAAACTTCTGGTAAGAGGGGATGTGATTGGGGAGGGGCCAGAGTTGATTTAAAAAAAGAAATGCAGGGGCACCTGGGTGGCTCAGTCAGTTAAGGGTCCATCTTTGACTCAGGTCAGGATCCCTCGGTTCATGGTTTTGAGCCTCCCGTTAGGCTCTGTGCTGACAGCTCAGAGTCTGGAGCCTGCTTCAGATTCTGTCACTCTGTCTCTCTGCCTCTCCCCTGCCCATGCTCGCTCGTGCGCGTGCTCTCGCGCGCGCGCTCTCGCTCTCTCTCTCTCTCTCTGTCTCAAAAATAAACAACAACAACAAAAATGCAAATACAGCAACCATAAATTCCAGGACAGTTGGGTATGAACAGCTCTCTCTGAGTTTAGGGAGATGATGCGCATCCTTGAGCTGATGATAAAGAGAAAGGCTCTGTTACAGGGAAGTGGGGTATGTGGAATAGAATCCTGCCATGAGTTGAGGTCTGGTAACAAATGTCAGGCTGCTGCTTGTGCCTGGGTCCGCCAGAAAACGTTGGAAGCACCGTGTTGAGGGACAATTTAGAGGGGGCCATTCTGCAAGGAGCCCTTCAAAGGGTATCCTTTGACTCAGGATGGAATTTAAACACTTCAGGGACTACACTAGTTCATAGTGACCAGTTGAATCGCACGTTCTCCCTACCAAAAAAGGTATTAATTCTGCCGGGCTCTTAATAGGTGTTTCAGAATTGATGAGTTGGAGTTTTACTTGCTGCCCAGGAAATGGTGTATGGGATTACTTGCCGGCCTCGCAGACATAGAGGTGGGCTAAGGTAGAGGCTGAGCTGCTTGGTTCCAGTAACACAAACATGAAGGCGAGCAGAGTCCGGGTTTGGTTTGTTTGGAAGCAGGGCGGTGACGTGGGAGCACGGAGCTTGCGAAGCACGTGGGACGAGCCCGTGGGGAGGAAGTGTCCGAGAGGCGGGTGTCAGGCTGAACCGGGAGCTCCTGGTGGGGACTGGCAGAAAGGAATGGACTGGGCAACGCCCGAGTGGGAGTTCTGAGGCAGAGTGGGGGTCACCCTCCTTCCCTGCCTGCTTCTCTGGCACTTGGCCTTGGCATTCTTTTTTTTGTCCCTTGTTAGGAGCTCCTTGAAGACAAGGTGACGTTTCCTTTATCTCCAGATCTGCCTCTCTTAATAGGACCTGCCTCGCAGTTGGTCCAATATCCGAATGCATAGAAATGGGGGTGTGTGTATTTCATTGGGGGGTGGGCTGTCTACCAGCTGAGACGAGAGGTGGCAGCAGAGAAAGGGCTGTTGGTTTTGACCATCAGGAGTCCGCACCGGCTTCTTTGGATGGATATGTTAATATATATGGAGATAAGTACACGTGTATACGTGTATAGATATGTACATATTGGCAGTGGGGGAGGGGAGAGGAAGGAAAGCTAGACAGCACGGCTCATAAAGCAGGCAGGGCCCCCAAGAGCAACTGGGGGGGATCTTGGCTGATCCATGGGCGAGGTGTGGGGAGATGAGAGGGCAAGGGGTGTTAACTGGGAAGGCTCTTCTCTTAGGAAGAGGCTAGGGATGCAGGAACCACGCAGAACGGCCAGCGTGGCCAGGAAAGGATCAGAAGTCTCCTCTTAATGAAGGGCCTGGCTTCACTGGGCATTTGTTTTCCTATGTTTTCCAGCTTCCCCGTTTGTGCCACAGGTCAGGTGTGGGGTCTGGCCTCCTGGGTAGGGTTTCCTGGTCCTTGTCATCCCTGCAATGGGGCTGGAGTTTGCTGCCCACTGAAGGGAATTTACCAGGGTCCAAAGAAAAGGAGAGTCCACTTCGTAATAACTCTTCCTCTTCCACACTCTTGATTTCTTTCAAGTCCTTGAGAATTGGCTTAAAGTTTCATGATTGCTTATTTAAAAAAAAATTTTTTTTAACGTTTTATTTATTTCAGAGAGAGAGAGACCGAGTGAGTTGGGGAGGGTCAGAGAGAGAGGGAGATACAGAATCCAAAACAGGTTCCAGGCTCTGAGCTAGCTGTCAGCACAGAGCCTGACGTGGGGCTTGAACCCACAAACAAACGGTGAGATCACGACCTGAGCCAAAATCAGATGCTCAACCAAATAAGCCACCCAGGCGCCCCCATGATTGACTATTTTAAATGGAATTAGGACTTGAGTTAGAGGGTCTTGGTGTCTGTGGGTGACATTCTTCTCCTGCACCTGGGAGAAGATGCTTCCCGGGGGGGAGGTGACTTGCCTACGGTCACATGGTTGGACGGGGCAGGGAGGTCCCCATGGGAAGGATTCCAAACTACAGCCCAGGTTTGGGCTTTGGTGGTCCAGGGTGCCCTGCTCACCCTGGTCCTCTCCCAGACTGCCCACTGCATTGCGGTCTGTGTGGAAGGCTCCCCTGGGCTCTCACCTACCCCTCCCCTGACCCCCTCCTAGCCCTCGCCCCCCACCCCCCCTGAGCAACTTTCCTTTCTCAGGAGGAACCAGCAAGGAGGTACCTACTGGGCTGGGCTGTCTTCTGTTTGATGCTGGCTTGATGCTTTCAATGATTTAGGGCCCTCCTGTAGCGATGGCTGTCAGGGGCTGACTTGCCCTTGCCCCCTCATATTTGGGTGAGATGCCAAGAGATCAACAGTGAGATCCCTTGAGTTTCTGTCCTTACTGTAGTCTTAGAAGAGACTCTGAGAGCTCCCTGTTTCTTTTGTCTTCCCTGCTGGCTGTGAGATCATTTGGGTCAGTCCCTAGGGCCACGGGTCAGCAGTTAGGGAGCCTTTGCATCCCCTTTGGGCATTCAGTATGTGACGTGTTTGTTACCCATGCTTAACTGACTTGAAGTCATTGGATCTGTTTTCTTTCTGGCACTTGCTGTTTGCCAGGAGCTGGGGAGACAGGGGCGAGCCCTGCTTCGTTTCATTGTGGTGCCAGTGGTAATGCTCACGTTGACCTTCTACAGACCTGACACTTGTACCTTCTTGCTAAAATAATGGAGACCCGGCCACGCTCGTTCTCTTCAGGGATCCGCAAACAGTTGACGTGGACAGTGTTTATGTCTCCTCAAGGTGAGGAGAGGAGGACTGGAGTAGAAGGCTTATCTGTATCACAGACGATTCAGAAGGAAGATAGATCTGTGCTCTATGTTTAAATATAGCACGGTGTTTGCTACCGGGTTGGAGAATAAGCAATTGAATATGTAGGTCATTGACTTAGGAGAATGGGTTCGGAGTTTTCTTTGCATCTGATTAACACGGTCTTAACAATTGGGCCGTTGATGCTTTGCCAAAATTGAGTTACACAGAGTTCAGCACGGTATCTGGGAGGGAAACTGTACGAATCGTAGGAAGGTACCTTTGCCCCCTTAAGACGTTAGGGGTGTGACTTGGTGCCGGGCCCTGTGGTTTGGCACCTGCCGCCGTGGCACTGTGGCCCTAACCACGCCGGAACAGCACGGGGACCGGACGGGACAGGACAGACACTGGGCTCCTGAGCAGGTCCGTGAGAAGCAGGGGTGCAGAGGCTATCCTTCCTCAGGATAAATGCCAGCGGTGTGTTTTAATACATGCTCGACTCAGAACGCACGGCTTTGGAATTGCATATTTAAGAGGAAGCTGCCATCCCCTTTGGAAGGTATGTGACATTTAAAAGATCTGTAGCAGAAGGTACGTTTGACAGCTTCGAATTATATTTGAAAGAGTTTTTCTTTTAAGAACGAAAATGATTGCTTCTATTTTAAATGTCATCACAAAGACATAAACACGTTTAATCAAATTATATATTTAATTTATGTAGAATGTAATTTTTTATTTCCGTGAAAGAGTTGCTGGTTATTTCTGCAGCAGCTCTGAAAGCTGGGCAGCGCCAGGAGATCTGAGAGACATTCAGCTTTTTGAGTAAGTGGCTATTTGAGGGTGGATAGAAGCTGCAGAAATGGGATTATTATTGAAATACTTTGCATCTGTACGCTGTATCTAATGGCACATTTTGGGGAGAGGGAGACGTGTTTGTTATTGTCTCCGGGAGACGTTAAGAATAAACTCCTGTCGAATGAATAGGAAAAAGTGTAACCCTGAAGACGATAAAAGCAGAAACAGCAGAGATGCTCCTGTAATTTTCTTCCTTGGGTTCTTTGAATCAGCAGGGAGTTAGCGGCGAGGATGAGGGAGTGTGCCAGGTCCCCTTAAAAGGGAGGCAGCAGGGGATCTCCGAGGACAGACAGAATGCCGCAGAAGACCTTTCACTTGATACGGTGTGATGGAGTTTTGTCGCGGAAAGCCGCTGTGCAGTTTCAGGGCGCCGGCAAGGTCCCGGGCTGCTGGAAAAGCAGAAACGGAGCTGTGGGTCCGCGCAGGCAGGTGGCCTGCCTGCCCGCCTGACCCTGCTGATCTGCTAGGACGCTTCAGCTCCAGAACTTTCTTTGAGTGAGCTGGGTGTTGGAAGGCGGCCAGGTCAGCGTATAACCATGAGTGTCAGCTGGGGACAGTCATGGCCTGTTCCAGCCCGCTGCCAGGAGTTTCGGTTTAGCCAGGCTGGGTCAGGGAAGCCTGGATTTATCGCCCCGCCAGGGCGCCTGCTCTCCCAGCACAGACCAGCCCCGGAGCTCATTTTCTCCCTCTCTCTCTCTCTCTCTCTCTCTCTCTCTCTCGTCCTTTCTGGGACTGCTCCGCCAGGGAAGGTGCCCTCCGACATGTGCAACCTGGGGAGCCCCTCCAGCACACGCGACCTGGGGAGCCCTGGGCATCCAGCAGCAGCTGGGAGAGAGAAGCCAGTAGTCATGCCCATGCCCAGGAAAGAACTTCTGTTGCAAGCATCTTTGCTGACTGCCCTGGAAAAGGTCAGGGTTCAGGAGCTCGGAGCCCTGGCTCTTGAGAGGCAGGCTGGGCTCCTGAGTCCCAGGCAGCCAGAGGAAGCTGATCCCAGCTCCATGTGGAAATCCTGTCTGTGGGGTCGGCTCCTCGTGGCTCCTTCCTGTAAACACCCCAATCTGCAAAAAAAAAAAAAAAAAAGGAATTGTCCTATGTGCGGTCAACAGGAGCCCAGCTAAACAAACCAAAAAATAAAAAACCCAAAACAGGGTGAACCTAGTTGTTATTTTTGTAATTAAACTTATTTTGAAGTAATCCTAGAATCACACGCAGTTGTAATAATACCCTTATCTGGTCACCCCCAGTGGAAGTAGCTCGAAAAACCATAGTAACAATACTACTACCAGGAAATGGGCATTGATGCGATCTCCAGACACGCTTCAGATCTCACCAGTGTTGATGGGGTCCATTAGGTGTCTGTCCACTTCTGTGTCGTCCGTTCCAGCGTGCACCGCCGTGGTCAAGATCCGGAGCAGTCCCGCTGCCCAAGGACCCCACCCGGCTGCCCACCTACAGCCACACCCTCATCAGGTGGCCAAGACCATTCATGGTCAACACACATGGTTGCATGCAGGGCTGCTCGGCTCCCGAGACCTAGCTTACTCAGAATGTTCTACAGCTGGAGTGCCCTGTCCCCTTCTCCGTCCCCAACCCTGAGAACCGCTAACCTGTCTTTCTGTCTCTGTAATTTTGTCACTCAGAGGATGCGACAGATGTGGACTTCATGAATACACGGCCTTTTGGGATTGAATTTTTTCACAGCATAATCCCCTTTGAGATTCATTCAAGTTCTTGCATGTATTGCTGGCTCCCATTTGTTGACGAGGATTATTCCATCCCAAAGATTTCTGACCCAGGCTTAGACCAGAAGTGGGTGAGAAGAAACTCACCATGAGGACCCGAGTGCCAAAAGCAGACCCCGTCCTCTCCCACCCCTCCTGCTTGAGGGACCGGGCACTGCCGGCGTCCCCTGCGCACCCCGCGTCTCCGTGACCGTCCCCGGGGTGATGTGTGTGGTGGGCTGTGCCGTGTTGGCCTGGCTGGTTCTGGAAACGGGTGGAAGAGCTGCCTTCCCCTTGGGAGATTGTTCATCTGTGTCGTGTGGTTCTGCATAGCGCTCATTGGCCGCGGGGTGTGAAGAGACAAAACTGGGGACCCTGGATCGCTGCACGTTGATGTTTTGCATAGTGGCGGGCGCGCAGTGACAGCCGCACGTGGGGCTCAGGCCTGAGGTGTGAAGGAGGGAAAGGCGATGTCAGCACAACTTCAGGAGTAGACGCTGGCACCCGGGTGGCTCTGGCCTGCTTTCTTGACCCCTGTAGAGTGACCTGTTTGAGCTGTTCCTTCAGGAAGAACGCTGTGCACATATATGTGTGTGTTTACACACCAGTCGTCTAAGATGGCACGGCACTTCGGAATCCCTGCCTTGGCCACTATCCGTGCTGAAAGGTGTCCGTACTTCTGAAATGGATGAAATGCAGCTGAGTAGTTAGGTCGGTGTGGAAGTCAGTTCAGGATCCCGTGTTATTTACCTGACCTATGTGAATCGATAGGTAGTGTTTACGTGCTGTTCAGGGGCCTCTGTTCCCTTTCCCAGATGAGCCTGTCGGTGCTTGGGAGGGACAGGCGTCACGCAGCTGGGGGAGGGGGGCACGGGCCGGTCTGGTGTTTGGCTTTTCTCTCCTCGTCCTGGGTAAGAGGGTCTGGTGTCTGTATCAGGGATCATGCACCTGGGTGGTCTGAGCCGGGGCCAGCGGTGTAGAGGCCGTGGGGCTGTTCAGGGACTTTATGCCACCGAGTGTTGTGACTGTGTTGTGATATGGGGGGTGGGGGGGTAGGCAGAGCCAAGGTAGATTTTGCCTGTGTCTCCGAGGGGCTGGGTGATCTGGGTCTTCGTTTCCCTCCGAGAACATCTCCTCTGCCTCTGTGATTTATTTATTCTTAAAAAATCTTGTTGCCACTAGAGGAAATACATAAATCAATCCTCAGACCTTTGGGTGCCCCCCTCCTTCATGTTTATATTTGCGGAGTTTTCCCCATGTGCTGTTCTCTGTGACATGACCACGCTTGTGAATTTTTAAAAAGTAAAGTCATTCCTCTGTTGCAGGTACCACAGCCGCTCCATTTGATGGCAGTGATGTACTTCATTTTACACTAAAAATCTTCCCTGAATCTTGAGGTTCGGGTTTGAACAAATTTCGTTTGAAATAAAACGGAAAACTAATTTCCCTTCAGACTACTCCCCGCCCCCCGCCTCCTTTCTGGGACTCTGGATTCTTTAATGTACCGAGTCATGTCGGTAAAGAAAGCATTTGTTACACGAGAGCACTGTTGGGGTACAGCTGGTGTGCCCGGCACCGAGTGCTGAGTACCTTACTACCTGCGGTATCGCGTGACTCCCCACAGAGGAGGTACTCATGGTCACATCCGGGGCTCCTTGGAGGAAGGCATTCTCAGGCTGAGCAACGTTTCCAGGACCACACACACAGCCTCCTTCTTAGGCTCTTAACCGTTAGTTGGTCTCTGAGTTCTGCGAGGTAACAGTCGGATTGTGTCCGTGCCGGCCTGGAGCTGACCTGCTAAATCAGCCACGAAGCAGGCAGGGCACCAGTTGCCTTCTACGGAATATAAAGGGGGTAGGGGTGAGGACATGGTGTGGGAGAGACCGGGAGTCTGAGGGGGCTAACCGTCCACGTGAATTTCACCCAGCATCCCCGCCCCGCCCTGCACTCCGCCTGGAGACTGTCGATCCATGGTGCTGACATGAAAGCTGATGATTTCTTCTTGCAAGTAGTTTTTTGGGGGTTGAGGACTCCAGTGCCTCACTGCCCCGCGCTTCTGTGTGCTCGTTCTTCTGCAGGCTGACCTGTAGCCGAGAACTTGGCTGAGCCTGCGGAGAAGTGTGTTCTGTTCTCTCCCCGCGAGTGCCACGGCTCACCCTTAGTCTCCAGCGGCTCCGGGGTGCGTGGGGGGCTCAGGGATCCGCACCGTGTTGGTGCCTCCCTCCACCCCACTCTCCTCCCCAGATCCTCCCCGGTTTTTGGCCACTGGAATTCAAACTTCTGCATCCAAACTTGCAAGAGAGATCCCCTGTTACAGACTGAACTGCATGGGGGACCCCTCACTTCCAGACCACCTAGGCAGTTGCAGCCACACCTTGGGGAATCCCGTTCCCCCAGCTTCAGTACCTCTCCCCCCCCCCCCACAGGAGGCCACGGCGTCTTCACTGCATTTCCAGATTGTAGGAAATCTACTCTTTGTAGGAAATGGTGACTGTAGGAGAGTCTGAAGAAAATTAAATGGTTTTTATGATCTGAAAGACTTCTATATAAAACAATCACCTTTAATCTTCACATAGAGAAATAACACTTTGGATGTAATTTCTGTACGTTAAGTATCTACAGAGAAATGAAAATAGCCATTTAAAGAATACCTGTGAATAAAAATTCACTTAAGATTCGATTATTCTAAGGGCACCTAGACTGGGTGGCTCAGTGGGTTAAGCATCTGACTCTTGATTTTGGCTCAGGTCATGAACTCGCGGGTTGTGGGTTCGAGCCCCACGTCCGGCTCTCCACTCAGTGTGCAGAGTCTGACTGCTTGGGATTCTCTCTCTTTGCCCCTCCTGTGTGTGCTCATTCTTTTTCTCTAAATAAACAGCTTCAGAGACTTTTCTCTTGGGGGGAGAAAAGGATAGGATATTCAGTGTATTTTGTATTTCTTTTCCCACCTACCCTGTAAGTATTTTTCCTATGTTAAATATTTAAGTTTTAAAAACTATATAATCTATTGGTAACAGGTGTGTAATGCATGACGCGTAGGTACAGCGTGTGTGGGTGTGTCGCTGTGCACCAGGAGAGCCTGTCGTCCAGCCGTTGTTGGGGGGCGCATCTTAGAGGATTTCCTCGCTTCATGGAAATGCTGTCCTCTGAATGGTCCCCAGGGGTAGAAGGGGGTGAAGGTGAACTCTGGCTTCTGGGAAGAGGATCTCTCGTACCGTCTCCACAGCTTGTCAGGGTAGTTGGTCTCTCTGATTCTTCCGCATCCTGCTCTCTGGCCAGTGGATCTTACTTTAAAGGCTGTGGGCGTGTGGGTTTCCTGTCGGGGTGGGACTGAGCATCCGGAGACTCTGCTCCCTGCCTGACCCTGAGCCCCGCCCCCCCCAGTCACATGGGGGTTCCATGGGGCGTCTGCAGGAAAGGGGCTTAGACTCCACCTCCTCATCTCTGGACCCCGCTGCTCTACCAGGGTGAAAACCCAGACCTGCTTCCCAGATGCCCTGACGGGTTAGTGGCTCGGCCAGCTGGGCCTTGACCCCGGGGAGCCCATCTCTGCGCACACCCCGGCTTGTTCCAGAGCCTCTTTACCGAGGGGTGCGTGCCTTGGCCTGTGGGTTCCTTGTCCAGTCACTGAAAAGCCGCCTCCACGCGTCCCTGCTTGGCGATGTGGGTCTGTCCCTGTTCCTCCATTGCTGGAGACTGGGCTCTTGAGTGGGGGCCTCCCTGGCAAGGAGCCCTCCTCCCCCCCGTGGTCCTTTCAGACTTAACAAGGCAGCGTCCTGGCTCGAGTGGCTTTTCCACAGGCCTCTGCGAGCGGAGAGGTCAGATTGCTCAGGCCCAGCTGCCTTCGCTCCCCCAGCCAGCTGGGCAGTTGGGGTGTGGGAACGCAGCTTGAATTCACCAGATGACGTCATCGTGGGGGGGGGGCTGCTGCTTCTGGATCTCCTCCCCAGCCCGCCCCCGAAACCTTGGCCTGCACCGGGCCTGATCAGCAGCCCCCGTTCCCTTGCTCGCAGTTGTTTCCAAGCATCCGCCCCCCGCCCCCCCCCCCCTGGTCTGGCACCCTCATGTCCTTGTTTGTTTTTCCAACGGAAGAGCCACTTAGGATGGAACATCTCTCCAGCTACGGGCCGAGCTGTTCCTGGTCACCGGCCTTGTCTCAAATCTGCGGGCTCCATCGGGGACAGCAGTAAAAACCTGAAAGCAGGGCAGAGAAAAAGGGACAGAGTAATTGACTGCATCTGAGACAACAGTGAGAAAATATCCCATTTTGTTTTCCTTTTTAAAAAAAAAAAAAATGGCCATGTTCCAAGACTTCCCTTACAGTTTCCCACCGGCTGCCCTTAGATTTAAAGACAAGCGTTCCAGAGCCTTGGCTGTTAGGCCTTTACTTTCTGAAAACTTAAAACCAGCTGAACGTATTTAATATTACAAAATTTCCATAAACATTCTCCACAAAGAGCGTGTATGTAAAGTTTTTGCCTGGAGGGCATTTTTCTTATTGAAGCTGAAACTCCTGGGCATCGGGGGAGAATAATGAAGTGTTGATTTGACCTGATGGGTCTCGATGCCAGCGTGGGCTGTAGAGGGACCTGGAAAGAATTAGCTTTCAGGGTTGTTTTCTTTCTTTTTCTTTTTTTTCCCTTCCCCTGAATAAAGGCTAATTGTTTCCAGGCTAATTAATATGGTTTATTTATTATTAGGCAATAGTAAGTGGAATTGAATCCTGGGGAGGAATTACCTGGCCGCGCCGAGGTGACGGCATCTCAGATCACACCGTGTTATTCTGTCTTGTCCGACGTGCAGGGAACATTCTGCTCTTCCGCGGATGATGTCCTTCCCTCGCCTTTTCCCACGTAACCGCTAAACCAGAATCCCGCCCTGCTTCGTGCTGGATGGGCTGGGCCTGGGGGGGGGGGGGGGGGGGGGGGGGGGGGGGGGGGGGGGGGGGGGGGAGCAGCCTGGGCTCCCCAGGCTCGTGTGCTGCAGGGCTGAGCCCACCTGTGACCCAGCACCTTGGAGGCGGGAGACTGCAGCCCCCCAGGCGTGGGGGTCGCCTGGCGCTGCCCGGTCTGCTGGGGGAGCCCCTATGCCCTCTCCTTAGTGCTGCTGCTTGCTTTGCCCCCACACACCCTCATGGTGACCCTGGAGAGCGAGGGCCGACTGGGGGTGGAAGGTCAGGGAGTGCGAGGTCCCCCCCCAGTTGAGAGACCCAGGAGAGAGGCGGCCAGGGTGTGGACCAGGGGCTGGTAAGTAGGACTGGGGGCGGAGACGGAAAACCGAGCGCTCTTCACCTGCCCTGTGGGTGTGTATCCGTCCCCCTGGCCACGAGGTCGGGCTGGTACAGGCAGGCCAGTCTTACGAGGCGGCCACTTGGTCTCTCCGTGGACGTGGAGGTTCTGTGTCTGTCCGAGGCTTTTTCCTGTCTGTTGCCTTTGAACTTGAGACGGTTAGAGGGTCCACCGTGGATGTGTGGGAGAGCCCTTGGAGCCCCCTTTCCGTGCCCTCATGTCCCTGTCGTGGCCCCGGCAGTAAGGCTTACTGCCCTCTCAGACGGCAGCCCCTGGAAAGTGACGGGGCAAGGTCTGCAGCGGGGGACGGGGGGAGATGGAAACCGGTCTTGCATGGGGGTGCACCCCGTGGACCTTCAGGTCATGATGGGACCCCATCCGAGGCCCGTGAGAGGTGGGCTGAGCCTTCTTTGGAGTTAGACTTGTTTTGTTTGTGCGGGTCCCTCTTGCAGCAGCCCAGTGGGCCAGTCACCCCTGCGGGCTGCGCCGCCCCGCCCTGAGGCCCGGATGGGCACCCGGAGGCCACGAGGTGGGGCCCTGCAGCTGTGGGGAGGTGGGCAGGTCCTGGGTGCCGACCTGTCCTGTTTGCGCGTCTCAGTCGTAAGTGTCCTAGCAATGGGCGCCCTCTTGACGGCACCGGTCAGCGGCGTCTGTGCCAGGAGAACGTTTATGAGATAGAAGGCTAGGCTCTGGATGGTTCTTCAAGTCTTCTGTTTCTTTTCTGAACACGGCTTTGTCCCATGACTCTAACCGAGTTGGGGACGGGCTGGATGGGAGACATGTTGGTTAGGAGTTAAAGTTTATTTTTATTTATTTTGAGAGAGACAGAGACCGAGAGAGAGAATCCCAAACAGGCTCTACACTGTCAGTGCAGAGCCCAGCCCGGGGCTCAGACTCAAGAACCAGGAGATCATGACCTGAGCTGAAGTCAGGGTTGGACATGTAACCTGAGCCACCCAGGTCCCCTCAGGTGGGTTTGATTTTTAGAAGGTACTAACGATGACAACCTGGTCCTGACGTCTTGTGCCAGGTTGCATGGTGACCAGCATTTTCTGGGTACTTGATGTGTGCCAGCCCTGGGCCAGGCTTCCAGAGCTCTTCGAAAGGGCCCTCCCCTGTGAAGCAGGTGCAGTCTCCGTCTTGGGGTGGGGTCCCAGGTCGTCTTCACCCACGGAGCCCGGGCGTCTGTGTGGGTGTCCTGACAGTGCTCCGTGCCCTTCCCAGTGGTCCTCTGTTGCGGTAATTTCACGATTGCCTAAGGTGCGGTTATTGCGGACCCCTCTCGGGTTTTCCGTCTTGAGTGGTAGATGTTGATGGGGGTCCCCTGGATGCGAGATGAGGCTGTGGACGCCACAAGCAGGTTCCAGATGAGGCTGGTGCTCTCTGCGCACCTGGGCCACCTGTTCTGTCACATCTGCCGCCTGAGGGTCTTTTCCCTTGGGATAAACACCCCAGCTGGCTGCCCTTCAGCTCCCCGGCAGCCTGGGGGCGATGAGTGGGCGGAACCCCACTGGGAAGCAGCAGAGAAAGCCGCCCCCACCACCTATGACAGGACACTGGGACGGGCATTTGATTTATTTTTTTTAATTCTAAAAAAATTTTTTTCTTAATGTTTTTAATATATTTTTGAGAGTCTGAGAGAGAGACCGTGCGAGCAGGGGAGGGTCAGAGAGAGAGAGGGAGACACAGAATCTGAAGACAGGCTCCAGGCTCTGAGCTGTCAGCACAGAGCCCGACGTGGGGCTCGAACTCAAAAGCCGTGAGATCGTGACCTGAACCCATGTCGGATGCTTAGCTGACAAAGCCACCCAGGCGCCCCTAGGACGGGCATTTTAAAGCCTAGATGGCCCAAACATGAGTTAGCCGGGGCACAGGGCATCCAGGTGGGGTCAGATGAGGCCTTGAGTGATTGCACGAGCTGGCACATCAAAACTGAGATGCCAGAAGCGGCATTAGAGTAATTCACATGGAGCAGGTGCACGTCAGCGCGTGTTTTGTCCCAGAAGTGACGCCCGCAGCAGGTGGGGTGGTGGGAGAGCCCAGGCGGAGCCTCTCTGGGACCCTTGCCTCCCCGCGGTTTGGGTAGAAGGCCTTTGGTGCCCCGCAGGACACAGGAGCAGGAAAGATGTGAGAGCAGGCCAGGTCCTCCCGGAATGATCCAGAACAGAGCTTGGCTCCGGCTCTTCCCAGGTTTTCCGAGATGCTCATCTGATTCCATTTCAGAAAAGTAGTCTCACTAGCTAGGTATCTAGGCAGAGTTTTCCCGTGCCTGACTTCAGGTCAGAAACTAAACCTCCGGGAGTTGAGGATCCTTCTAGGCACCGTGCCTGGAGCTGTCTGTTCCGGTATGTAGAAAGCCTCGGGACGCGGCCCGCCTGAGACTCCTCTGGGCCCTGGACGTCTGTCCCATGCACACTTCTCGTTCCCCTCAGACGTGGCAGAACATGTGTGCCGAGTGATGGTAAATAGGGTCGCCCGGGTTGACGGTGCAGGCCGAAAATGGGACCCCTTCTCCCTGGCCAGATGTGGGAGGTGACGGGCGTTTGTCCACTGTGACTGAGTCACTTGGTGGAATAGCCCCCACTCGGGCTTCTGAGGTGGCCTGTTGAGCCGTGGTAGTCTTAACCAGCTAAGTCATTTCTGTGTCTTGTTGTGGGCTCCTGGAAGTTCTTACAAAATCCTTGGGGGGGGGGGGCGGTGGGGTCGCCTGGGTGGCTCAGCCGGTTAAGCGTCTGACTTTAGCTCAGGTCATCTCACGGTTTGCGGGTTGGACTCTGTGCTGACAGCTCAGAGCCTGGAGCCTGCTTCGGATTGTGTGTCCCTCTCTCCTGCCCCTCCTCTGTGCTCACTCATGCTCTCTCTCAAAATAAATAAAATAAATGAACATTAAAAATGAAAGAAATGCTGGAGGGTCTACAGGGCACTTCTTCTTGCACATTGTGCTGTGGTAACAAGGGTTTGTGGATTTGTGGCCTTTCTGCAGCTCCAGTTTTTTGAAAGTACTTCTTCCCATCTTCAAGTAACAGTGGGCACTGGCTTTAGGGGCGCCTGAATGGCTGAGTTGGTTAGGCATCCAACTTTGGCTCAGGTCATGATCTCACGGTTTGTGGGTTCGAGCCCTGCGTTGGGCTCTGTGCTAATGGCTCAGAGCCTGGAGCCTGCTTCAGATTCTGTGTCTCCTCTCTCTCTGACCCTCCTCTGCTCGCACTCTGTCTCTGTCTCAGAAATGAATAAACGTTAAAAAAAAAAAAAAAAACCAGTGGGCACTGGTTTTAAAGATTCTAACAGTCTTCCAAGCCTTTTAATGTTCTTAATCTGCTAAATAAGCTGTCCCTGTTGGCTTGGGTGGTCAGCAGATGCTCCCAAATTTGTCACCTCCTCTGTGACAGGCAGAGTTGTCCGCTTCTTGTTTCGTTAATTTTACTACGAAGTATCTCAAAGTAAAAAGTAAGTACCTATCTCACCAGTAAGATTAGGTTACTGTTAACATGTTAGTATAGTTTTCTTCACTTTGTTTAAAAACAAGAAGTAACCGTATAGACACTGCTCAGTTTCAGTTCACCCGTAACTTTTCCTTCCCTCCCTCCTTTCCAAAAGGGACCATTTCCAGGGAGCCAGGGTGGCTCAGACGGTTAAGCGTCTGACCTTGGGTCAGGTCATGATCTCATGGTTCATGAGTTTGAGCCCTCCTTTGGGCTCTGTGCTGATAGCTTGGAGCCTGGAGCCTGCTTCGGATTCCATGTCCTCACCCCCCACCCCCTCTGCCCCTCCCCTACTTGTGCTCTGTCTCTCAAAAATAAACATTAACAAATTAAAGGGACTATTTTCTATTATACAGTTGGCCCTTGAACAACATAGCATTGGGACATTCGACCCCACCCCCACCCCTGTGCTGTCGAAAATCCGCATGTAAGCTTGACTCCCCCAGACTTAACTACCAATAACCTATGATTGGCTAGAAGCCTTAAATAATAATATAAACAGTCAATTGACACGCGCTGTAGGTTATTTGTATTATAGGCTGTATTGTTACATAAAGCAAGCTAGAAAAAAGGAAATTGTTAAAATCATAAGAGAAAATATGCTTATAGGACTGTATCCTATTTTTTGAAAAGCACATGTTATGTTCACCCACGCAGTTCACACCCATGTCACTCAACGGTCAGCTGTACGTATAATTTCCTTATAGTTTTGGAAATGCCTTGTTTACACATATATGTGTCTGCAAAATTCGAGTATCTGTTGTGCAAAGTGTTGGGAATGGAAAGAAAAAGGAAGCCCGTGACCTACTAGGAGAAAGCAATCCTGGACCAAGGATGTAAATTCTATTCTGCTGTTAGTTAAAAATATGATTTTCCGCTACATTCCAGATCTGGAGAAATCCAGAGAGGAATCAAATATGATCAAGACATTTAACATTCAGGAGACTCAGAGGGGGGCCTGGGTGGCTCAGTCGGTGTAGCTTGGTTTCAGCTCAGATCATGATTTCAGGGTTCATGGGATCCAAGTCCTACGTCAGGCTCTGAGCTGAGCGTGGAGCCTTCGTGGAATTCCCCACCACCCTCTCTGCCCCTCACCTTCTCATGCACATTTTCTCTCAAGATAAATAAAAAATAAATATACTTAAAAAAGAGAGACTTGGAGTTGGTCAGGGTATGTAACAGCCTGGCAATTGGGGCAGAGAAGGTGTTCCGGAAGCTCTCTAGGAGATGGGTTTTGAAGGGTGAACAGGAGTTTGCTAGGCAAGCTCTTGCCTCCTGAAAAGAATGGTTCCTCAATAGGGTAAATGCTTATTACTTCCCAAACCTGAAACTCAGTTGTGTCTTAGGTGCTCAGCACTACCCAGCACGCACTACCTACCCAGCGCTCACTACCCAGCAGGCCGAGAGTCTCTGCCTGCTCTTCCGCTCCCAGCACTTGATAGCCCGGCAGTCTCTGTCCCCTCCCCCTCCCCCCTCCTTGAGTTGGAAAGTTGGTGGCCTAAGGTGGTTTGGAGGCGCAGCTGGGGTAGCCCTGACTGTGGATGTCACGCTGTTTCTGAGTGGTTCTGCAGAACCCAGGGAGCCTGCCATTGCCTCGGTCCTGGTTGTAGCACGGGAGCCGCCTGGCGTCAGATGCCCGGATGCTCGGATTCATTGCAGTGAGCAGAGAACACTCCGCTGTGGCTTCCTTGCGAATGGGCAGTGGGTGCACCTGGGAGGCCGGCGGCTCCTCTCTCTGACTTGCTGCACAAGTCTTGTCCCAGAATTGGATCCAAAGAGATGACCCCGCTGTTTTAAAGGAGAAGAAAATGTATAGAGAACTCTAGCTTCCTAAGATTCAAATGGTTTGGAAAGTAGAGTGGAGTGTGGGGATCTGGGTTTCCGTAATCTCCTACACTTCCAAAAATTATTAATCAACCATTTGAATCCTGATTGATGAGAAGATGGGCCTGGGAGGCAACGGTCAGGTTTGGCTGCGACGGCTCACTTCCGGGATGCATTCTTCTGCTTTCTCACGGGACGTGAGAAAAACTGCCTCAAAGCGTGGACAGTCCGGTTTGCACAACACCTGCAGTATTGCAATCCTCTCTGTCCTTCATGGGAAAGCCACCGAAAAGACACCTGGACACGCCGGCCCCGGGTGCTTTTGCCTTTTCTTTCAGCCAAGGGCGCACCTGCCCCACCTGCCCCTCTTACAGCTCTGTGCGAATAGGAAGTGGTTCAGATGACGTGATGGGGCCATATAGTTCCTCTCTCTCCATTCCTTGTATAGTGAAATAAATGTGAGTGCTGTTTAATGCATCACCTCGCTTCATACTGCATTTGCCAAGAAAGTGCAATTTTATTGAACATTAGGATTGAATTCTTAACTGAGTAATCAATTTCAGCAGTAAGTTAAAATGCCTTCTATTAATGGTCAACTGGAACCGTTAATCAGAGTTACAGTGGATTAACAGTTGTCAGCATTTATGCTAATAGCACTTATAAACCATGGGCTTATGAATTGCACTTTATACTTCCATATTTCTCAAACAGTTGGTAATACTTTTTGCTTGAAGGTATTGATTGTTTTGTGCCTTTGCTTGCTACTTGAAGATGTAAAGAGATGTAAATGATATTTTCATGGTGACGACACAGTATCGCCTTCTGATCTTGCACACTTGGCTTTGTGTCAGAGTAGATGGAAAGGGTTCATTTGTTCTGGTGCTCTACTGTTTAATTTGATCTGGTGTGTGACTAAAGCAAGACAAATAGTATTTTTAATGAAACCATTTAATAACCTCTGGTAGCTTGGAATCGAAGGCATTGGCAAAATGCAATTAAGGAATGGCTAGATGTAAACAACAACAAAAAAAATCACTGCTTCAGCTCCACTGACCCAATCCATTGTGCTTTCACAGTGTCATCGCCTTAAATGGTTCTGAACCAATGACGCTGGATTCCCTTAAAAAGACGGACGGCCCATCGTGCGGACAATAGATCGTGGACAGAGTTATATTGGTGAGTTCTTGTAAAATATCTCCAGGTAAAAGTTCCGGTTTTCTGAGACCCCTCTGGAATGCGTTTTCAATTAGTTGATGACTGCGGATCGCCAGCAGGCTCTGGATGTTTCACTGGGATGTCTAATAGCAGGATCATATTGATTGTCTTTCAATTAATTGCATCTGGTATTTTCATTTATCAAAAGCAAAATACATGTAATTAACTCTGAAGCAGTGTAGTTCAGTGTAAAGTGATTGTTTCTGCTGCCGCTGCTGCTACAGAGATAAGTCAACGGAAATTATACTACTAGGAAACTCAAGGCAGAATGGAAGTCGTGTTACGACTTCTCGGCGTATTAATTGCAAAGAATAAAAATGAATTAGGGAAATAGTTTCATGCTGCCCCAAGAGGCCCGAGTAAAAAGGTAGATGGACGGCTTCAGAAAGAAAATGGCTTGCTGATGAAGGCACATCTCTAATGAGCTTAGATTTTTAGAGTCACCAACCTCTAGGATGTCTTGAACACGTAATGATTTTTTTCTGGTGGGCTTGATTGGGGATGCGGGTGTACGCAGAGGAGCCCATTCAATTTTGCCTGCACTCATTTGGAGCGTGGCTGAGAAGGTATCGATTGATGTATTTCAGCCCTTACCCATGGCAAGGTCTGGAGGTCCGGAGTCGAGTTGCCACATGCCGTTAGCCATTTTTCACAAAACCTGCATCTTACTCAACGTCTCCAAATGGCAACTTCTCAGAAGTGATTGATTTTTACCCTGCTGGAAAAAAAAATGTTTTCTCTTTGAGCTAACAGCATCATTTCAAAGCAAGAAAAAGTGTGAGCGCAAATCTTCTCCGTGTCCTTTCTGTCAAACCTCTGGGCCTGTCCCCCAAAGGGTTGGATCACAACGAGCCTTCGGTTTGGAGAAAGGGCAGGTTCAGCCCTGCGGGCCTGGGCCCAGCCTCCTTGGGAGCTGGGGTCTGGGAGAGACTTGGAGTGGAGTGTTCCTGTCCTCTGTGAGCACCGGCAGGCAGGAGGCTGACCGCCACCCCAGCCCGGACCCAGCTAGCGGAGCGGGGCGTGGCCCGGGGAGGGGGTCTCCCTGAGGGTCGCCATGAGGTGCTGGGGTCAGATGGAGATCCTGCTACAGCCACCTGGGTCTGCCAGGCCTCCCTGGGAGGGAACCTCTTCCAGGCATTTGGAGGTTTTATTTGTGAGTCAGTAATTGGTCACCAGTGGTCCCCAAGATGCCTTGCCTTTTAAGATTAAACTTGGCCTAGAAGCCCGGAAACCTCTCCTAGGCATGACCCCGGAGGGCTTGCCCAACTACGGGCCACAGCAGAGTGTGCAGTTCACAGGATTACTTACAGAGGGGATTCCGTATTCTTGGAACAATTCTAAGAATCTTAGCACCGGGGAGGATGCGAGACTAGAAATCTTGAACGTTCTTTGGGGAGAAATGAGTGTTATTTATTAAGTTAGGATGGCCACTCTCAACCAGAGACATTGAGTTTCGCCTATCAATGCCGACACTTTCTTTCTTTTCTGGCTTTCACCCATTCTTCTTCTTAAAGAATCCTTTATCTTAAGACCCTGTGTGCTGGCGTCTAATCCAGGATTCTCAGGCAGAGGTGCTCTTGTTATCTTTGTGGGCCTGGGGTTGGTTGGGTGTGGGTTTCAGTACTGGGTGTGGAGGCCGAAGATGTTTTCAGTGACGTCACCATGGTGATGGCGATGGAAATTCATGGGACTCCCACGGGCGTCCAGTTCTGCGGCCAACTACAGGCTGTGCCTTAGGGCCCAGTCCTTCACTGAAAGATGCTTGTGGGTCACCTGCTGGTGTGGGAACATCCGTTGGATAGCCACAGCTTGCGAGTGACACTTGGTACATCTTATAGACCTCGTAGAGTTGGAAAACTATTTACTCTAAAGATAAGCATGTGGGAATTCATAGTATAGGGATGAAGTGGACTTTTTACCTATCTATTTTTATGTATATATAGACATAGGTGTACATGCATATATGGAGATATAGACCTATACGGATATCAAACATGCTGGAGTAACCACATTTTCATTTGACTCAACCTGCTCATTGAACCACCACAGGCTGAGTGGTCTCGATCTCAGAGAGGTAAATGTTAACGTGGCATAAATGCATCTGTACCAGAATGAAATTGCAACACAGTTCCTGGTAACAAATTTTTCCCCAAGAACTGAGGGTGCTCAGATGCTGGCCTGATAAGCTGGTTCCCACTTCCATGTTTGGGGCATAATTTTGGGCGACACCTTGGAGGAGCTTGAGACGTTCAGTACCACGTGGGAGCTGACCATGGTTGGAGCATCATACCGTGCCAGGGGGTGCCTGACTGCCTCTAGCTGGCCCCGTGGCCCCAGCGCTGGGTATTTTGCCCCGACCACCCTCACGGATGCAGAGTGGAGGCCTCACCCATCCCCGGAAGCATGTGTTTGCTTTTGGAACCCTTCTCTGTGGCCCATCGCTGTGACCACTGAGTTGTACCTCCCTTTCTGGTGGCTGCACGTTCAGCCCCGCCTGCAGTAGATCCACAGCAACAGAAGAGGGACATCCCGCATTGTAGCCCATGTGTTGATTTCACCCCGGTAATTCACCTGCTGATGTCCCTGGTCTAGGCGGATCTTGTGTAGCATGGGCAGGGGAGAAGGACGTCGACGAAAAGCACAAAACTCCTGAAAAGCCACAGCCTCCAAGCGGCAAAACCCGCGAGGCTCCAGAACCGTTGATTCTCTGCCTGTTATGCTGGACTTCGTGAATTTGGTTTGTGGCCTCGTAGAAACAAAAAGCAAATGGCACATTTTTCTCCCCACGGCAAGGCTCGTTTTGTCACTCTGAGTGAATAACGGTGTGACTTTGCCTCGTTGCATTTCTGTAGTACTTTCTCTGCTCTTGGTTCTGGATGTCGTCCCTTGTTAGGATGAAAACCCAGTGTACCTTCTGCTGGTTTGCTGACTTCCCCTGGAACCAGAGTTCATTCTCTGTCGGTGGGTCGTAGTCTTTGCACCGTTTTGTGACTGAGCATCAGTCAGTGTTTGCGGCAGCACCCAGTTACCTTGTGACAGGAACAGAAGGGCTAGGGGTTTAAAACAAAAAAACAAAAAACACATTTTGTTAAATGCCTACACACCGGTGCAAATGCAAATCAAAGCCCTTGACCTTTATTCTGTGAAGTGGCGGCGGGGCAGCAGTGGCTGTGGTCGGCAAAGCCCCGGCGGCGCGCCCAGCGGCCCGTGTGCTGAGAAGCTCGTGCACCGTGTTACTTTGATGGATCACGATAGTGATGTGAACACTCAACCCACTTCACAAGCCCCGCTCCTCCCCCACCCCCCCAAGGCCACAAGCTGAGGTCCCCAGGGCTCCAGTGGGGGTGGAGGGCCTTGCCCAGTCTGCAGTGTGCCCCCAGCAGGCTGGCCATCCGCCTGGGCCAGCAGGGCGCTGTGAAGCCCTCTGACTGGTTGTTGGGGCCTCTGCCCTGTTTCCGCCAAGACGGATTTCATTCCCGAAAAGCAGAAGGGACAGCTCTAGAAACTGATAGCTTCCGCCGTGGGGGCCACCCGCTGGTCCTGGCACTGGGGTCCCCCTGGGGTCGTCCTGCGCGCTCGGCCTACACTGGGGATGGGCGATTCTGCTCCAGATTTTTGGCCGGAGGCGAGACTGCCAACGTTGGAAACCACAAACCAGAGAAAGATACGCAGGGCCTTCTAACTGGGGGGGAGCTCTCTGGATGAGAAACAGCCAGGGGGCTGGGCTGTGGGGGGCGGTGGCGGGAAGATGCTCCTGGGGCTTCAGCCAGCTCTGCGGAGAGAGGACGGGCCCCCAGCTGGGCTCTGGGTTCCTGGGCCTCTTTGTGACTTTATTCCCGAGCTGCACATCCAAGCCCACATGGGAGCCATTTTCCCATGTTCTCTTCTTTTTCCTCCTGAGAGCCTCGGAACCCTCGCACGGCTTCCTGGCAGAACCACAGAGGTCATCCCCGCGGCCCCCTGGTTTGCAGTCTCGGGTGTTTATCCTCGTCCATACCGCGGGTCCAGCCTCCAGCCCCCGCTGGGCCGGTGTTCTGTCCGCGCTGCCGCCCATCCCCCACTCCTCAAGACCCGTGGTTCTAATCACAGCCCCTTCACCAGCCCAGGAGACGCGACACCAAACAGAGTCTTAATTTTCACTCTGTCATCCGTGTGTCCGGAACAGGCACGCCCGCCTGTACTTCCTGGGGCTCCCAGCCAGGGTGGGTCTCTGCCTGGTTGTGTCTCTGCTGGTGGCCCAGCTGGGGAGGGTGGCTGCCCGCGGTCGGCTCCCCGGACGGGGCCGGAGCTGGGATGTTATGGAGCACTTTGTCATTGTGTTCCACTGGGAAACGTCAACGTGTGGCTCGCCTCCCTTTCCAGTTTTAATAGTGGGGAACTCGATGGTCAGACCTCTGTGCCAGCACATGGGGCCTGTGAGAGAATAGAGCCGGAGACACCCACCAGGGAGCCCCAAACTCCGGTTTCCCCTCATCCCCTGCGGAAACCCTGCAGTGGCATGACTTCTTTTACCAGCAAACATCGCAGGACCCTTTGGGGCTGGTGAGGCCTCCTGGGGTCCATGGCTGTTCTCAGGTGTAGGATGATGAGTCTGTCTCTACCCCAAGCACTTGGGTACGTGTGACATGGGGGCTGAGCGTGGGCGGCTGCTTGCCTCTGCGGGTGTGGCCATGGTGTGGGACTCGTGCACAGAGAAAGCCCCTTTCCTACCTCTGGTCTCCGCAGTGGCCAGTGGAAGAGCAGCCCAAGTTCCGGACAACCAGGGGTGGTTGTCAGCGGAACGACCCTTGCGTTTCCGCAAGGCGTTGACACATGGGTGTTCGAAGTGTTAGAAGGAGAGGGGTTGGAGACCATAACCTGCTCCAGGGTGAGGGCCCTGTTGGTTGAAGGAAATGATACTTTAAGTTTAGGGTAAGTTTCACAATAGGGATTGTGTATGTCGTTATGTGAGTGGGTGGGGAAGTGAACTTTCTCTTATAAAAAACATTAGGATCCTGGGGCGCCTGAGTAGTCCAGTCTGGTTAAGCATCTGACATCAGCTCAGGTCATGATTTCACAGTCCTTGAGTTCAAGCCCCGCATCGGACTCTGTGCTGACAGCTCGGAGCATGGAGCCTGCTTCGGATTCTGTGTCTCCCTCCATCTCTGCTCGAGCTCTATCTCTCTCTTTCTAAAAAATAAACAGACATTAAAAAAAATACAAAAAAAAAGTTGGGATCCCTAATCAGGCATTCCGAGAGTGATTAACAGGAAAGGAAAAAGCTTATTTTGTGTGTTTGTGTGTAGTGTTTATGTGCCACCACTGTGATCTACTTCTAGAATGCATTAGACCAAGCACTTTTTTATTTTAAGCCTGGTCTGACTGACTAGTTTCCGTTGCGCCTCCATCAAGTTTTTTATGGAGGGACACACGCCACATGCCCAGGTTTAAGTGTAATCTGGCATCACTTTATCAGTTTTGCGATGACTACCTCTGCCATAGCTGCTTAGGAAATATACCACGTGCGGCTCAGGAAGCAGTCTGGGTGACATCGAAAGGGCTCTGGGTTTTCAGAGTGTTTCATCATCCGGTGTCTGTGTCCTGATTTAAGCATCTTCTGACATGAGGCTTTGGGTGATGGCCGAGGGTCCAGTGGTCCCTGGAGGATGTGGTGTCCCCAGGCTCATTGTCGGTGGCCCATGTCTAAATTCTGCTTTGCTTGAGTGATCGATTCCTTTATCTTTGGCAAACTCGGTAACTCCCACCTGGCCCCATGCTGTTCAAAATTCAGTCTTCTCGGCTGAGTACATTTGCAGTTAATCCTTTCCACGTAGCAATTGAGATACTTCCCCTAGACTTGTACCAGTTAAGGATAAATAGGAGGTTTGAAGAGAAGAAAATGGTGTAGGGTGTAGTTCATCGGTTTTTGCGTGGGAGCACGTGCCACAAGTGGAATCCTATGGAAGGGGGAGAAATGGAGCACTTTCCTGTGCTTAATCCTGAGAAGCAGCCTGAATGGTGACATTTATACATATTTCATAATGTGGTTTCTTTAGGCACGGGGAGCAAACAAATCAATTTCTCAGCAGTATACTATTTAAAAGACCCAGCAACAGCCTGTGGGGTAAGTTGGAGATGCTGTTAAAATTAATTATATATGGCAAAAAGATAGAACGTCAGGGGGAAAAAGTTAGTATGCGGAGATGAAAAACACAAACTGTGAGTGAGGAGCGGTTTTCTGAGCATCTGATCCCAGAGTTTCATTCCCGTTTTTTCTTAATTGTGCGCTACAGCAAGCATCTCCCACAGCAGGGACCCCGCTCCTCACATCCCCGTCTTTCCCCCGCAGGCAGGATCCGGTGTCCCCGAGGGCTTCTAATCGGATCCGTTCGGAGCGGGTCTTGATTTGTCAGACGGTGTTGTGCTGCCTTCTCATATAGGAGATTAGGAGACAAGGAGTCTTGGTGGTAAAGCGATCTGATTCCTGTGCCTTGTAACCCAAAACCCTTTCTGTGGTCGCCTTCCCTCCTTCCGGTTCAGCTATACATTGTTTAACTCAAAGGAGACCTTTGTTGGCCTGAACAGGGTGTAACCTGCAACTCCCTAAAAAATTCAGCCGGAACAGGGCAGCACTGGCGATCCGTTTCCATCGGGTGCGGGGTGGGGGCCGTTCTGCTGGCTGCTTTTGCTCAGGGCCACCAGAGCCGCGGAACCTACCTCACCCCTCGGGGGCAGCCTGGGACCTGGGCTTGGCAGAGCGTGTAGGTTTACTGGAACGCCCCTTGCTTCCTCACGTCGAGGCTGTCTCTGTACACTGGAGACCTGTGTCTGCTTCTGCAGGTCGGCGGGACTGTAAGCGCTCTGCGGGAAGTGGTCTGGAGGGTGGGCTCTGTGTTCTGGGAGGTCCAGACTCAAGCTGCCCTTGGCCCCATCTTGGCGTCTCTTAATCAATACGATCATCTACGGAGATTGGCTCGAGTCCTCACATGGGTGGCCTGAGTGCAGGAGGTGGCCCGGTATCTGCCCTGAGCCCTGAGTCACTGATAGCACAGATTTTATCGGGGATTTTAATCTCTGAGGCTGCCATGCCTTCTGACTCTCTCAGGGTGAAATGACATAATAAAGGTTAAGGAGCAGTGCTCCGGGGATGCCTGGGTGGCTCTCAGTCAGGTGAGCGTCTGACTTGAGCTCAGGTCATGATCTCGCAGTTAGTGGGTTCGATCCCCACGTCGGGCTCTGTGCGGACAGCTCAGAGCCTGGAGCCTGCTTCGGATTCTGTCTCTATCTCTGCCCCTGCCCCGCTCACGTGCCTGGATGCTCATGCACTCTCTCTCCACGCTCTCTCAAAATAAACATTAAAAAAAAAAAAAAAAAAAGGAGCAGTGCTCTGTTAACATGGAACCTTCTGGAGTGATAACTGCAGGCTCGTGAGGCAGAAGCCAGGGCCTCCTTTTCTGTACATGGTCCACACATTATGGACTCCACGGACTGTTTGTTGAATGAGTGGGTCCCAGGCCGCAGTGGGACCAGGGGTGTGTGGACTGGCTGGGCTCGTGCTGGGACCATCCCAGCGTCAGTCTGGAAGGGCGGGTTGGTTCTGTATCAGCTGGATGCGTGTATTCTGCAGACAGAAGGCAAGCCCGCACGGTGCGCTGTCTGCCTGGGGGGAGGTCTGCGTTCCTGAAATACTAGAGCCATTTTCCTGAGCTTTCTGTGTACGAGCTGGGTGGGAGTTGGAGTTCCATGTGGCTTGCAGGTCCAGCTGCACGTGGCTGCCCTCTGGGTGCCGTGCTTGCAGGAGCCTCATGGGCACGGGGCAGAGGTGGCGGTGGGGGGAGGGGGCTTAGCGTTCAGCTGCCAGGACCACGTCTGAGCAGGGATTGTGAGGACAGCAAGAAGGTCCAAGTGGCTCCCAGAGTCTCGTGGCTCCAGGTCCCGTGGGGCCAAAGGACAGATGGCCCGTGTATCAAATTCCTTCATGGACCCAGCGTGGCAGCCGCCTGCTTTGCCTGCCTGTGGGGATTCGGAAGCCGGTGCTCCCTGCCTGTGGAGTTGACGGCCCAGCTCCCGTATTTGTTGAGGACCCTCACTTTTGAGCGTTCTGCTGTTTTCATAATTCAGCCGAAACTCGCTGCTGCTTCCTAATTACAGCAGACGATGACCTCTAAACCACAACATGGGGTTGCAGCTTCCTCTAGGAAGGAGGATTCGTATTGATTTGTACTGTGATCTCCCACGGGCTCAAGTGGCAGCACCGCAGAGGCCTGTTTAAGGCCGGAAAGCCTTCTGCCTGTGTGTTTAAACAGGGCAGATTGATGCAGCGTTCGACTTGGCCGGGAAGCAGCCCAGCTCTTTAGCGTGGAGCTGCACCCTCCCAGCCGTGCCGCCCCTCCCCTGGCATCCCGATGGCTTTGGCACATCTTCCGCGTGTTTGCACAGGGCAGGTAAAGGAAGAGTCCAGTTGCAGAGGGAGAGACTTGTCCGTGGCCCTGGTGATAGGTGGGAGGGAAGGGTCCTGATGGTGGGGCCAGGGGATGCTTGCAGCAGTGTCATCCCCCCCCCCCCCGTGCCCCCATGGCCTTGACCTTGGGCAAACGGGAGCCTCCTGTGCTTCATGCCTCAGGCCCCCCATCACATGGGTTTAATGTCTGGGTGTTCAGTGAGATCCTCATTGGAGTGCCTGGTCCATGGTAAGGGCTTTGTACAGGTAACTGCTATTATTCTCCTCATTAGCAGCAGCAGTAAATGAGATCGCCATGCCTTTGGCTGGGGGGGTAGCCCTGGTGACCTGCCCACGGCTGGAGGACACCCCGAACGGGGTGTGTCTCCGCAAGCAGGTGCCTGCAGTGGAGCTGATGTGAACATTTTGATGAAAGGTCCAGAAGTCTAGACTTGCTCATTACAGTTGTGTCCGGGTCTCCTCCCGGGACTTTGGAAGTGGGGCACCCCCATCCCCCCGCACTGTGATTCTTGCAGTGACGTTTCTTCATCCAGAGATGAAGGGTTTAGGGTCCCCCAAAGTCTTCCTCACGTATTGCACATTGGATCTGAGTTCTTTCTGTGAGGGGGAAGCTGATCTGAGCCACAGGGAGGAGGAGGTGTTGGAGGCTAGGTGCTGTCCCCAGATGCGACAGGCCACCCGGATACCCGTTGAGTAACGTGGTCTTGCACTGGGAACGGGTCGTCACTGTCCCGTCTGTGGCCCGGGGTCTCTGCAGTTTGGCCGAATGTGAAGTGTGGCCCAGCGTGAAGCGTGAGGCCAGCGGCGGCAGGTCAGCCGTGGAGCGGTCCGGCACCCCGAGCAATGCCGGTTAGCACGGCCACTCGCCAGGACTGTCTGTTTGATTCAGGTCACCAGGTTTGGACTCCTGCGTTTTATGGCAAAGCCTGAAAATGCAGATTTGTAGCAACCGATGTTAATGAATTCAGACTGTTTGAATTTCACACTGAATAATGGCTGGAATTATCAGAGCCAGGGGCTTATGAGATCCTTGGATCGTTGTAATCTTTTCTCAAGATTCAATTGATAGCATGATGTAATATCACATTACTTTTATTAACAGTCCTGGTCATAAAAGAAACACACCTATTAGGATAGGAGAATTGAGTAAAAATAGTGGTAATAACAAGACAATTTGGAATATGTAATATATTCAGTAAATTTCAAAATGCCGCATCTCATTTGAAATGCAGTGTTGTGCCCGTAGATATTGAACGCAATACCTCCGTACCCTAGGGCTTCCTCTTTTTCTACATTAAAAAAATATTCTATTTAAATGCAGATTTTGATTTGCAATCTAGGAAGAAAATTCAGCAAGTATGGGAAGAAGGACAACTCTGCATCTATTAAATCAATTTTGGTCTCATGTCATTTTTGCTCTTTTGCTCCCACCCTCCCATCCCCCAAAAGGTAGATTCTAAACACACAAGTAAGGACAATGCACCAAAGTTTCAGAGGATAATAGTGTTGTCACACCTTTGTCTGCCTTAGAATTCTCTACCACCTACACCCTCCAAAAGCCAAGCTCAAGAAGCACAAAGGCCCCCAGATTTCTTCACAGGGGCAGAAGCCTGAGAATTTCTCCCTTTATACTGAGCTAATTATCACAGGAGGGAACGAACACGTATCCTAGGAGTCTGTTAATACGTACCCACGCTGGTGGCATGAAGCTGCCTTAATTTCAGAATTTGTTGCGGCTACTTCTGCGTGTGTGCGCGTACGTATTTATTTCTGTCGCTTTTCCTCATACATTCCGAGTACCTTTACCTGGAAAGCCCGTGGGACAGCCCTGCTGGCAGATGCAAATGTCGGGAAGATGTAGGGTTTCCCTTCTCAGCACAGAAGTGACTTGTTTGATGTCGAGCTTCGGTTACCAAAGAAATGGATTTATAGCTTTTGACATTCTACTCTTAGAATTAATTAGGTGGCTAATCATTATAAATACCATTTTCTTTTCCTGTTGTCTCCATTTAATAGAGCATCTTCTGCTCTGCGTGCTTGTCAGTTTCAAACTGAGTGTTGTGTTTGGGCTTTTATGATCTGCCAAGGGAAAAGGAAAGTAAATTCTTTATAATATGCTAATTGATCTATTTGGGAATTTTTAGATATAGACAACATCTGTGCTTGCTAGTAACACAGTTAATAGCTTCTGTTCCTCAACGTATGAGAAGGTTTTCATGGTCTGTATGTGACCTTGGTGAGACATACCGCGTCTTCCAGGGCTTGGCGGTGTGGAATTTGGGGGGGGGGGTGGCTGGGTGGCTTTTCCAGGTGCCTGGGAACTAGGCCTGAACCCGTGTAGAGTCCTGTTTTGAGGGTGCCTCTGGCCACAACGCACTGGGGTTGGTTCTGGAAGTATCCAGGATGGCTGGCCCTGGTCTGGGGCCCCCAGAAACCCTCCTCCAGCCTAGACCAGACTGGCTGGAGTGGTAGGTTCAGGGCAGGTCACCTCGGGCCCAGGGAGTGCTCAGAACGCTCAGCCCCCGCCGGTGATGCCGTCGCCCTTGCTCTCCCCTCCCCTCCAGGCGGTGATTGACACAAACCCGTGGGTAGTTTGCTGGGCCAGGAGGCGTCGTTCTTCCCCCCGGGAGGTGCACCTGTCCGTGCTGATGGCAGGACATGCTTCCGGTTGAGTTGGGAGAGGGAGGCTTCTCCGGTGAGCCTAAGAGACGGGTCTTGTGGCCTAGGTGGCCGGCTTTCCCTCACCACGGAAAGCAGAATCGAATGTGACTTTTTCTTTGGAGGGCCAGAGTGGCCAGACACTAGCAACAACTGAAAAGGAAGCCCGGTGAGCGGAGTGTTCTGAGCATGCCCATTGCTCTCCAGCACGTGGCCTCCCCTGGGCCCGTGTACCTGGCTGGTCCTGAGGGCTGGAGGGGGTGCCATCCTTGTTTATTCTCAGGATTTTAATGGATGATAGAGGTTAATTGACTTCTCCTGGGACTTGGTGGGAGCAGATGTGGGACTTGAACCCGGGTCCAGGATTGGTCTGCACACCTAGCATGCTCCGCTCCATCATGGTCTGCCTGGACAGTTCAGACACGGGGCACGAAAGGGTTTGATATTGGATGTGCCTGAGCAGCTGTTGACTTGATAGCTGATCTGTGATCTCTCTCCATCCCCAGTTTGCTTACAAACGAACCATCTCTAGGAAGGGGCGTCCCACTGGGGTCGATGCCCCTGGTCTTGTGAGCTTGTTGCATTTTGTGTGTGGGGTTTGGCACTCCATTCCCCACAGGCTGAGCCCAGCTAGGGGGTCGGCCCCAGACCCATGCAAGCCCTTTGGACTTGGCAGTAGCCAGGCAGGGCAGCTCAAACCCAGAGTGTGTGTTTGTCCGTCTGTCTGTGTCTCTGTTCCGCAGAAGCAGACCCCTGGCTGGTTCGGTGGCCCAGTGAAGGAGCAGCCGGCGAGGATGAAGGGAGGGTCTTCTAGCTCCTCTGCTGCCCGGGCTGTTAAGCACAGAGATTCTAACTCAGTGATGTGTTAAGGGCCAGCCACATCTAGGAGCTCTGCTCAGCCGCTGTGTCTTCTCCTGTCGCCACTAATTCCCAGCCACCGGAGATGGTGTGTGGAAAGGTCCCTACTGGCGCAGGTGAGGATCAGATCAGGCTCTGTGCGCACATCTGACCTACTTCATCTCTGGCTGAACTTGAACAGGTGCACCGCACATCTACACACGGGTACACACGGCGGTACGCACCCCACGTGTGGCATGAGTGCTCGCCCTCGCTGCCCCTCGGGATTGGCCTCTTCTCAGCCTCTGTGGGCAGGAGCTGAGGTCTTAGACAAACAGCCATCCGTCTTCGCCGTTGGCTGGAATGTTCCTAGAAACAGAGCTGGGGGGAGGATCGTTCCCTGGCGCTGCTGCCTTCCCCTTTCCCCCAGGTTGATGAGTGGGGGCAGTTTCCTTTGAGACTAGCGACTTTGTAATTGGATTTAAAAGAGGGCAGGCGTGACCCTCGTTTCCACGTTACCTTGACCACGGTGGCACTGGGGGATGTTCTCATCAAGTATGGATCAGATTATTTTATTATGCCAACATTAATATTGGGAGCACACACGTAATCTAGAGTCAGCAGGTTCACACACTACTATCTCATTAAATTTTCAGGCAAAAGCTGCAAAAATTAATTGGAGGCGTGTAATAGTTTAGAATGTGAGCCGGCTTATGGTAATATAAATTATAGGAAGAGAAGACAGTTTTATATACTGAGGGAGAGAAAACTGGTTTACTTTAATGAGAAGAGGCAGAAATGTAGAGCTATTTTTTCATTACAGATGCACTCTAAAGTGTTTGGACTTAGTTGATGAATAGAGTTAATTCGCTGCTACAGTTCCCATAATTCATGTTGCACAGTTTAATGACTTCTAGATAAAAACAGGATTGAAATGTTAATTTCTCTGAAGAAATTGGGGCACTCTTGTATATCAGGCTTTCCCCCCTATTAAACCACTAGTTAATTTCACTAAACAAGTCTCTTGGAGATATTTCATGCTACATAGACTTTTGTATTTCTTACCTGAGTTAGCTTCCTTTCTTTTTTTAAACCTTAGTGTATATGATTGTCTTAGAGGATTTATCAGGCAGGACTGTGTCTGATAACTTGACCCCAGCACAGGGTCCCTCCATGTTTAGCTGTGTAAACAACCGCGTGCCTTGATCTAATGGCTTAATCTGGTGGCTAAGAACTTTTTTTCTTCATTTTTTATTTGGCTCATGGGTTTGAGCGTGTGGCTCTGTTGTCCCTGCTGTTGAGCTTGGAGGTAAGCAGCATTGATCAGTCACTATTGCTTTTCTGAGGTTTCAGTCTTAAATCACACAGGAATTTTTATAGTCCTTACTCTTGTGTTATTTTGCATTTTTCTTTTCTACTTTTCATAGAAGCAGGTTCAGTGTTCTTTCTTTCTCTTTAGCCTACTCTCAGAAAATGAGCAGGAAATATTCACTGTAGTGACAAAAAGTTAACTAATAGTGGTGCTGTGTAATTAAGGAACATTCAGATGTTCTTATTTATTCCCAGATTTGTTATGATAAGCATGTTGTGGGGTTTTAGTTTGTTTTTACAGTGGGGACAAAGAGCAAAGTCAAGTATTTACAAGGGGTGGACAGAAGTGATCCCTACCTCCTTTCTGGGGTCTCCTGGTTTGCCTCTGGATGCCATTTTCATAGGGCTTCAGGAAAAGACTCCAGGAGGGTCGGGGGCATGAAATCTGCAAGACCAACTTTTCACTCCCAGGCAGATGCACAGACACCTGCTCCCCCACCCAGTTAGTGACCAGCAGGCCCAGATGAGACTGTGTCCTGACAGTTGGGACATCAGACTGGTGGATGCTGGTGACTGGTTTCAGGATCTTAGCTGTTGAACTTGGCTTTCTGGGACCCTCCATCCCTCTCTTTGCCTTCGTCAGTTAGGGGCTTTTTTTTTTTTTCTTTTTTAAATTTGCATCCGAGTTAGCATATGGTGCAACAATGATTTCAAGAGTAGATGCCTTAATGCCCCTCACCCATGTAGCCCATCCCCCTCCCACACCCCCTCCAGCAACCCTCTGTTTGTTCTCCATATTTGAGTCTCTCTCTGTTTTGTCCCCCTCCCTGGTTTTCTATTATTGTTGCTTCCTTTCCCTTATGTTCCTCTGTTTTGTGTCTTAAAGTCCTCATATGAGTGAAGTCATATGATATTTGTCTTTCTCTGACTAATTTCACTCAGCATAATGCCCTCTAATTCCATCTATGTAGTTGCAAATGGCAAGGTTTCAATCTTTTTGATTGCCGAGTACTACTCCATTATATACATCTACCATGTCTTCTTTATCCATTCATCATTGGTTGATGGACATTTGGGCTCTTTCCATGCTTTGGCTATTGTTGGTAGCGCTGCTATGAACATTGGGGTGCATGTCCCAGTTAGGGACCTTTTTGCACTCTGGGGTTTGGTTCTTGTTCTGAGATTGGAGCGCAGCTTGTACAGAGCACGGTTGGGAAGTGGAACCTAGACTTGCGTACAGAGATTCCCCTGTAAACATCCATCCAGGCTCCTCCCCGCCCCCTCCATCACCAGATGATCTCTGGGAGCCTGCTGCAGAGGACTGAGGGCCGGGCACCGCGTCAGATGGTGTCCTGGCCCCGAACTCTGTTACGGAGGTTACGGAGCTCCTCGTCCGGGGCAGGGAGCTTGATGCACTTAGTTGACTCCTTTGTTTAGTCTCCACCTGTCCCTTTCACATCAGTGAAGTCTCTTCTGTCCCATGTTGGTGACAGGTTAACTTGTGTGTAATTGACCCCAGCTATTTCTCAGCATTCCTATTCCTTTTGAACTTCCGAGGCTTTAGTTTCAGGCTCCCTTAAGGCAGTTTCTCGGCGTGGCACTGCTAACACTTCAGACCAGGTCGTGAGGCTTGTCCCGTGCATTGTATGGTCTTAGCAACCCTGGCCTCTGCCCACCTGCCCTCCCTGCCCCTGCGTGACAACCAAAAACGTGTCCAGACGTCACCAGATGTTGCCTCGTGTAGGAAGTGTCCCCTGCTTGAGATCCGCTGCTTTAGAGGCAGATATTTCCACCGTGATTGTTGTCGTGTGTGTGAGCCACGCGGACTAACCCGCCCGGAGCGGCATTGAACTCCCCTTACAGCCCTGCCCAGGGCGGGCTCCGCAGCTTTCTCTCTCGAAGTGCGTGCCCTCCACGCCTGTACTCGCCTATCCCGTGGAGAGGCAGGGCCCCGTGCACAGGTGGCTTCAGCAGACAGAGGTGGCTTCCTGCCTCACGCTCACTGCATCCAACTCAACATGGTTGTCACAGCGCCTGACAGACGGATTTATTTGTCGCTTCGTCATGGTGGCAGGGTGGGGTGGCTTCACTGCTCGCGCGCCGTCGATGCTGGGCTGTCTGAAACGGGGACAAAGCATCCTTCAGTCTCCACCGAAGGAAGGAGTCTTCTCGGCACCAGGCATAACTTACCGCCTGCTTTTCCCTGTTTCCTTAACTTTTAATTGAAACCATTTAGTTACCACCCCTGCTGCTAGGAATCTGGGGACAATTAGGAAAGTCCCATCTGTCCTTTGAACCACGTTCTATTGCTTTTTTTCCTCGCGGTCTCGAGAAGACTGGCAGGTTTCAACAGCACCATCTTTGCTCTCCCCACTGGATGGCTGTTACCTCAGTGAGTTACGGCAACTCTTTAGTTCAGTTATTTTCCCCAGCGCAGGCTTTGAGATGATTTAGATGAACCAGAGGCCCGGGTTTTCCGATGCAGAGCGGCGACTCCACGCGGGCTGTGGGTGCACCGCAAATACGGCGAGCAAGGCCCGGGCCCCGCGCTGCCCCCCGAGCTTCCTGGCCCAGCCCCTGTTTGCCATTTCAGAGCCTAGATTGGAGATGGCAGGTGCCATGGGCTTTGCCAGCCTTTCCCCCAGGCAAGGAATTATCTGTCCGGTGCTGTTAGGTCAGTGAATTCCTCCCCAGCTGTGTCTGCAAGGAGGGGGTGGCGGTCAGGAAGGCCATTTATAAATCTATAAATGTGCTCAACAGCCCACTCTCCTGCTTTGCTATTTGACTTTGGATTAAACAAAGTGTCATGAGTGGGAGGTGTATCTCACAATGATTTTAACCAATTTGCTTTCTAATGTGGAAAATTTGCCTAAAATAGGACCTGCCCGAGTGCTTGTCCCATATACGGAGGGGCGGTCGGAATGCCCGCGGCGTGCGGGGCGAGGAGGGGTGTCCCGGGCTCGCAGCTCTCTGCCGGGAACTCGGTTTCTGAGTCTGTCTTCTGTTTTCCGTGTGGGCCCCGGGCATCCTGGGGATGGTCCTCCCCGCCCCCACCCCCAGGTCGCACATCACGTGCAGCCAAGATTCCTTTGTCGCAAACACCAGTAGAGTTTTTCTGAACCCAATCAGAAGTACACAGGTGAAGGCTGAGGCCCGAGCGGTTCTTTCAGGTGCACGAGGGGCCGAGGAGGAGAGGGGAGCAGAGACCCTGAGGTTCCCCGGGCCCGGCGGTGCCACCGGACCCTGGGTGCCATGCGCTGTCCCCAGGTGAGACCCACCACTGCTGCTGCCCCTGGTGTGAGGGTTGCTCTCACATAAAGGTGGGTGTGCTTTTGGGGCACCCCGGTGGCTCAGTCAGCTAAGCGTCCGACTTGATTTCTGCTCAGGTCCTGACCCCAGAGTCCTAGGATCGAGTCCCATGTCGGGCTCCCAGCTGAGCCTGGAGCCTGCTTGAGATTCCCCCTCTCTCCCTCCCCACCTCTGTCCTTCTCGCTCGCTTGTGCTTTCTCTCCCTCCCTCACTCTCTTTCTCTAAAAATAAATAAAATGGGGAAAAAAGTTAAGTCTGGGGAAAAAAGAAAGGTGGGTGTTTTTCAAGTGCTCTGGCTCCTAAACCCAGGCCACCACTTGGATCTGGCGCTTGTTGGATAAACAGCAGTCTGTCCCAGCGCGAGCTCATCCCGAGGCCGGGCACCTGCCGCCGTCCCCACCTCTGCTCTCCTCCATGGCCACCCAGGGCCTAGAACCAAAGCCAGTAGGCCGAGACTCTCTGCTGTGTGTGTGTGTGTGTGTGTGTGTGTGTGTGTGTGTGTGTACGCGCACACACTGCTTGTGTGTCCCTGGGAGGATGGTTAATAAGACGATGTCAAAGACTGTCACTCTGAACTAATCAGAATCTTCAGACGGCCTTCCAAAATAGCACACGTGCCCTTTGACCTAGTAATCTCCCTTCCCCACCTGGTGCCCAAAAAACCTCTACATCAAGATGTTTCGTCATGGTGTGATTTGATGGCCAAAAGATGCCTCAGGCACCTAACTGGGGGAAGGGGGGGTAGTAACCACCTCTTTTCAAAACGGAGCCTTCACAGTTTGAAAGAACATAAATAGAAGGCTTATCTCAAAGTGGAAAGATTTAATATCGAATGTACATTTACAAATTAAAACCATAGAATATACCCCTGGGAAATCTGATGAATATTTTATAGTGGTTATCTTTAATTGGTAGAATTTAGGTGATTCACCCCCCCATCCCAGTGTTTTATAATGAATATATGTTGGGTTTTTTTGTTTTTTTAAGGTAGGGAAAAAGTGGTGGTCCCGTTTCCAGAAGGATCATACACTAATTGAAGAGAGGGCAGTGCAATGCAAGATTTATAAAAGCAGACCTGACGATCTACCTCCCTGACTCTCCAGACTGTCCGTGTTCCTTCTTGTTTTTTTTAGCACCTACAAGCACATAGGAACTTACAGAGGGGGTTCGTGTTAGGTTTACCAAAAAGAATCCTGCCGTCCTTGAGTCCCATTTAATACAACTCATCGTGCACAGATCAGGAGCCCAGCCTGTTATGTCCCATGTCCCTTTGTCTTGGGGCATGTGTGCAAACACAGGATTGTATGTCATTGGGGTCTATGTACCTGCTCTATTTCAGGTTTTGTAATCCCCCCTCCCCGTTTCAAGTTGTCTTTTGCAGCAGAACAGTGTATCCTATTTGCTAGCTGTGTGGTCTTGGGAAAATGCCTGGATCTCTCTGTGCCTCTGTTTCCTCCTTAAACACAGGGGCAGCAGCCCTGATTCGTAGGTTTCTGAAGGACTGAGTTAGTGTTGGGTCAGTGGGTAGATCAGCACCGGGAGACCCTACTTCTTTTGTTGGTTTTATTCACATCTTCCCGGTTTCGGTAACACCAGTGCCCGTCCCCACTGACTCCGGGTTTGTGATCACGTCTGTGCATATGGTGCTGTACACCCATTACTCCGTTCAGGTTACACGTTCTTTGCATTTAACTGCACTGATCCCTCATCCACCCACACCCCATCCCTCCCATCCCTCCCATCCATGCCTTTCACAAAGTCGGTTTTTAAAGGAAAACTGTGTTTTGTTTGTGCCTGTTGCTCTCCCGTCCCCTGCGCACATGTCCGCAGCGGGCATGCAGAGGAGTGTGGCAGCTGCCCGGGGATGTCCCACCAGCAGAGGCAGGGCAGAGGTGGAGCCCAGCCAGGGGCTGACTTGGTGGGGGGTGGGGCGGGTGCAAAGTGGGCTGGCCGGCCATCCGTCCAAGATAATTGTCCTCCTCCAACTTGATCTTACCCAGTGTGGGGTTCCCCTGATCAGCCCCATTGCACGAAGTGGTTTCTTTTCTTGAGAAGGCATTTATCAAGCACCTGGTGTATGTCAGGGGTAGACCTAGAACTCTGTGCCCGTCCATCTGGGAGGCTGCCAGGCTCCAACCTGCGTTGAGCCAACTGCTTCCCCGCTCACCTCTCTTGCAGTTTCCATCCGCCCCCTCCGGGCTTGGCGGACCCACATTGGGCTGTGCCTGGAGTCCACATTTAGCCTAGATTCAGAAAATGGAAGCAGCCGAAGCACCGGCCGGGACAGTTTTCCGGAAGTCTGTTGGTGGATCATGGGCTCTGGGTTGACGAGATTGTCCTTGAATAAACTCCCTGCTAAATCCGTGGTCGCCCTGGGTCGGGCCACCGCGCCTCCGTCCCCTGTCCTCCAGTTTGGCCACCCTTGACCGAATGATTTCACCCATTCTATTGGCTTTCCTCTTACCCTGATGTAAGGATTTTTTTTTTTTGCATCAGCCTCTGATTTGTCAGAAACTCCAACGTTTCAAAACAAAAATCCCATTAGTGCTCTTTGTTTTCCTTCTCCATGCTTTCGTGAAAAGGCAATTTTTATTCTGGTCAGGCGTTCATTGTCAAGAGCAAACGTTTTAAAGTTAAAATAAATGCTTTGGTGCTTGTTATCGGGCTCAGAAATGTTCTGTGTGGGTCTCTGCTTCTCCGAGGGCTTACGTGATTACGCTTTGTGGGAGCTCTTATTCTTACTCCATCGAATGTTTGGGGAAGTGTTAGAACACCACTTTCCGGTCTCTGATACTAGTTTTATATGTCGGCAACCAAACTGTTGAATCCCAGCCTAGAGTAAAAGGCATATTTGATAGGGTATGAAACTAAAATGGCTGATTCGGCATTTTATCCCAGCTGGATCATTTTGCTTTGGTGCCGTTGATCACTGAACTCCAGAGTAGGGTGGGAAAGTCTGAGGTTTACCTCGCTTCCAACTGGAGCCCCTTATTTGGGGCATTTCTTGAGGGTTGATGGGTTTACACAGCAGTGAGAAGTGGCAGTTATGAGGGGTGCACCTGCTCCCTGCTTTTGTGTGTGTTTTAAAGAAACTCCAGGGGTTCCCCGGAGGGCTCAGTCGGTTGAGCGTCCCACTTCAGCTCTAGTCATGATCTCCCAGTTGGTGAGTTCGAGCCCTGTGTCGGACTGTGTGCTGACAGCTCAGAGCCTGGA
The DNA here is from genome assembly GCF_003009895.1 of Hyaena hyaena. NCBI lineage: Eukaryota > Metazoa > Chordata > Mammalia > Carnivora > Hyaenidae > Hyaena > Hyaena hyaena. Next base: position 1,357,530 of record NW_024080763.1, read on the forward strand.
GCCTGCTTTGGGTTCTGTGTCTCCTTCTCTGTGCCCCTCCCCCGCTCATACTCTGTCTCTCTCAAAAATAAACAAACATTAGTAAATAAATAAATACAAAGAGGGGATCAGGGCACTTGGTGGCCAGCTAATGGAACTATAAAACTAGTAGGCCTGAGACCCTTTAGCAGACAGACTCCCCCTTTAGGGGCCGGCAGGATGTCCCCTGTCCTGAATCCATCCCTAGGATTATCTTCTTTCTTTTCACCTGTGTTGCAAAGGGCCCTGGCCCTCACAGATGCTTCTGTCCTTAGCAAGGGACCGCCCAGGCCCATCTTCTCAGGGTTGAGGTTGGGGCTGGCCCACTCCTGCTCACAACAGATCGAGTGGTTCATTCATTGAAAACGTGCATGTACGTGTGCACCCAGGTGTACATGTGTGTGCCAGGGACTGTCCTGGGCTCTGTGGGTGCGGCAGATGAGCTGTCACTGGCTTATGTTACAGAGGAGGGAATCCGTTGTCCTGGATGGTTTTCTTGGGACGCGTGTGTCCAGTTGGGGCTATTTCTGCGTAACCACTTGGGTGTGAGTGTCGAAAGCAGGTCTTGGAGACGGAGCAGAAGTCGCCAGGGCAGGAGGTGACCGGCCCTGAGGTGTGGGCAGAGGGACAGCCCCTGCAAAAGCCCTCAGGGCAGCAACCAGTGTGGCCCTGGCTGTGTGACAGGGGACAGCCGTTTGCCACAACCTGTTGGCCATCTTACGTGTCCTGACTCTGACCGCCGAGGCAATGGGAGCCATGTGGAGGGATTCAGGGATGAGGTGATGTGATTAGATTTAAGGTTTTATTTTTAAGTTTATTTTATTTTATTTCTGGAGGGGAGTAGTGGACATAGAGAGACTCCCAAGCACGGAGCCTGACATGGAGCTCGAGCTCACGAACCATGAGGTCATGACCTGAGCCAAAAACCAAGAGTCAGATGCTAAACTGACTGAGCCCCCCAAGTGCCCGGAGATTCAAGTTTCGGGGAAAGAGCCGAGACCCCGGTGTCTCTGGAAAATGGTTTAGAAAAGGGCAGGGTTAGAAACCAGGCGACCGTTTGGTGGACGCCGGTGGTAGAGGTTCCCGTCTGATTACTGCGCTGTTAGCTGGGGACATCCGTACTCCCTCAGAGTGGCTTGTTGACCCCAGCAGGATCGGACGTCCCTGAGGCTTCCTGCTCGGCGACAGCACCCCCAGAACAGCTGTGAGGCCCGCGGCCCCGGTTTCGGAAGGAAAGCTTCCGGCTCCTTCTGGACTCAGAGATGGACATGGTCTCTGGTTCATGGGATCCTCAGAACAGCTAAATCTTCCACTGAGCACTTTCTGTCACCCCCTCGCTGCACGTCCCCGAAGCCTCTGTCATTGTCATTAAAGAGAGTCTGATACAAATGGGAAGAGCCGGGACCCTGCTGTAATGAGTTTGTCTACCGTCTTTTTTTTTTAAAATGTTTTATTTATTTCTGAAAGAGAGAGACAGTGTGATCAGGGGAGGGTCAGAGAGAGAAGGAGACACAGAATCTGAAACAGGCTCCAGGCTCTGAGCTGTCAGCACAGAGCCCGACGCGGGGCTCGAGCCCACGAACCGTGAGATCATGACCTGAGCCGAAGTCAGACGCTCAACCGACCGAGCCACCCAGGCGCCCCAGTCTCCGTCTTTTTGGCACCTGAAGTTGCTGTGGGGGCAGCACTGGGATCCTCGAGGAGGGGGACTTGCCCGGATCTAAATACGCCTTGTTGCCGCCTTTTCTCCACTCTCCCCGCCTTAGAGGCTAAAACAAAACTTGATCTTGGAGTTCAGCAACTGTTTGCCGTCTTCCTCGGGTTTCCTCCTCCCGATACGTTGGTGGCGTGGCCTGGGCGGCGGTGGGGACATAGGGATCACAGTTAATTTCTGCCATGAGCCTGGGGGTCCTGAGCAGAGACCCGGGATCCTGGAGCAGCTCCGGGCCGGGTCATCTTTGGATTTGGCACAGCGAGCTGTTGCTAAGAAGAGGGCTTTTGTTTGCATAGAGCCGGGGGAATGTTCCGGCGAAGCGCACTTTGGCAAAGATTTGCTGACGTGGCCGAGGCTGAACTCTCCAGGCTTGTGTGTCAAGCCCCAGCGGTAACAGGTGGAGAAGCCAGCGCCTGTAGGGGCCCGGTGAGGGCAGCCGCGAGGACAGGTCACTCGGGATCACGTGGCACGTTGGCGGGAAGGTGCCCTGGTCCTGCTACAAGGCAAGGCCACCAGAAAGGAGGAGGTCACGGAGGTCCACGATGGGGCTGCCTTTTGGGTAGGGCCAGGGCCACCCTCTGCCGGAGGACCAAGATCGGATGGCAGGGAGAGGGTCGTAGGCCCTTCTAAGGACCTCCCTGGCCAGGGAGATTCTGCTTGGGCTGGGGAGTGGCTTCGGACACCACTTCCGGCAGCCTCCATTCCCGGAGGGCAGAGACTGAGGGTGCAGGGTGGGTGCCCACAGGACCCGAGGAGCTCCAGCAAGGAGGTGGCCCTCCTGGGGCGGGCTGTGCCCTCCCCAGCACCTCCCTCTGCCAGGTGCCTACTCGTGAGTCCCCTCTCCTCGTGGCTGCCACGGGCTCCCAATAGAAGAGTGGCTGGACTGGTGTCCCTGAGGTGCCCGGTGCTGCTGGCCCCTGCGCTCTGGGCTTGGGGAACCCGCTGAAAATGGATGCGCTCAGAAGGAGCAGCTGGTGTGGCCACCCTCCTTGTTCCTTGTGGGACGTAGGGCTTGGAATGAATGCCCTGCCGCCTTCTGTCCACCTGAGCGGCGGTTTTGTTAGGGCGGTGATGGTGAAGTGACCCCTTTTCCTTTTCTTGGGGCACGTGGGGAAACTGAGCCTCAGCGTTGGGTCCTCACTCAGAGGTCGGAACTTGAGGCCAGCTGCCTGGCCTGCGTCCGCGGTCCATCCCAGTGGGCTCCCTGCGCAGACCCCGAGGCTGCGTGCTGTGTGGTCTCATGTTTGACTCGTTTGATCTGGAAGCCACGTCGAGACCTCTTCCGGGGTGACTTGGCTGTGCCTCGTCCGGTTTGGGGAAGTAGGTCGCGAATGTGCGCTGACTCCCGCCGTCTTCCGTGTGTGGATCTGGCGGCAGGTGGAACCCTTCGCTTTCAGGGCAAGTTACCCGTCGAGCCACACCCGTGCTTTGTCAGCTGACCTTCAGCCGACCTTCAGCTAACCACGTGGAGCTTCAGCTGCTGGGATGCAGGGATGACGGATGTGTCCCTGCCCCCTGGGACATCTTACAGGCTGGTGGGGAATGGCCACCAGCACAGAGATGTCCCTTCCCCGTGTCCCAGGCAGACATCGCCCCGTGTGGCTCAGGGAAAGGGGCCCTCACGTCTGACTGGCTGGGCTCCCCGTCTCCTGGAGAAGTAGCTTCTGAGCCAGGCTTTCTAGCAGCAAGCATTTGAAGAGTAGAAGGTAAAGCTGAAGCCGCGGGCTGTGTCCTTTGAGAACTGGGGGAGTCGTCACGGGGCGTCTCCGCGTGCCTGGTCCAGCCACCACAGTCTGGTCACGAGGGGAGAGGCAAAATTAGCTCAGAATGTTACCTGAGGCAAGAGGTGCATTAAATTTTTATAAGGATCAATTGAATAACGGAAAGGTGAGGTTAATCACAGAAAAAGGTTTTGGGGGGCAAACTCCTGACAGTTTTCTGTTTTCTCCAGGGAGAGACCAGTCAGACTGCATTTATAATGGCGGGAGGGGGATGTCTGTTGCCCGGAAGAGCTTGGGAGTTTTTAAAAGGTATCCTTGCCCTGTGGCCATTGAGCTGCTGCCCCAGGGAGAGAGCGAGCGAGCAAGCAAGGGAGGGAGATGGGCCTCCCGGCTGTGGCCTCCACCTGGGCCAGGCCTTGAGCCAGGCCACCAGGGAAGGCCTTACTCAGCTTTGGGACCTGGTTCTGGCTTTCACTGTGGCCCTGTGCAATTGTCAGTGCCGGTGGTGTTTGAGTGGGGGGTTGGTGAATTTTTGAACAGGACCACTTCGACGTGGATGCTCTTAGGCCAGCAGCCCCAAGGCCATGGCCTCTCGGGCCACCTTCCGCGGACGCTAGACCTGCAGCCTAGGGTTCAACTGTGCTCCGTCTGGGTGAGGGGTGGGGGTGGGCCAGCTCCCCAGCTCCTCCTATAGAAGGAAGCCACGCAGTGTGCGTCTCTTTAGGACTTTCCCTGCCTGTGCACTGCATTTCATTTGAGGCCGCTGGACCCCAGTCTGGAGATGACAGAGCAAGGAGGCCTCTGGGGTCCTTATTCTCTGATTCCCCCACTCCCACACCCCATCTTTCCACCTTAAAGCCCGAGACATGCCGGGAATCCTTCTTTATTTATGATGGTTTACCTTTGAGAGTAAGAAAAACACAATCGTAATAATTCAGGTCCTGTGGGGGAAACATTCAGCTAACTTCTTATCTGATGCACTCTCGGGCTTACAGAAAAGTCTTAAGAAATAGGTGTCGGAGAAGTTCTAATTACCCTTCGCCCCGGCACCGCGGAGTGAAACTTCATCACGTCCGCTTCGTTCTCTCCCACAAACACAGTAGCGCTGTAATTTTTTCCTGAACCCTCCGAGGATGACTTGCAAATATGCAACGTCAAAGTATTTAGAGGTCAAGAAGTTTTGCCCAGATACCGGCATAATCTCTCACAACCCAGGTGTCCAAGTCAGGAAACGGACATCCGTTGTTAGACCTTCTATACATTTTGCCAGTTTTGTCCCAGTGGTCTCTCGTATGGCAAAAGGAAGCTTAATTATCCGGTCCCCTTGGTCCTCTTTAATCTGGGGCCGGTCCTTATCTGCCTTCGCTCCACGACCTCCGTGTTTTGAAGGGCGAACGAAGACTGGTCCTTTTGCAGACTACCCCTGTGTTTGGACTTGTGCTGGGCGTTCTCGATTAGATTCCAGGTCTGCGCTGCTGGCAGGACTGCCTCAGACGTGAGCACGTGTCCTCCGTGCTTCCCGTTGGGAGCCCGTGGTGATCCCAGTTGGTCTCCTTGCTGGGGAGGCGAACTTGACTCACTCACTTTTGCTGGTGTCTCTCTTTTCCTCGCTGTAATTAACAGTGTGCTGCAGGGAGATGCTTGAAACCGTGTAAAGATATTGTTGTTCTTTACGCTTTTCCACCCCTGGCCTTGACCTCCACTGATATAACTCTCCTCTGAATCATGTATTATGATGGTGGCCAGTTGGGAGTTCCCTGACTCCCGCATTTCTTCTGCATACATTTTGTTCGTGTGCTTTCTACTGTTAACAAGAAGCTTCCATTTTCCCTTTGGATATTCCGTATGAGTCTTGCTGAAGACTCCCGGAGCCGCCTTTCTTTAGTGGGTCATACCCTGTTACTGTCATTATGCATGTTGATGCCCAGACTGCTTCACATTTGGCCAGCAGGCGCCTCTTTGGGCTCCCGGCTTTATCTTGGCGTCTCTTGGACCGTGTCTCTCTGATTGAGCACTTCCTTTCTGGCCCAGTCTCCTTTTCTTTCCCCTGAGTCATCCTGTACGTGACTTTTATGTATCTTTTCCTTGACAGATCATGTCTGGGTATGGACTTGGGCATAACAGCATTAAGTATTGCTTAGTTGTTGGTGGGATTGCATCTGAACACAGACGTGTGCTTCTGTGTCCACGAATTCGGAGGCTACTGCCTGTGGCCTCTCTCTGGCCAGCAGAGCCTCCCCAGGGTCGACCTTAGGGGCACAACTTGAGACCCCAGTCTGCCCCTTCCAGATGGGCCATGGCTAAGGTTCCTTCCATTTAGTAAATAATTTATGACTTCAGCTGCTGGGGGCATGGGTTTCTTCTTTTTTACCATTTGTGTATGTGTGGGTGGGTGTGTGTGGGTGGGTGTGGGTGTATGTGCGCACGCGCGCGCGCATGTGCATCTGGAGACCTTTTTGGCACTGGAGCACAGAGTTCATTTTAGGAAAGAGCCATAGGAGATCATGTTTCTAATGATGACATTTAAGAAGGCGCAGATGTCCGCCCCTGTGGTATTAGCAGGATTCTCAAGTCAATAGTGGTCAATCCCTGTCCTTCCAGAGAGGCCGGGGGAACAGGGAAGCAGAGCAGGGAGGAGGCTGGTCACTAACCCACTCCTGCCCTGGCCCATCCTTCCGTTAGAAAGGGGAGGCAGATGACAGAGGTGGAATTCTTGGTTGAGGGTGTAGATGTGTGTATCTGAAGCCAAGGAGCCTGGTGGAGGGGCGCGGGTGGTGGTGCGGGGAGGGAGGTTTTCTCTTTAGAAGCTTGACTGCTGTTCCTTTAAGTAGAGTTCTGTAGAGGCCTGATTTATCTGCTCCAAAAAATACGGGCCCCTTAGAGAAGTTAAGCAGAGTATAAAATGCCTTCATGGTAGTTAAATTTACACTCTGTTAAAATGATTTGTGCACTTTGCAGTAAGCGGTGATATTAAATGCATAAATATACAGTGGAGTTAACTTGGAAGAACATTTTATTTGACATGATCACTCAAACGCTCAGGTACAGTATTGGAACCGTTCAGCGCGGTTATAGGAATTTTAAAATTCTGCCTAAGACATTCACAGTCAAAGGGAAGGAATGTAGGGAAGTACTTCTCCACACGGTGCTTCATGCTGGAAGTGGTTTTCATCACAGGAGAAGGGCTGGTGGTTGCTAAATCCGTCTCCCTGCTCTCGTCTGAGAAAATGCCTTGTCAATAAACTCACCATTGAAATAGTTGTCCTAATTTTGGAACTGATTCTATTCAAATTAACGACCATTATAAATATTTTGGTCTTCTTTTGTCATGAGAAGAAGTTTTCCTCTGGGACTAGGCCGTTTGGTTCTTACTGGGACATTACAGGAGAATTAATAATTAATGGCATTGCTGGTACCAGGCCCACCCTTCTGTTTGGAGCCAGGACTTGATTTCATTTTCTAAATATAATGGGCTGTTTCAAAATGGTCTTTCCCATTGTTCCTTCAGATCTTGCTTAAACCAGCGCACCGTTTTGTTTATCTCCATCTGTAGAAGGGGAGTCTGAAAGGGGGAGGGCGTGTCCGCAGGGCTGAATGGCTGCACCCCGTGTTTGGAACGAGGTCCAGCAGGTACATTCTGTAGCCTTCCTTCTTCCACGCTTCGGTGGGAGGAATTCCCTGCCCTGCTGGAGAATGACGGCTGACATCTGACTTGGCGGCCACTGTGGGAGGTGTTCAGGTCCTGACCCTCCACTGACCAGGGAGCAGGGGACCCAGCAAACCCCCGCTCGTAGCTTTCAGACTCCCTGTGGAGGGTGAAGAAACTCAACCCCCTTGGGGCTGGGGCATGGGATGCTTTTCCTCTAGTTTTTTGATTGGCCTGCAAGGAACATTCTGGCCAGGATCCCCAGGAGGAAACCACAGCTCGAGGAAGAACACTGTCCTTGGTAGGGGGTCAAATTAAGTTGTGCCAGAGACACCTGGTTCCCCGAGGCATCTAAAGAAACGCTCAGGGGTTCTCCCTCAAGACCTAACCCTGACTCTGACCCCGGATGTGCCCCCAGTAAGAATGCACTGCCTCTGTCCCCCGCTCGTGCCTTCGTGTCTCCTCAGCACGTTTCCCTGGGGTACTTGGAATTGAGTCTGGTAGAGCTTGTCAGGACGTGGCTAGGGCAGGGTTAAAATAAATGTGGAAATGGGAAAACCTCAGGGTGGTAACAGAACATCGAGTTCCTTGGGAATGTGACAGAGGGTTCAGCCACAAATCATTGATATAATTGGTAAAGACTTTGCCTTATTAAAAAGAAAGTCTTGGGCAGCGTTTGGGCCCTATGATCGCTGCAGTAGGAAATAATTCCTAGGAGCCTCTTCGACTGGTGATCTTCATACCCGAGCCCACATGTGACCTGCTGCGAGGAAGCTGCTTCTGTCCTTGTGGGATTTGTGACGAGGTCAGAGCGAGCTTCCCTGCGGACAGGGGAGTGTATGGTGGCCGCCCCTCCCCCAACAACCCTTCCAGGGATGCCAGCTGTGTCCCGATTCAGCCTTGGCCCCTTTAAAGCAGGAACCCAAGAAAACATTGATACCAGCTGTTGAGGTCACAGAGGAGGCTCCAGGTGGTGGCCCCCCTCAGACCGATGGTGTAGGGGTGACGCAAGGCTGAACGCGGGGTGCGGAAGAACAGAAGACTGGAATGTGATTGGAGCTGGGCATGGCCGTTTCATGGGTGGGGTCTGCAGCTGACCTGCATCCCCGTGCTTCCAAGGAGGCCCGCCTCTGTCCCCCAGAGAGCCCTTTTCGTTGGACCTCCCAAGCGCAGAACTTGCCACAGCGTGTCGCCGTACACCACTGTACCCTTCGATCCCTTCAGAAAATTAAAAATGCCCATCAGTGTTGGCTGCCGGGACTGTGAAGGAGACTCGTAAGGGTCCTCTGGGCCCTTAGAGCTCAGACACCCCCCAGACACCACCCCCCCAACCAGGCGGCACTTCCTTCCCCATCTCCATGTCCCCGTTTGTCACTCTGAAGTCACACACGGGAGCTCTCCTTTCCTGTGTGTGTCCCTGACACCCAGAGGTGCCTCGGTGTCCCCGCAGATGTCAGCAACCCCAGATCCCACCTCTCCTCAGTCCCACACGCTGGAGACACTGGGTGTACTTTGTGCCCTCCGTCTCATTACGCGCGTCTCGAAAATGTGCCTTTTCTTGATGCACATAAACCTTACATTCACAGCTTTACACAATCAGTGGCTTGTTTTCCCCTTACAATAGCCACATTTTGGTGGTAGCAGTGCCTGACACACACTTTATTTTTATTTAGCTTATAAAACCTCCGGGGCGAGTGCCTCTGGAAGCATAAAGGCTTCCGTGGAGCGCGGCCGCCATGTTTTTTTCTTTTCTTTCCAAAATGGAGGCGTGACGCAGGCTTCCGAGCAGTGGGGCTGACCTGTTCCTTCACTACAGGAAGTAAAAGTTTGGATGACATCACCGCAGGGTTATTTCTTGTTATTGTAATTAATGGAGCTGCAGGAAGCAGCAGGCCAGATGATTCTTGGCAGAAATGGCAATTTAAAGGGGAAAGGATGAAGAGAGGGTCTGGGAAGGAAGAAACCTTTCTGGACGTCCTAAGTCTCCTGGGAAGAAATCTGGAAACCCGTAGGCAGTTCCCCAGAAACGAGCTGCCTCTGCCTCTGGCCAACGTGGATCTCAACCTCGTAACCCCCTCCCGCTGCCGCTCCGTTTCTCGTTTTTTCTCCCACCGGCTCAGGGCCGTGCAGACCCGGCTGGCGTTTGATTTTGTGAGGTTCCTCTGTGCCGAGTGTGACTTTCCTGTCCAGTGGGTGGGAGGGCTCGTACGTGCGCGCTGGTGCCTCATGGATGAGGCTCTACCTCTTGGATCCGTGTGTTTTCTCTTGCTGAGGGGCCGGGGGGCTGGAAGGAGGCAGGCCGCGTGAGCGAGGAAGGGCCGCGTGGCCCCGTCCCAGGAAAGACGCAGAGTGATGGTGACCCTGCTCAGGACTTGAGCCTCCCAGACCTTCCAGACCAGGAACAGGGGCCGACGCTCCGTCGGGGTGGGATGTGTACGGCACAGGCGTGCCCCGAGGACGGGGTGTGTGTCACAGCGCACGCTCGGTTGGTCACCCGACGGGTCGCTGCTGGCGAGGCCGCACATCATCCCTGTGGTGATTGCACGGAACCCCTCGTGTCCTCAGGCTGTGCCCTCACGTTCCACATGGTGAGGCCGTTTCTGTGGTGAAGCCATCGGGCACCGTTGGCCTGTAATTGGTATGTGTGCCATCAGGGACCCTGGCTTGTGGGTGTTACAGCCTAAAACCCACCCTCCCCCCAAATCTATTGACCAGGGTCTGAGTTACACAGAGCATTATCTCAAGAAATTGTCTGGAAAACAAAAGAAGGGTGCTTTAAGCTTGTTCTCTAGCTACTGACATAGTTCTCTAACTCAGAATTACGAAGCGGTGCTCAGGCTTAGCGGGTCACCACATGGGAGGTTGGAAGGAAGCTTCTAGAAGTCCCTGGTTGCCCTCCTTGTTTTCTAGGTGAGAAAACAGAGGCCTAAGGTGTGGCTTCTTGCCAGGGGTGGAAAAGCACCTGAATCTTGAGGTTTGTGGCTTTCAGCTGTTGGCTACATGGCCTCTTTTCCTTCAGATTCTAAGTGAGTCTTTGGGAGGGAACATGTGTGGGGCGCTGAGGAGTGGAAAGGGGGCATTGAATAGGCCAGTGTGATCGAGCCTCGTTCTCCCACGTGGCGGGCCTGGCCTCAAGATCATACCCCAGTCACCGGCCCCAGCTCCTCGCCCACTGTAATGGTTCCGAGTCATACAGGCTAACTGCGCGATGCTTACAGGCCCCAGAATCTGCCCCAGGGGGTGGCCTTTTCCTCAGTCCGGGGCCGGGGCAGGCCGTAGACTGTACCCTTAATCCCCTGCACGGTGCTGAACTTGTTTTCATATATAATTGTGTCAGAAAGAAAGATTGTCATCGCCTTGCCAGGAAGTTTGGCAGAGTGGTAGATGTCACTAGGACACTGACATTAAAGATACACGTGTGGGGGCACCTGGGTGGCTCAGTCAGTTAAGCGTCCGACTTCTGCTCAGGTCATGATCTCATGATTCGTGGGTTCGAGCCCTGCGTCGGTCCCTGTGCCGACAGCTCAGAGCCTGGAGCCTGCTTCAGATTCTGTGTCTCCCTCTCTCTCTGACCCTCCCCTGCTCATGCTGTGTCTGTCTGTCTGTCTGTGTCTCTCAGAAATAAATTAAAAATTAAAAAAAAAAGAAAAAAGATACACGTGTGGATTTTTCTGTATTGCTCTTTAAGGACAAACGATCACCAGGCCAGAATTTTCTTTAGTCTAAAAACGGCAATAACTAGAAGTTCCCTTATTTCTAGCCAGATGCCATCCTGATTCAGCGTTCCCGCCAGTCCTGTGCCAAGGGCCTGTGGTTATTGGAGCTTCCTACATCGACTGGGGGTTGGTGGGGAGGCTTATCCCACCTTGTCCCGAGAGGTCCTCTCTGGGAGGATTAGACTGGGCTGTGCCTGGTGGGAAAGTTTTGTCCATCTGGCTGCACAGAGATGTTGCACGCGAACCAAACCTCGGGCTCTGGACTTGGTGGTGTTTGCTGACCGCCGTCCTGTGCCCTGGTGACAGGGACTGGTGCCAAGGTCACCAGGCAGCTCTCCAGCCCAGAGTTTACACACCCCCTCCCCCAAGGGACTTGGGCAGTGCCTGGGGATGGTTTTGGTTTATATCTGGGGCGAGGATGCTGCTGGCATCTAGTGCTCGGCGGCCAGGGATGCTGTCACACATGCAGCACAGAATAGCCCCCATGGTAAAGAATTCCCCGGCCACATGTCAGCAGCGCCGACACTGAGAAGCCCAGAGTAGCTCGTGTGGTCTTCAGCGTCCTGGGGGGTTGGGACAAGTATGAGGATTAGGGTCCAGGAGACTTGGGCTAGAATCCCAGCCCCTTGGGCAGGTCCCTGAAACCTCTCTGAGTCTGTTCCCACATGTAAAGTGATTTGGGGGCGTGTGTGCACAGAGCCTCCTGTTCTGGAGGCTGTGGTGAACATGAACTTCTCGGCCTCCATCCCAGCGCCCAGCCTGCCTGCGGTGAGTGTAGTCTTGGTTCACCTGCGTGTCACCACGGCCACACGTGGACCCTGCACCGTGGCAGCAAGCCCAGGCGCTGGCTTGTCTGTGTATGTTCTGTCCTAACGAGCCTGTATTCTAATAGAAACTTTATTTTCTTCTCGGAAGGTAACATTTTAGCCATAATGTCGCATATCCAGTGGATGAATCCAGGCAGTTGATTTGCCACATAAAATTGTTTGCCACATACCATCCAGTTTCCAATGCCATTGACATGCTCATTTGATGTAAAGAGCCAAGTCAAAAGAGATGTGGGAGCCGTTGAAGAAATCAGATGCCTTCGAGCTTCTGAGCGGGCACCACCAGCATCAGGATCAAGAAGAAAACGTTGCGGAACTTGACCCAGTGTGTGGTCCCTGAAATTGCAGACCTGGGCGGGAGTCGTCAGGGTGACCGATCAGGAAGTGTTTCTGTGCGAGCGCCGGGCCAGCGCGTCTGGAACCGCCAGGGCTGGTTCTGTCTCTGACACAGTGTTCCTGGGCTCTGGAGGTGGGGTGTCAGCTGCTTGCCATCTTGTCATTTCTCTATTTATTGCATAGTGGCTTCAGTAATGATTGCCAAAACTGTGATCGATGTTTTTGTTAATGCTTTGGGGACTTGCACGTAAGATCATTAGCCCCAAAACACGTTATCGTGGGGAATCTACCAAATCTTCAGACTGGTGGGGTTTTTGTTTGTGGGTTTTTTTTTTTGGTTTTTTTTTTTTTTTTAACTGATTTGGGTTTTCGAGCCATAGGAGGCCAGGTGGGAGAGACACCTGTTGCCCCATATCTGCTCCGTGCATCCTTCCAGAGACTTCCAGACATTCACTCGGGCATCAGCAGCTGCACTGACAGCTGGAGGTGGGTGGTGTTGGGTGGGGAGGGGCGCTCTCCCCAAGAACCATGAAGAGTGGAAGGCTGGCGTGCCAGAGATCCAGAAATTGCCATCTATTACTTCTGGCCCTCCCTGCCCGTTACCTTTTCTTGCAGGACAAACAAGGGTCTGCACCTGGGTTCTGTTTGGGTGTTCAGTACCTGGCCACGAAAACCTTGTGCCCAGGCCCTGGGGAGGTTGGGCATCCCGTGGATGTCCCAGCTCCCCCCCGCCGACCACCCTTGGAGTGCGGAGGGGACACGCCTGTCCTGACCGCCTGCCTTCCACCAAGCGCTCTGGCTTCTGCATCTGTAGACTGTTCTGGCTCACCCTCCTCAGTAAATACTGCCAGACCCCGCCTCCTGCCCTCTCTCTCTGTTCCTGAAGGCACAGCATTTGGTAGACATCTTTACAAAGGTGTGGTGTCTGTCTGTTTGGAAAGCACTTGGCAGTGTGGCATTGATCTGTGGGTATCTCAGAAGTAGATTTTTGCTGACGGTTTTGTTCTTGAAGGAAAAGTTATTGGGAAAATATTGGACCGGGCGCTCCGGTTGCGGAGATTTATCGTCTAATCTGTTGTGGATTTTATTTTGCCGTTATTTCCCTCCTGGCTCTAGTGAGAGCCTTGCTTCTCTAAAGAGCTCTTTAAAACCTGGCTGACGGGCCAGGGCTGGGGTTCCTTGGCCAGCAGTCCTCACCATTAGCTCTGTTTTAATTTGAGTCTCGTAAGTTTTTACTGCCGTGTTTCTGGTCTTACTTCACTTTTGGGGGGTGGGTCCCCCCTCCCCCCCGCCTTGTTCCAAGAATCGGAATGCAAGTCTTCAGCATGTTGGATTAATTTCCTGTTCCACATCAGCTCAGGCTAACTACACAAACGACCGATTTGTTAGCGGGCTTTACCACTTCCTCCGCCGGTGGCTTTCTGCATTTATTTCCTCGTTTTTCCATTCATCCCCCCCAAAGCTTTGGTTGGCCCCCTAGTCTGGTGCCAAGGACTGTCTGCCTTCAGCCGGCAGGTTTATGGAGGCCCCCCACTCCCTCGGTCCCCCATCACCTGGGGTCTGTGAGCCTGCCCACTGCCGCCTTACCTGTTCATCCCTGAGCGGAGGTGGGTGCGGTCCTGTAAGCGGACTGTTGCCATCCCAGCCCATGGAAGCATCTAGATGCTGATAGAATATTGCTGGACACACACAGAACGAGGGGTGGGAGCAGGTACTCACCACCAGCACGGTATTTTTTCTTTATAGGAATGCAGTGTTGAGGACAGCGGTAACTTTCCCCCTAGATTTAAACTTTTTTTTTTTTTTACACACTATATTTTACATTTACGTTTTAGAACAGTTTTAGATTTACAGGAAAATTGAGAAGATAATATAAAGGTTCCCATATGCCCTGCACCCAAGTTTCTCTCTCGTTAATATGTTATGCAATTATTTGTTGTAGTCGATAAGCCAATATTGATGCATTATCAGCTAAAGTCCATAGTTGTATTTAGAGAGGGTAACTTCTTGCCTTTCTTTCTGTATTATTCAATTCCTTACAGTATGTGCATGTGCACGCTGCAGTAAAGGAAATAATTCCACATTCTTGGTTTATTTTATTATTTTTAAAAAATACTTTTATTTGTTCTGGCGGGGGCTGGGGGGGCAGAGACAGAGAGAATCTGAGGCTCCGAGCTGGCAGCACAGAGCCCGATGCGGAGCTCAGACTCCCAAACCGTGAGATCATGAACTGAGCCACAGTCGGCTGTTGAACCAGCTGAGCCCCCCAGGCGCCCCTGCACAGCATTGCTTTATATCCCGCTTCGGGGGGAGGGGAGGTGTCAAGAGCAGGCGAGTGACAACAGATTCCCTCGGAGAACTGCCATTACAAAGAGGGTTTGGCCCCCGGAGCCCCCATTTCCTGGTGAAATAGCAAAACAAACAGAAGTGACCATGTCCTCGCTTAGGAATTTAATCTTGGGAAATAGAACTGTCTAAATGGAAACTCTGAGCAAGTATGCACCGCGTGAAACTCACGGTTGAGGATGTTATAAAACATCTATAAAGCTTAGACATAGCGATTCTGATTCGGGATCTAAAACCGCCAGAACCACGGAGCTGTCGCTGCGCAGCGTGGCCATGGCTGTCGGTAGACGGGCTTCGTTGCCGGGAGCTGGCAGGTGGTAGCGCGTTCAGGCTGGGAGTGCCCGCCCTGCGGCTCCCTGTCAGGAGGATGGGGCCACCTGGCTGCCCAGGCCCTTCGCGGCCGTCACTCCACTTCGTTCTGGGGGCTTGTCTCCCTGATCGGCAGCCAGGGCATCAGAGACATCAAACAGTCGTCTGAGGTCTGCTTAGTGCAGTCCAGGGGAGGACGTAAGCCTCAGGCAGAGGGAGAAGGGGCCGGGGCTGTTTGCTGGAGAGGGTCCCCGGCGTTGCAGAGGCTGCGGAGCAGCCCAGGTCCTGGTCCTCTCTCGCTGGGCCCCATGAGCCTGGCCTCCAAGTTCCAAGGGAGTCGTGGAGCCATCGACGCCTCCCAGGCCTTCCTCGTCCTGCATCTCCTCCTTTCCAGAGCCCGGGCACCTGGGCACCTGGGCCCCAGAGCAGTGGCTCACAAACCCCTCTGTGTGGCAGCTGCTGGTTGGTGATCCAGCTCGGCCTTTGGGTGCAAGAATCCCGGACCGTCGTCTCTGCCAGGGTGCTGGGGTTCTCGGGGACCGACCGACCCCCTCCTTCCGGGACTGCTGGGCGCCTTCAGCGCCGTGTGCAGGTGAATTCCTGCCCTTCTTCTGTGCTTCGTTCTCTTTGGAGGAAACGCTTTCCTTTACATCAGTCACTAAACCTTCGTTATCCAAAGCGTAAATAACACTTTTCTGTGCATCTTTTAGGTCTTTACAGCTTTACTGTTTGGAGGGAAATGGGATATAGGTTTATAAAATAACCTCTCCTGTGGACGTTACTCTCTCTCTACATACATAGCTTGTGTTCTTTTAGCACAGGTGGAAGTTCTGTTTCCTAAATTTGGGGACAGTCCTTCTGGGGTGCTAGTCTGAATCCAGCAGGGAGGGGCTCGGTGAACGTTCGGACAGGACGGATCTGCCCTCCGCACACCAGGAAGGTCACTGGGGCAGGATCCTGCCTCTGCCGTAAAGCATCCCTGGGGCCCCCCACAGCTGGAGCTACTGCCTCGTGGCTGGGTTGACCTTGAGGCTGTCGTTTCTTCCTCACTTTGTTTTCTGGCTTCTCATTGGACACACCCGTTCATTCCCGAGTGTTGCATCCGGAGTCAGTGGGCCGTGAGGGCCGCTAAGGAGTCTGGAGGGCCTGGCTGGGCACCTGTCCCTCTGCTCCTGGGGCCTGTAGCTCAGTGTGGCTCCTTGGGGCCGGCCCTGCCCTTGGTGGCTTCGGGGGTGGGGCCCCGGTGACCCCGGACAGGGAAGGCAAGCTGATGCTTAGGACATCAGGATACCTACAGCATGTTTGGGCAGCTGAAATGGGCTGAATGTTGTGGTAAGAAGTTTGTGAAGTAGCACTTATACAAGCAATTCCTTTTCTTTTTAAATAGATGTTCCATTTTAGAACACTGTTCAGCTTACAGGCAAGTTGAGAAAGTATAGCAGGTTTCCCATTTACTACACACCCGGTCTCCCCATTGCTAACGTTTTCCATGAGTGGGGTACACTTGTTGTAATTAATGGACCAGTAATGGCACCTGGGTGGCTCAGTAGGCTAAGCGTCCCGACTTTGACTCAGGTCATGATCTCACGGTTCGTGGGTTCCAGCCCCACGTCAGGCTCTGTGCTGACCGTTCAGAGCCTGGAGCCTGCTTCGGATTCTTTGTCTCCCTCTCTCTCTGACCCTCCCCTGCTCACCCTGTCTGTCTCTCTCAGTAAACAAACAAACATACAAAACGTTAAAAAAAAAAAAAAAAAGGACCAGTATCGATACGTTATTAACTTCAGTTCCCCTTTCATCCAGATCACCTATTTTCTGTCGCAGATTCCCTCCAGATAGCACACACGTAGTCCTCTCTCCTTCAGGCCTTCTTGGCTTTGACAGTTTTGAGGCATAGATTTGTGTATTTTGTGGAGGGATCCTGCTGTTGTGGTTCTTCTGTCGGTTTCCTCACGATTAAACCAGGTTGTGTTATGCAGAAGCCATTTTTGTGTGCTTTTTAAGTGAAGAATATGTTAAAGGTGAAATCTGGCCAGCGCATGGTGACTTGCCCCATTTCGTTGGTGAACGTAGAGTGTGAGGTGCCCTCCCTGGGACCTTGATGTGGACGCCCCTCTGTGCTGGGTCTGGGGGCTTCCAGGAATCCGTGGCCTTGCTTGTGTTGGGTTCACTGCAGACTTTTCCACGGGAGCTGGAAAGACTGTAGAGGCAAAGCACTGCTTATCGACCCCAGCCACTGTCCATAGGCGCACACCGATCTCCTCCAGGATTTGTGCAGTCTCCTTGGGTCACCCTGAGGCGTCCGCAAGGACATTACTAAGGGCTACCCCGTGCTAGACCCTTCCTCTGATATTTTTAAAATCCTGGCAGTTCTGGGGCATCTGGGTGGCTCAGTCAGTTAAGCATCCGCCTCTTGATTTCAGCTCAGGTCATGATCTCACAGTTGGTGGGATCCAGCCCTGCATCAGGCTCTGAGCTTGGCATTCCCTCTCTCTTTGTCCCTCCCCTGCTCACGTACTTGCTCTCCATCTCAAAGTAAATATAGAAAAAAAGAGTAAGATTAAAATCCCAGTAGTTTTATGGATCCGGAACCGGCCGTGGAAGGTGGAGGTGACGGTCAGGGGCTCGCCCCTTACATGGCAGAGCTAGAACGTAGGCCCCACGTTTGTGCTCTGCCCCGCCTGTTGGGTCCTTGAGTCTGGGACAGGAGGGGTGCGCCCTGGGGTTGTCTGCTTTTCTTGGCCACTTTCTGGTGCATTTGAACGTCTGCCTCCTCTGTTAAAACTGTGCCCTGAAGGTAGGGATCCCTGCTTCCCCACCCTGTTCCTCTCCCAGCACCACCCAGCTCTGTGCATGTACCTAACAGTTCTGACCCAGGGGTTTGCAGACTGTGCTGCTGGTCATACTGTGGGGAGGCCCCGAAGGCCTCCAGAGCACCGCTCCTCGTTCTGGGGTTAGGGTTGGGGCCCCGCAGCACACCAGAGGGGCAGCGTACCGTCTGCAGCCAATGGACGGCCAGGCATTCAGAGTCAGGTGGATGGTGACCTGATGCGTGCTCCCCCCCCCCCCCCGTTTTGACAGCCTTACATAAAAGCCAGCTTAGACCAAATAATCTCCAAGAAGGACAGGAACGTCATTATCTCCAATATTAATTTGGTCTTCGGCCTTAGTAGGACTCCATTTCCCCTGGGACTGGCCCGCCCCAGCATGTGGGTGCCGTGGGCTCCTCCTCCAATGGGCCCCCACTTTGTCGGGGGCCCCCACTTAATTCTCAGCTCAGAGACCCACAGACACAAAACCCGGAACGAAGGGGGACCGGTGGCTCAGGGGTGTGGGTTTGCCATTTCACTGTTTCCGTGTCCTCTAACCGAATCCGCGCCACTGCCCTCCCCAGCTGCCCTGGCTGCACATCTCCCAGCCCCTGGGGGCTGCATGGGGACAGCTGGTGAGATCAGTAGCCTCGTGGCTGGATTTTGCTCGAGTTCCTTGATAGCTAGGCATAGGTTGAATTGAACTGTTGACCCTCCCCTGGGTTGTTGGCGAACTTGTTAAAAAAAAAAAAAAAAGTGTTCTTACGGCCACAGAGAAGCAGTAAACCCTGCGTGCACCGCGCGGTGAGTTGTCATGCCAACGGGGCCTTGCTGGGTTTTGAGCTCAAGCAGAGCCTCAACAGTTGCAGGTCTGCCGTGTGGGTTCTGGCGATGGCTTTGGCCTTTCCTGGGAGGGTCAGGTCCCCGAGTCAGAGAACCTCCTGGATGGATCATAGCTCGTGGCAAGGAGAGTGGCTTTGCATGTGAATTTTGTGTTAAGAGGAGCCCTGTTTAACCCCCAGTAGCTGAGTTGGTGAGCTGTCTGGGCGTGCTGGCAAGCAACCCCCTTGATTGATCCACGGTCTACAAGAGAGAGCGGGTTCACATCCCGGCAGTGGGGGCAGCTGGACAGGGGGACGTCTGGTGCTGCCCGGCATTTCCTTGCCAGCTCAGCCTGCTTTCATGTTCTCCATGAAACCGTTGTTACCTGTGGGGTTATTTCAGATAATCATTAGAGAATAATAATAATAATATGTGCTCGTTAAGTAGTAAAACCAGTGAGGGAGGGACACTTGTGAAACTAAAACCCTAAATATGCAAAACCTTGGCCAAGAAAGAAGAAAAGAACAAACCGGGCTTTGAGCTAAGTAACCAAACCAGAAAGGTTTCATTCTTGTTCTGTCTTCCTGCGACCTTGACCACAGACCTCATGCTGTGTCCCCACTTCCTCACTCCCTGGGCCGGGAGGGGTCCAGTGTGACAAAAGACATATTGGGAGTGGCCACGCATGGGGAAAATCAGTCGGCTGGATATACCTACACCCTTTCTGATTTTTGAGAAACTAGCCTCTGATTTTTGTTTCAAGTTCTCCTTAAGAAGAAGATTCTAAAATGGATACAAACGAGTAGAAAGGGAGGCAAACTTACACAGTGGACCTTGACACTGATGTTTGAAACGTAACTGAGATTCTTTTTTTTTTTTTTTATGTTTATTTATTTATTTTTGAGAGAGATAGAGACAGAGCATGAGCAGGGGAGGGGCAGAGGGAGATGGAAACATGGAATCTGAAGCAGGTTCCAGGCTGTGAGCTGTCAGCACAGCCCGATGCAGGGCTTGAACTCCCGAACCGTGAGATCATGACCTGAGCTGAAGTCAGAGGCATAACCGATGGAGCCACTCAGGGCGCCCCCTGAGATTCTTGAATTGAGGTTGGGGTGATCCTTCCTCAAAAGCTGGGGTTCCCTCCCTTTGAAGAAAGATCGGTGATCCTCCAGTGCTTACTTAGAGCATTAGGGGACCACTGCTCTCCCAGGCATGCCCTCAAAGTTGGTTTCCCCCCCCCCCAAAAGCCTGAGTTTGGGGAGTTTGGAAGTTTACCTGTTCCACTGACCGGGAGACTGAAAGGAAACTTACCTGTGTGTGTGCCCGGCCCAATTCAAATTAGAAGAACACCAACCCACCACTGTCCAATGGCATGGAATTAGGGTGAGGGAAATCCAGAACAGCCCACGGAGTGGTGGGGATATAGACTCCCAGGCGAAGCCTCCCATGAGCACAAAGGTGACGTCTGCCCTAGAAAGCCCGGCATCGCCTGCCCCTTGTCTCTAGCATGTGGTTTTCACAGAGTCGCGCTCCATCTAATTGTCTGTCACACTCTGCAAGCTATTTATAAACTCATTGCCCTGGATGAAAATAAAAAAAGCAATCGGCAGTGATTTTTTTTTTTTCCCGAACGCTTTTTAAATAACCGGATTCCTACGAGAAAGGTGGAGTTGGATAATCCGACTACAGTGGCCTCTAAAGTTTGGGGTGTCCGAGGGCAACCTCCCTGGGTTGTACTCTGCCAGTGCACTGCAGGGGTGTTATGGCTGGGAGCCGGGTGTGCGATTCTGCTGCAGGCGCACAGCCTGGGGCACCCACCCCGGGCCCGGGCCGTGAAAACTTTGTCCTTCCAGATGCTTTCTGACCTTGAGAGTTGGTGTGACCCAGCCGCGCGGGGAGCTAGGTGTCTGCTTAATGCCCGTTGCTTCCTTTGGACGTTTCTCCTACGTGAACGAATTTGCAAAAACTTTCATTCCCAGCAGAGCTGTCACTGATAAAAAAAAAAACACAGCAGTAACTCAGGTGATGTGGTGAAGCCACTACTGAGCATGCGTCCCCCATAAGCGGATAAATCGTGGGGCCCCATTTGGTGGGAATCAGCAGTTTTACATAGCAAGTAATTGTCAACTTTTGGCGGGGAGCCAGAGGCCTAGAATTGTACCCGGGTGTTTTGTGTCCGTAGAGAGCGGGGCGTGGCAGTTGGGCAGCAGTGAGAACAGCTTCTGGTCAGGCCCGCGAGGGAGTCGGTGGGGTTGGGTGCTGGCGTTGTCCCGCGCCCCCACCGTCACTCGCTGCTTCCTCACGTGGCAAAGCCAGGCCGGGAGCAGACACCTGTGAAGGGCCTCGCGATGCCTGTGTGCCACGGACGCTTGCACGTCACGGTTGTGGATCTGCGGATTCTCTAAGTTTTCTAAGCATGACGTGTCTCCCGCTGGCACTGTCTGTCCGCCACCCTGGTTCTGCATCAGAAATAAAGATGCGCTCGGAGTAACACGTAATTAGCTTTCCAGATCTCTTTGTAAGGGGAAGGATGATGTGATAATTTGCTCATTGTTCTTTCTTGCTTCAACCGTGGGTTTGCCTGGTGACAGGTGACAGTCCGTTGTGGGGGGCCTGGGCTGCTGCGGGAGGTGGCTCTAAGGCTCCTCCCTGCAGGGCCCCGCCTGTTGTGTGGGACCCCAGAACTGTCACCTGAGCACAGCTGTGTTCCCTCCACCACGCTCAGGGCCACCAGGAGGCTGTGAGGCGCTCGGTGCCCCCTGTGACTAACAATTCCATTAGCAGGGACCTGGCTCCATTGAGCCTGCCTGTGTGCCAAGAGTCTGCCCGCAGTGGCCGTGCGAGGTAGATGACCCTGTCCCCATCTTACAGAAGGGGAGCTTAAAAATAAAAAAACTACAGAAATTTTGAAATCTACAAAAGCAGAGAAAATTGTGGCCTGGACACCCGCGTCCCCATCCGCCGGCTCAGGCAGTGAGCAGCCGACGGCGGCCTTGTATGTGTGCCCCACACACCCCGCCAGCCTGTTCCAAGTGCATCCTACCCGTCGTTTCATAGCACAGGTGAATATTTCAGTTTAGAAATACGGCAATCATAGCATTGTCGTACCCGAAGAAACTTTGACAACTTGTGACCTTTACAAGGCACTCCTGTGCCCCCCCCCCCCCGCCAGTCCCCGTTTTCTTTGTCAGACACAGTTGCAAGTTCACTTGGTTCTGTGCCCCTGGTCCGGCCCTTTGGAAACACTAATGACAGGTGCGGCAGCGGGCGGAGGCGCCGTCTATCTCGGGGGGCAGGACGGAGCTGGGAGTTCCTGCCTCAGCTCTGGATCCAGCCGTGTCACCTGGGGCAAGTTCTGCTTTGCTCTGGGCCTCAACTCTGTCATTTTAAATGGTGCTAATTACATACCTGTTTCCTAAGGCTGTTGGGGAGAGTGAGTGAGGCCGGGCATGGAGCTGAGGAGCCGAGGACGCTGCTCAGGGTTCTCACACGTGCGTGTGCTGCTGCATCTGCTGATCCCAGTAGTGGTGCTGCCAGTCATGGTCATGGCCACCAGGGCCAATGACCGTGAGGCGGTGTGTGCCGGAACCCAGGCCTGCCGGCCTCTGCTCCCCCCCACAGTTCCCGCTCACCCTTGCCCTTGGCTTGAGGACTGGGTTCTCACTGCTTTGCTTCTGAGGCTCCTGTTCTCTCCCATGCACCTGTCACCTGGTGGCTAGGTGCCGGGTCCCTCCAGTAAGGATGGGGTGTGTCCTCTCCGGTAGAGCTCGTTGGTTTCAGATAGGATGAGGGGTGGGGGGAAGTGGGGAGGAGAGGGAACCCCTGCTTTCACTCCTTCCTGAAGCCAAAGCCACGCCCAGGGGGCGTGGGGACGCCCCACAGCCCAGTGTCCGGAGCGAAAGCTTTCCTCCCGGCCCGAGTGTCTGGTGCCCGCGGGCCCAGCAGAGGGGGCAGTTCCATCGGAAGTCCCGGAGGGAAATGTTTTTACAGCGCTTGGCTATCCTAGCAGACAAAAATAAGATGTTTGCTTTAGCAATTTGCTTAGTCCTGAAAACATTCCTAGACAATGCCAGGGCCTTAGTTGAAAATAGTATGCTCAGCTTGTTGGGATGGTCCCAGGAAGGATGTTTTGAGTGAAAATAAAATGATACATACCACGGCTGTTTGCCTCCGCAGGGATCCCAGGAGAGTTCAGGATTATAAGGGCCACAGGGAGCCTGGATCTAATAGGGGGCTGGCTGCCAGTCCCCTTGGGCACACCTCTGGGACAGGCCAGAAGATTCTAGAACAGGGGAAAACATCTGCAGGTGGGAGGCCGCATGTCCTTCCCCTGCCCCTTTGACCTTGGTGCCCGCCCCTACCCCTGAGGGAGGCTCCCGATGGGGACGGCCCTGGACCACACTGCCAAGTCCTAGGTTGGGGGTCCGGAGCACCTCTCCAGGGGGTCCTGGTTCACACCCTGGGGTCAGCCTTCTCTTGACTGTGAGGAGCTGCTTTATCCATCTGAAACCTCCTTTCGTCTGGCTCCCCTCCTCAGTCCTGGGTCTGCCCATACAGGATGCACTCAGCCCTCCTTCTGCATGACTGCCCTGGCCCTGCACATAATCACAGGCCAGGATCGGTTCCAGAACTTTCCCTCCCAGGGTATAGGCATCGCCACTTCCTTCCACAGCACAGTTGCAAGTTGGTTGCTTGCTCAGAGCCAGGGTTGCAGGTGCGCTGTGACACGCGCACACGCACACACACAACAGAGCTGGGAGCATCACACACAGTAAGTAGAGGTGACTAAGAAAACTGTGTTTCCATTTAAAAGCCACTTGTGACCCTTTTCTTTTTTTAAGACAAAGTACTCAAGTCATTTCAAAAAACTTCTGTTACGCCCTTTGCCTCTGAGCGCAGGTAGCAAACCGCACGCTGTGACCGTGTGTTGCGTGAAAGCGCAAGGCCCAAATAGAGCGGCCACAGAGCGCTTGTTTTTCTTTGTGGATTCCCTTGGCAGGGTTTCGGTGGCGCATAAAAATAGCACACACTGCCTTAAAAATAAGTGGCTGTGTAGAGTGCTTGTATGCATCAGCTGCGTGCTGTCACATATGTTCACATTCTCCGTGTCCCTCCCTCTTCAGAAGGAATACTTGGATACGTGGTGTGCGGCGGCCACCACGCCACAGCTCTTCGAGGATGTGCCTGAGACCTCTGTGCCTTTGCCCTTGCTAATAACCAAGGACCTGAGGGAGTCATGGCCCTGGGTCAGCTCATTTCACCAGGCAAAGCCAGACCCCCGATGGGCTCCCAGGCATGTCCTCTCCTGGCTCTTGAGCCCCTGTGGCCACTGCCTTCTCCTCTAACCACCCCCCACCCCCACCTCCCCAGGTAGTAGGCACGAAATCGGAGGAAGCCACCAGCGGGGCTCACTCCCACGTGGGGGCCCCTGGAATGTCCTCCCCAGGGCCACGTCACAAAGGATGTAAACCACTCCTGTGCACGGTCAGCTGGAATGGTGTGCTGGCTTCGGGCTGCGGCTCTTCTCGAGGGTCCAGACCCTGTGAAATCAGGGTGGGTCAGTTTTGGCGAGTCTGGGGTCCAAACTAAATTTCATCGACGTCCTGTTATTTTTTTTGCAGGTACGTCTGTGTTTTCCACCCCGGTTTTCACTATGATTGTCCGCATAGCCAAAGCTGCAGTTTAAATTCTCACTCCTTAGATCGCACCTGCCCCCTTACTCTTTCCGTAGCAGTGGTGATTTTTCACCTCTGTAAACAAACCCAAACCCACCAAAATCCTGAAACAACTTAGCCTTTCTACCTAAGCCTGGACTTTTTAAGTTTTTTAATTCCCCCTTGGGTCCACAGCCGCGTATAAAAGTTACTTAACGTAGTACACAGTTTTCAGGCCACACTCTAATGTGCAGGAAGCTTCTCCTGCTCTCCATGGCGGCGAAGAAACTTTGGAAGGGTCCTAGAAGACCAGCCGACCTGGGGCCGTGGAGTTTGGTGATGATGCTGTCTGTGCGAATTTGGCTGACTTGACCGTCTCCTCTCTCCACGCGCATTGTGTGGTTTCATGTTTGAACAGAGGATAATCATGACACACGCTCACGCCCTGCTGGGCTAACACCTCCATCCTCATGCTTGGTGCTAGTTAGGAAGGAGAGGCAACAGCTAGTGGGGAAAGGGCAGGTTCAAGCACGGTGATGGCTTGATCTGCTAGTGGAAGAACTTTCTGTATCATTCCTTGGGAGTGCGCCTGCCCGTATTCTTGAAAGTTGGGATACCTTTGGGAAGGAAGGAAAGGTTTCCTTTCTGGCTTCCTTCCTGCCTTGTCTTAAGAAAGAAAGAGGCTCATTCTTTCAGACTTGGATGGAGCTGGGCACCCTGCTTTGCCCGCAGCCCTGGGGGTTAAGTTCAGGTAACAGCCCGGAGTGTTGGCTCCACCACCAGGACTTCTGTGAAGCTCTGTCACTCTCGGTAAGGAAAAACCAGAACATTAATTCCAGAAGGCCTCCAAGTTCTACGTGATTCCGAAGAGCAAGCCTGAAACGGGGCCCCCGGTTTATGAAAAGCATCAGGCCTGCCTCCCGAGCGCTGGGGCGGCTTCTCCTGAGACTTGTCCTCGGGGCTCGCGGACAGGAAGTGGCCCGGCCAGGCTCCAGCTCTGTGACCTGTGTCAGAGCAGTAACAAAGAGCAGGCCAGCCTGTCGCCTGAGGGAACAGGATGGGTTCCTCAAGGAGGGATTAAAAGGTAAGTTGGATCCTGGACAAATCAGGCCAACAGGCTTTTTGGAGGCTGAGGTTTTGTCGACAAATTAACTTGGCTCTATTTTAAGCCATGTTATGTACCGAGACTTCCTGTTTTTCCCAAAGAAACCTCTTGTTTTGGTTTTTGTAATGATGGATTTATTGAAGCGTTTGCTATTCAAGGGACCCACGTTGTTTTCCAACTGAAAAGCAAAACCGGAGATTTTGTGGCCCAAGAGGCAGTGGAGACCCACAACACAGCGAGAGCCTGGGTCCCCAGAGACTGCTCGTTCAGGAATATTCGGGCCTCGGTGGCTGATCAGTGAATGAACAAAGAGCAAATTGCCAGTCAGGGTCCTAGATGGAGGGCCAGTCAGAGGACAATAGAAAGGGTTTTTTTGTTGTTTCTCTGGGCTAAGCTAAGCCATGTGTGTGTCTCTTTCTAGGAGTATTGGTCTGGCCAATCAGGGCCGTGTAAATCCCACTCGCTTCCTGCCGACCTTTCGACACCGACAGATGTTTTTTCTTATAAGTGCTGTTAGGGCTCTCTCTCTACTCGCTGACCTCACCATATTTCAGCGAAGCCATTTTCCGAAGTTCTGTTTCTCAAATTCCGTGTATCCCATCTTGAGCTCCTCTCCAAGAAGCAGATCACCCAGTCCCCCGTTCCTGCCACTTCCTGTCGTCCCTCTTGGACGTGGGGGGGGGGGGGCGAAGCTGGGCAGACCCACAACTGGAAGCACGTGAATCTTGAACTGAGGAAAGCCGTGGCTTGAAGAAAAGCAAAGGTCTGATGGAGACTTGCGAACCGGGGATGTAACAAAGGACCCAGTGTGTCCCCACACATGAGAGAACCTTCTAGAATCTACAGGCATCGCATGTGGATGTGTGTTGTGACTGTAGCTTGTCAGACCCTGGGAGCCCCACTGGTGTGACTGGGAGGTGGGTCCCTAGCAGGTGACACTGTGGCAGCCCGTGTGACCTGGACAAGTCACTGCCCAGGGGGGGTGGGGGGGGAGTGGTCGTGTTGGAGATTCTAAATCCACGGAAGTGTCTGCAGCTCACACCCCTACTCCGAGAGCGCAGGCGCGCAATCTGTTCTGGAGGTACAGAGACTGTGTAGGTATTTTAGCCTTGACCCGAACGAGCAACGCAAGCGTGGCTAGGGGACCAAGCAGCAAGTTAACGGAGGGAGTGCGTTCTGAGCTGCCGTCACTGATTCCTCAGGCCCTGATCTGAGCTCCCTCTGGGCTCATCTTCTGAAAGCGTCTGGGCTGGGGTTGTACCTCTGTTCTGGGATCACCTGGGGTGCCGGGAACCTGCTCCAAGCCACCCCAGAGCAGGTTTGACAACTGAGGTGGTGCTGGGTGCGTTCTTTGCAGTGTAGACTGCGTAATCGCTTATTCAATTTAGCAGAGTGGAACGTACTGGCCGGCCACTTCTGTGCGCGTTGGGTGACTTCACGCCCAAAAGCACCCACAACAGTGCCTGTCACACATGAGACACTGTGCAAGCGTCCGCCGGTGCTAAACTAACAAACACCTGGGCCATTCGGGTCTATACTGGGGGAGCTGCCCGCTCGAGAGACTGGGTGTGTTTGTACCTGGACTTTGTTTTCCTAATGAGCTTACAAACCAGTCGGTCTTTGTTTGGCTGATCTCTAGGCATCCTTCAGTGGGTAATTCCCTCTTGGGCCTGGGGACCTCCATCTATGGGGGGGAGTGCTAATTGTGGTTCGGGGACCGTGGGTGCAGCTAAATGAGATGTAGCTGCCACATTTTCAGCCTGGCTCGTGGGGCCCACGGTGGCTCCTGGGCTTCCAGATTCTTGCACTGGAAACGGCTCTGCAGAGCTGCTGGGTGGGAAGTGACATGGGAGCCCCTGGGGATGAGCAGACGCAGGAGCCGGGAGGGACCCGAGCGGTTGACTCTTACGTTGTCCCATCTGTGAAGGCAGCCTCAGTTTGGAGTTGGTAACTTCTCAAGTATCAGAATGTTCCAGAAATGCCGTGGTTCCAAGAAAACGTCAGGGCCCACGCAAGCGTGTGTGTGTGTGTGTGTGTGTGTGTGTGTGTGTGTGTGTGTGCGCGCGCGCGCTTTCATGCACTACAGCTGCACTCCGTGCCTCTTCTGCCCTTTGGGCTCCGGGTGGGGCTTGCTGATACCTCGGACTGCCACCTGTCACTCACGTCGCAGGGATGGGCTGTTTATGCTCTGAAACCTGTGCAGACTGATTTCCTGTTACCTGCGTTCTTTTCTTCTCTGATCAGCAGTGCTCAACTCGAACAGTAGCTGCAGTTCAAGGATCACTTCTAAGAACAGGAAAGCAAGAGGTGTGTTTATCCAGCAAATTGCTGGGCTGAGCGTGGCCTGGAAGACTGCATTCTTAATGTGGGGCCCAGCCCCTGATAGATCTTCCTAATGTCCCCAGATCGATGGAGGTGCGTGAGACAGAGCGGAGACCCGAACGTGCCTTAGTTAAGTCCGTGCATGTTGAACGCAGCCGGGAAGCCACTTGAAGCACCTGTGAAATCCAAGGGGGACTTGGTGCTCTCCGGGCCCATGGGCCCTGCAGATGTGTGGACAGGACAGCTTACCCCGGAGTCCACAGAACCGGGTACATCACAGACCTTCCTCACTGTCAGCATTTGGGCGGCTTCCTGTTCGCCTTCTCTGTCCTGTAGAAATGTCAGCCTGGTGCCGGTGCAGTTTAAGGGTGTCACGGGTTTTTTTATCTCTTCTGTTGAACTACCATAGTCGTGACCACAGTGTGTGGTCAGAATTGGGCAGCGGAACAGGTGAAAGGTGAGGACACTTTTCTCTTGGGGTCCCTCCCTGAAATCACAGGTCCCTGACTTTGAGGAGGCCGTTGCAGGAGTTTGGTGGCTGGGCTGGCAGCCCCTCCCCCCACCAGCCAGGCCCGGTCTCGTTGCCCGGCACCTGGGCGTGCCCGCACGTGCGCAGTTTTCGGGGAACACGGCTGTGCTCAGGTGGATTTGGCATTGGGTCGTGTAATAAAGCCGGGATTCTTGACACACCGCACGCCGTGGGGCCACCCCTCCTCCACAGCCGGGAGCCCTGCCACGGTGCTCTCCGCTTCCGTCAGCATCATCTGTGCGAGATCGCAGCGACTTCGTGCGGCGGCCATCATCAGTAGGCATGACTCCGTCTCTGAGGGCCACCGTGGCCACCTACCACCTGCCAGGCGGCTGAAGCGCAGAAATGCATTGTCACATGGTTCTGGGGACCAGAAGTCTGAGCGGGATGTCTCCGGGGCTGGTGTCTTGTGCGCACTGGGAAGGAAGGACCTCTTCCAGGCTTCTCTTGGCTCAGGGTGGTCACCTCCTCCTGTGTCTTCACATGTCGCCACTCTGTCCATAGCCCTGTGTCCCCATTTCCCCTTCTTAGAAGGACCCCAGTGCTACAGGACTAGGACCCACCCTGACGATGGCTTGGTTACCCCCGTAAAGACCTTACAAGGTCACATTCCGGGGCACTGGCTTCTGGCTTGAATGTAATTTGGGGAGGCTGGAGGGACGGGGAACGTAATTCAGCCTGTGACACAAAACACTCACCCTTGGGGCAACTCTGGGCACCAGCTGAAAATGTGTGTGAATCCGTTTTGGGCGTTCTGATATGGGCAAGCGGACCACAAATACGCGGTTTGGGCAGCGAGGGTGGGCATCTGGGAACCACCTTGCCCCAGAATGACCTCTTGTGGTGCCATTTGAGTGTGATGTCTGGTCCGGGGACACACAGCGTGCAGACCTCTCACCTTCTCTGAGCCTCCTTTCCTCTGTTCTTTGTCTCCTGGGGCTCCGGGGTGTAGAGCATCCTCCTGAATCACCTCAGAACAGAGTTTTAAATGGCCATCACCTTGTCAGGAGTCTTTATGAGGATTTCATATACAATCAGGGTCTTTGGGCATCAGCACATGGTGAGCTGTGCTGATCTAAACAGGTGGTTGTAGTCACGTGAACCATCCGATGTTTGCCCGGTTTGTGAAGAACCAGGTTTGTTCTGACAAAGATTCACACCTCTGGAAAATCCTCACAGGGAGCCGCCTCCTCGCCCCTGTTCAAGCATCCTCTCTACACCAAGGCATATTTTAGCCACAGTTCAGAACGTTCTGGGGTACAATAAACATAAAAATGATACTGTTTATCCACGAGAAACGTGGAGAACAGAAGGGGGGAATAATTCAGGAGGACCATTTAACTCCAGGAATAATACCCTGAAAGAGAAAAACAAAAGGAGCCCTGGAGTGGCTCCCTTCTCAAATTCAATCAGCAAAAATGAATCCGTGTGACACAGAAGTGTCACCCGCTTCTCCGCCCCAGTCTGACTGCCAGCTGGCCGCGCTCCTTTAGCTGCAGTCATGGATACAAAGCCTGCCTCCCCTCCCGGGTTTCCGCTACACCCCCATCCTCCACATTAAAACTATGTTAAGCAAAATAAATAGCTGCAAGCTGTTTTATTTCATTCTGTTAAGTAGCTACCCGTAAGATTAAGGTTTTTCCTCTTTGTGACTCGGGTTGAAAAGATCAGGTCTTGGAAGAACTTTTCCATCAAGAGATTCTGTGGGGAGGCGCCTGGGCGGCTCAGTTGGTTAAGTGTCTAACTTTGGCTCAGGTCATCATCTCATGGTCCGTGAGTTTGAGCCCCGCGTTGGGCTCTGTGCTGATGGCTCAGAGCTTGGAACCTGCTTCAGATTCTGTGTCTTCCTTTCTCTCTGTTCCTTCTCTCTCTCTCTTTCTCTTTCTTCTCTCTCTCTCTCTCTCTCAAAAATAAACACTAAAAAAAAAAATTTTTTTTTTTTTTTAAAGAGACCTTGTGGACTTAGGGATGTTTGATTCCTGCTCAGCATTTCCTTAACACTGTCGCCTGAGACGGAGTGCCGTGTGAGCCTACAGAGGCCTCCACAGCTACAGCCCAGTGGCTTCTCCTGTGGATGTGGAATATGTGTCGTCATACTTGCCACTCTTCCTGAGGTCTGAGTTGACTCCTGTGTATCTACTTTTGTGTAAGCAGCACCTCCTTTGGAAGATAGGAGGGGCCACCCCTCGGCACTGGGGACGCTCCTGTCCAGTGGCGTGCCTGAGGCTGGGCCCTCAGGCGTAGGGAGCTGAGAAGTGAGAAGCGATAAGCTGAGCTGTGGCTGTGTTGTGGGGCCTCCCCGGCACCGGTCACTTCCTCCCCTGGCCCCTGTACGCCCGCCAGCACCCACGAGGGAGGCCGAGCCTCCCTGGTTCCTTCGGGTGGGTGGGCGGGGTCAGAGGGAGCCCTCCCTGGTGTTTGTGTTAGAGATCATCTTTCCAGACACTTTGTGTTTGGAAATGAACAAAGGGCCTCCCGGGCAGCCGTCATTTCACTTTGCTAACTTGATCTCCACCAGAGCACCTCGAACCCCGCCCCCCCCAGCCCCGCCTCCTGCCAGCCTCTGACCTGGTGGGCCATGCCAGGCAGCCTCTTTCAGTTTCTCCTTGGCCATCGGGTGACCCACACGCCTCGCTGGGTCCTCCACCCCAAAGTGGCCACCACAGAAGCTCCTTTTCCCAATCAGCGTGTCTGGGTATGTGATTGGCGGGGGGGGGGCATTGCATCAGGTGCAGAGAGAAAAGGGGAGGAGGGACACTTCCTGGAGAGGCTGAATTGGGGGTCAGGTGGGACGCCCCGGTGTCTCAGTGTGGGGCTCTTCAAAGACCTCGCCTGCCAAGTCAGGCCCAAGAGTCAGATGTGCCGCCCAGGGGCATCCCGTTGCCATGGAGACGCTGGCTTTGAGATGGTGCTCAGAGAGGATGCTGGTCTTCCTGAGCTGTGGAGATTGGACAAGGCATCTGCGTCGCCCCTACTTTTCAGCGTCGATGGGCGAACCTCTTCCAGCCCCTCTTCCTCCATCCCGAACCAGGCAGGTGCGCGCACGTGTGGGCCAGGAGGCCGATTTACTGCCTCAGCGGGCTGGCTTCTTCGAACGTGCTGGCGAGAGAAGCCCGGAGGGGTCAGCGCGCCCTCTGCTGTGGCCATCTCAGGGGCCCAGGAAGAAGGTCCCGCCTCCAGCCCAGTGCCTGCTGGTCAGTCTCCCTTCCTGAAAGTGGTCGGAAACATTTCCTTTTCTCACCTCCCTTTCTGAGTGTCTCCCCAAGAAAATTGTGTGTTCTGAGGTCATCCATGTCTCACAACACACCGTGCTGGGGTTGAGGAGACTTGCGCAATCAGCTAAGCAGGTGTACGTGGCCGTGAGCTTTGTGGTTGAAACCCTGACACGCCTTTGCTCCATTGTCTCTCTTCTTTCCTCCTCTTAGACCTTAAATCTCTGCCAAGTTGTTTTCATTTTCCTCACTGTGGCTCATTCCTTATTGATGGGTCTTTAAACAAGACGCATGGGCGTCATGGAAAATCCTCCTTCAGGGTGGCCGTGCCCTTCCTGCATCGGGGAGCCTCTGCTCCATGAACCGACTCTCGGCTCCCTCAGCTCGCAAAGGGGCAACCTCCGCTGCCAAGCCCAGGCTGTAGATGATGGGGGGAGGGGGAGGGGTGCCTGGGTTTCCTGGCTGATCACATGCCTAAATCTAAACCTCTGTTGCTTTAAGGGTGAATGGGAGGTATCTGTATCATTTGCATCCTGAGATGGACGGAAGGCGCAGTGTGGCATCCCGAAATCCTGCTCAGACCTTTCCTTCTGGAGGTTTCTGTCTCATTTTCCCCAGGTTCTTGTAGAGCCCAAGTTGGGATTGAAATCGGCCAACTGGTGGAGTCCCCCAGCACAGCGATTCAGGGCCCCGCGGCCTGGGAAGGCCAGGCCGGGTGTGCAGTGCCCTCTGCCGGCCGAAGGGCCCCATCGCTGGGCACCGGGCCTGCTCCTGGGAAGGGCTAGACCAGAAGCTCCGCCCCACACCTATGGTTTCCCATTAGCTTTGCCAGCCAGCCTGCCCTCGCATGGGTTCCAGAGTGCACAGTGTCCAGACACCAGCAGGCTGGGATCCTCAGGGGCCGCAAAACAGCTGTGTCCCTCTAAGGGAGTCCCCTCCTCCGGGCAGGCAGCTGAGGATTCAGGGCCTCCCAGTGGCAAGAAGCCAAGAGGCAGAGGTCTTCACAATCTAACATTGTTTTTAAAAATCCAAGATCTTACTGCAGCTCATCCTATAAAACTCCTTCTCAGACACTTAAATTCACTGTCATCCGTCTATGTTAGAAGAAGCCAGATAATCCAAACCACCTTAAAAATGTTAAATCTTCTCTACTCTCCCTATTCCCATCCCCACCCTCCATTCTACAGGCTATTTTAAAACTAATTTATCTTTAAGTAATCTCTACACACCCAGCGTGGGGCTCAGACTCAACCCCCAAGATCAAGAGTCACATGCTCTCCAGACTAAGCCATCCCGTGCCCGTCCACAGGCTAATGTGTGGCACCACCTCAACTGACAGCCACAGGATGCTGTCCCCTAGGTGGTCCCGCCTTGGCTGACCTCCAGCTCCAAGCCCTTAGTGCTTGTTACCCGTGTTTTCACTCTGCCCTGGACCACAGCACGTGCACATGGGTGCACCGTCTTCTCACAGGCTGCAGACAGTACCCTCGGGTGACCTTTGGGGCACCCACCCCAAAAGCCCCACCATGTCCAAGGCCCCTCCGCAGGCCTTTCATGAGAACTTTCGGTCATTCTGGATGCTTCCTGTGTAGGATGCTGACTTTTCGCTCAGATGCAGACATTCTGCGGTGATTTCTTAACATTCAGTACGTAGCGGAAGATGACTGTCTGGTCACAGTGGAACTTCCTCTGTCCAGAGAGAAGTCCAGATGCAACTCCCTCATCCTGTCCACACAGACTTCTCCGCTACGGATCAGAATTGTCATGCCGAAGGCGGGCAGGGTCAGAAAATTAGGAAAGGAACAGTGAATCTGTGTTTCTATGGTTCCTCAGTCTCCACACAATAGGAAGAAAAGGTGGCGTTTCACATTTCTTAATTTAAACGAAAATTTGTTCCCTTGCCTTTTCTTGTTTTGTTTGCTTTTGTTCCTAAAGACTATTTCGTTACGAAAACAAATATATTAATTTTGAAGCATACTTGTAAGTCAAGGGCTTTAAAAATGTGTGAACATCCTGAACACGGGTGCATCTAATTTCCTTCAGCATGGGCAGACCAACACTTAATTTTCATTATAACACAAAACAACCAATTAGGAAAATCATGAATCGATTCTGTTCTTGCTGATAGCTGTTAGCACGTTTTACATTTAACACCAGAAAACGAACTTTCACATGCCGACAACCCTAGACCAAGCTGAAGGACTCACCCACCCGGCACCGTTTGCTGGGCGGCTGGTCTGAGAGGAAGTGTGGCTTTGACATTCGCTCCCTCCCGGTGGCAGCCTCCAGCCTCACGGGCCTCACCCCCGGGCACTGGGGTCCCTTGCGCTGGAAGACTTACTTGCTCTCTAGGTTTGTGACCTTACCGGCTCTGTGTGGGCTACAGCGTCTCCACTCTTCACGAATTCTGTCTCCTTGAGTGCCCCAGAGAATATTTTGCTGGGGGCTGGATGCAGAGAATACATTTCCAGGCCCACAGTTCCTTAGCCTCACATCCAAATTGTAAAAAGCTTTCAAAACTTTCTCTTTAAAAGAGAAATTTGTTTATTTTTGAGGGGCAGAGAGAGAGGGAGACACAGAATCCGAAGCAGGCTCCAGGCTCTGAGATAATCAGCACAGAGCCCGACGCGGGGCTCGAACCCACAGACTGCGAGATCATGACCTGAGCTGAAGTCAGACGCTTAACCCACTGAGCCGCCACCGAGGAGCCCTGGGTTTCCCCTTCCAAAAAAACCTAAATATGCCCAAAAGCTACTGAGCAAATAATCCAGGAGCAGTAGTAGCTTCGAGACCCTTACAAACTTGACTTCAGTAAGCTGATGTCCCACAAACTGATCGTCCCCCAAAACTTCATTTTCTTCCTTAAAATGCAGTTTGAGTAATCCTGTTGTTAATTGTGGTATCTTGTCGACCATTTAACCAAAGGCTAGGCCAGCACGTTTTCCTGCTGACCCTTCACCCCTGTAGAACATTTGTTTCATCTCGATTTTAATGGGTTCTTGGGATAGAGTGTACGGAACAGCCACAGACCCCCTGTTCAGAGGATTCTGCCCAGCTCTCTTCCCTTTTGGCCTCCGAAGGTGCTGGGACAGGTCCTTTTGCAGTAACCTCAAGACCGGTGACTTTACTGGGTCTCCGTGAAGAGCGAGCGGGCTTGCTGGGCACTTGTCGTCGGGGGGCCAGCACTGTCAAGGCTGTAGGGAAGCGTGCTGACCTTGCCCCCCAGCGTGCTGGGTCCAGCCCACCCGCGGGGCCCTGGCGTGGGCCACCAGGTGATCGGGGTTGCCCTGGGCCGACGGGGACCGCCCTGCTGGTGCACTCACGGGTCAGCAGAGTCTTGGGGGTGGGGTGGCGGAGTCCCCAGGAGACCTGTGCCTTTAGGGACCCCGGGAGCCTGTGCCGCAACCACGCTGCCGGGACTGGGGGTGGGGGGACCTTTTCTCCCGTGCCGGATGGATCCTGTCAGCCTCGCAGCCCCGTGGCAGAAATGACAGTGCAGTGTTCTCGGAGGACTCCCGGGGTTCACTCGGCATTTGGCAGCTCTCCCCTCAATGTGATAATAGTAATTCGTTAGCACATCCTGAAGCTTGGTCTCTCTTACGAACCTAATGTTGAAGTCGATTTCCTGTAAAGAATTGAGGGCTTATCGCCCTGGTTTTAGGTGGGTTTTCGTTTTGAAAGACCTCAGTTACTTTGTAAATTCCGCCGTCTGCCTGATGTTTATGGAGACTGGGAAGTAAAAGAAAGAAACGGAAGGCATCTTAAAAACTTAGTTGTGATTTTAAGAAGGTAAATGATTGGGGCGCCTGGGTGGCTCAGGCAGTTAAGAGTCCCGACTCGATTTCAGCTCAGGTCATGATCTGACAGTC
This sequence comes from Hyaena hyaena, assembly GCF_003009895.1. NCBI lineage: Eukaryota > Metazoa > Chordata > Mammalia > Carnivora > Hyaenidae > Hyaena > Hyaena hyaena. The sequence continues at coordinate 1,392,483 of NW_024080763.1, forward strand.
TGTGGATTCAGGCCCCGTGCCGGGCTCTGCACTGACATTGGGGAGCCTGCTTGGGATTCATTCTCTCTCTCTCTCTCTCTCTCTCTCTCTCTCTCTCTCTCTCCCCCCTCCTCCTCTCTCTCCTCTCTCTCTCTCCCTGCCCCTCCCCCACTTGTACCTGCTTCCTCTCAAAGTAACTAAACAACAACAAAAGAATGCAAATGAGTGAGGACTGTGTTTCTGTGTATTGTGTTTTGGGTCCCAGCAGGTGGGCTGCTAATGGTCATATTTGGGAAAAGTCAGTCTGCCCATGTTTTAGACCTCCTTGGATGAGGGGAATGTCCATTTCTCTTGGACTCGGTTTTGGGTGTGTTTTGTGTTTATGCAAGCAGGTGGTTATCAAATGAAGCCTTCTATTTCCTCTTTGCTCCCCCTTTTAAACCTCGAGTTTCTCTGGGAAATCCACGTGGAGGGAACCTCCACCCTCACCACTGCTTTCTGGCAGTGCCGAGAATCTTCGTACCCTTCTCATGCAGCATCTTTTCCTTCCTAAAATGAGCCACATTCCCGGACACCAAACCTTTCCGCCCTAGCTCACCTCTCCTCTCAAGCTAAAATAAAAGGTCAAGTAGACCTTCTTGTGGTTTGCCCTGTGATTTTAGGATCTCCCTTTTTGGGGCAGAAGGCAGTGCTTTTCTCATTGGCAGTGGGATCCTCTACTCCCACTAACACCTGACTTCCCTGCTGACATTTCTTTACTTGCACTGAGGTGTCCCTCCAGCTGAGTGGTGTCCTTGGCTGGCTCCCACGTGCAGGGGGCTGGCTCGCCAAAGGAGGAAGGTCCCGTGCAGCTCTCAGGCCCACTGCTTTGCACTGGATATTTTCACACTCCTTCTCCCCTTGCACCATAAAAAAATCTCTTTTTCACGAACGCACAGCCTGCTTACCCACAGTCATTCCACATACTGGTGGTCCTAGAATGTTCTAGAATGCTACTCCCATCCGCGACTAATACCACGACTATAGCTTGAGCAAAAACGGACTGTGGGACCTGCTCCCCCTCCTTTCTCTCTCCTCCGTGCACCCTGATTTGTTGTTAAGCATTGATGAGATGGTGTCAGCTGCCGGTAGTGGTGATAAATTCAGTTGCGGAAAGGGGGCCTGACTTGTGCGCGGGGACTGGTACAGATGAAGGCAGAGCTTGGCCCCCAGAGGAGCCTGGGGTGGGGTGCTGGTGGTCTCCGCGGACCCCCAGCCGGGGACCCTTCAGCTCTGCTCTGAAGAGGGCCTGTCCTTGCCATCAGGCAGGAGGGTTGTGTTAATTAGTCCTCATAAGTAGCTTGCTCCTCAGGAGAGGCAAGGAGGAAAATGTCACATTTCATACATTCTTGCTTCAAAAGAGAAACACGGAGGGGAGAGAATGAGGCTCCACGAATCAGCCATCACTGCCGTGGAATCCGGACTGGACTCTGCATGGTGGCCTTGAAAGTCTGAATTCACTGTCCACGTGGGTGGGTGCCACAGCTGGAGGGCCCCCCACGGAAGGGCCAGCGTAGAGACACGTCCCCCACCCCCAGCCGGAAAAATATTACCCAGACACAGGGGTCCTTTGCCCCTTTCCTTCTTTTTTCTTTTTTCTTTTGGTAAATAATAGGACCCAGGCTATTTGTGTAAGCGGATGCCTGATCTTTCCTTTGATTGCATAATCGAGATTCTACTTATCAATTTTTCAGGACGCCATCTAATTATACAAATTAAAATTCAAAGGAAAGCGAAAAGAATGATTACGCCTCACTTGGGCGTAATGGAAGGCAGAGGGTGTGAAACCCGGCTTGCCTCGGATGATAATGCTGTCATTTTTCATCTCCTAGGCACTTCACAAATATTAACTAATTAATTCTCTAACCCCGTGGCTAACACGAGGTTCTGTCCTCCTCCCAGCCTTGAGGACAAGGGGCCACGCTGCAGCCCGATGGGAGCTCTGGGCCCAAGCAAATGCAAATTGCCAGCCGAGCTCTGGGGCCCAAGGGTGCCCTTTCCCTCTGCCTGGGACACCCCTCCGCCTCCCCCTCCCCTTCCCCCCCCCGCCCGCCCTTCCCCACCTTGCATTTTTGTTTCTCTTAAAACCCAACAAAAAGGAATATTTATACCGTGTCCACCACATTTGTGCCAGCGCCTCTCCAGTGTTGACCCACCAGCTTTCAGACCCCCTTCATCTCTCTACCCCGGAAAGGCCGGTTCAGGTTTAGGGAACTCCCCAGGTTTGTAAAGGGCTTAGTATCTCTGGGCTGTTGCATTAATTATTTATGTCCTTAGAAATTGTGCTTCTTTCCTAGCTCTTTAAAAAAAAAAAAAAAAATCGTGTAATTATTGCCATAAATCTTTGGGGTGTGCCTCATTGCTGGGAAATTAGCCATTAACTACCAGGAAGTCTGCCTTCACATAGTCAGACCTGCATTCTGACCTTTGATAAAGTAACTCTCAGTGTTTTGCATAATTGATGACCATGCATAATAATCCTCACGATTAACCCTGGAGCCTCACTTTTGTCTCCTGTCCCCCCTCATTTGCTGGGTAACTGAGGACAACTTGTTCTGTGTTGTTAAAGTGGGACCACAGCAGTGAGTCGAGAGCTTGGGCGTTGCGCGGCGCAGATAGTGATTTGTGGCCTCAACTGCTACCTTGGATGAGGAGGGAATGAGGGTCAGAGCTTCCCAAAGCACACCCCCCACCCCAGCCTCCCTCCACAGACAAGCTGGCCAGCACCTCCCCATTCCTCAGGTGCCGTGTGGCTTTCCGCCAGGGGAGTCCCGCAGACCCCAACCCAAATGGGAGACCCTCCTCTTTTGCCTTGTTTCTGCCAGAAACACTGGGCACACCTGGACAGGTGTGGGTACGGTCTCCCTTCCCAGCAGCCCAGACCCTCCCATTTCGGGACACTCTGTGGACCGGATGCACCTTGCTCAGGTGGTTAGGTGGCGTGCGGCTTCCTGCCCCGTTCTCGTGCGGTGGGATCAGGGGCTTGCGTTGTGCTGAGCAGTGGCTTTGACTACCAACCCCCCAAAAGGCAGTTTGGGGAAGCTTTGTAAAGGGCCTGGCAGAGGGCTCGGAGGGAGCCTCCTGTAGCCGCGGCTGGGCGCCTGTATGTTAGTGCCGGTGGGCCTGGGACCCCCTTGATGGCCCGGGTGGATCTGTGTCGGCCCCGCTGCGTTCACAGAAGTACAGGGCCAGGCCCAGCCGGCCGTAGCGTGGTCTGTGGCCTCAGAGTATAAATATCACCCCTCACGCTGTCAGCAGTTGGTGTTTACAGCCCGAAGTTAAAAGCTAGAGCTCTGGATGCTTCTCTTACTGCTTCCAGAAACTGGCAACAGTGCTTCCTTCCTTCCAGCTCCGAGGGCAGGAGAGCAAGCGCTGGTGGCAGGTCCCTTGTAGGAAGTGGCAGTGAAGTCCTGAATGACCTTCTGTCCTTGCCCCCAGGGTGTCCAGAGAGTAAGGATTCTTTTCTCCTTGTTTCAGGGTTCATAGTGGCGTAATGCCCGCAGACTCCTGCGCGTTCCCCTAAGTTCTTAGAGGACCGATTGGCCTTTTGAATCAGAGAGTTGCAAAGTTCGATAAAGAATGGCCCTTGTGGATAAGCACAAAGTCAAGCGACAGCGATTGGACAGAATTTGCGAAGGTAAGAGCCAGCGCGATTGGCGGTTTGTGACCCAAGGCGTGTAGTCCCGCCCTTGCACCCCCGCCCCGCTCACCGCTGACCAGTGGGGGGACTGGTTCCCTGGTCAGACTGTGCCCCATCCCCACTCCAGCCAGAGACACCCCCACCCCCGAACCCCCGTCCGGCTGAGCTGTGGTCCGTAGACCTGACCTTCGCAGGGGTGCCCAGCTCCCGGGGTGTAGGGGTGGGGCCAGGAGGAGCACTGGGTGGGGAGCGGCCCTAGGTCTGTTTCCGGCACACACCTAGGCCATCCCGCGTATGAAAGACGCTCTGTAACCAGCAGGATCATCTTTTTTCACTTTCTGAGGTTTCCGGACTTTTGTCTGTTTCGGATTAAGATATTTACAGTGATGAATTCCAAGATACTCCTGAAGAGTCCCCGCACTGTCTCTCATTACGTGTTCACATCCCTGGTATCTTTGAAAATGTCTGGAAGTGTTTTATTCATGAAAGGAAAAATAAACATAATTAAAATCTAATGGAAACCTGGGGACAAACCTCTGCGATGTTGATTAAACACCATCCCTTCCTAATTAGGGAGCGGTAAGAAATCCAGAGTGCGTGGCCCTGGGCTTGGAGTCGAGTGCTCCTTGCCAGCCCCGTCCCGGCTGCCGACGGGGGCGACTTGGCTGTCAGGTCTGTCACAGAAGTCCTGGAGGGGAGCCCCCCAGGCAGGGCGGGCCCACCAGCTCCCCCTATGGAACGGTTTGTCCCGGAAGCAGGTAGATGTGGCTCAAGCCGCATGGGGCGAAGGCATCAAGGACGTGTGGTGTGACTGCATGCCCGGCTGGGACTCTGGGACCCACGAGTGTAGTGGTGCTGACTGTCCCCCACATCCCTGGGTTCTGCTGCCGTGGAAGGGGCTGAGGATGCAAAGGTCTGGTTTTGTTTTTAATAAACATTACAAATGGTTCAAACCAGAGAGATCAAGAGAGTGGTAGAATGGACACTGATATTCCCTTCAACTGCTTCTGCCAGGTGATAAGATTTGCTATCCGTTTGCTGTCTTTTTATAGCTGTACATGTAGATAGAGAATCGTACGTGTATGAATGAATGGATGGGCTTTCCAGAACCATCTAAAAGAAAGTTGTAGGTGCAGCAGTTCACTCTCAAATACCTGTGTGGCATGTGTGCCCTTTAGGACCCCTCCTGATGTAAACACAGCACCCCAGTCACGCCCCAGGGACCGGACCGCACCGTGGTGTCCTGATACAGGCCGCGCTCACGCTTGGCCCTGCCTACCTGTTTCCAGCGGCTTGTTCATGCAGTACTCAAGGGACACACGCTCCATTTAGTTGTCTTCTTGGCCTACTTAGCCTGCGCAATTTTTGAAAGCCATTTTGACTTTCAGAAGCATGAATTGTCCATGAAGAGCCCGGACCACTGTTGGTAGCATCCCAGAATCTGGGCCCACCAGATCGTGTGGGGATTTATTAAATTTTCCGTTTTAAAAAAATTTATTTTATTTTATTATTTTCTTTTAAATATTTTTATTTATTTCTAGGAGAGAGAGAGAGAGAGAGACAGCGTGAGCAGGGGAGGGTCAGAGAGAGAGGGAGACACAGAATCTGAAACAGGCTCCAGGCTCTGAGCTAGCTGTCAGCACAGAGCCCGACATGGGGCTCGAACCCACGAACCGGGAGATCATGACCTGAGCCCAAGTCGGACGCTTAACCGACTGAGCCACCCAGGCGCCCCTAAATTTACCTTTTTGACCTCCAGTGGAAAGATGCTTCACTGTAGGTGACTGGGTCCCCGGTTCTACAAAGCCTTCAGTGGATCAACTTTCCGAGGTCCGTGTCCTTAATGCCTGTGCTGTGGATTCCACCTGCTCTAGGGTGTTTACCTAGATGGACCACATCGATGGCGAGAATGGGGTCGGACAGCCCGTGGCCTGTCCCCTGTCCGTGTTCAGGGCTGTCGGCAAGGCCATAACCACCGACTGTCCTTCCAGAGCCTCTCCCCCGAGCATGGTTCACCCACCTGCCACCCACTTTTTATAATGGAAATTTCAGTGTCTGCTTCACCGTTAACGGCATTCCCGAGATCGTTAAGGCTACAGTTTTTAACATTTCACAGGAGGCACTCTCATTTGAAATTTGTTTTTGACATTTGAAATTCAGTTACTCTGTTGTTACTTGTCCCACGATCCCAAACACTCGTTTGCTGTCCCGTTAAGTACAACAGCCGTTCCAAGGTGCTCCTTTGGTGACCCCTGCACTTATACACACCGAGTCAGCATCTTTCTGGGCCAGATCGGGCGGTGCTCATGGCCCAGCTGCTACCAGTGAGGCACCGAGCAGGCAGTAGGTGTGCCCAGGAACCCAGGGAGCCTGCTGTCCCTTATTTGGCCTTTCTCTCAAATCAGTCCGTGGATCCGATCATTCCTCCCTCCTGCGTCTCCATCCCTGGCTTGGGAGCCTGACCAGCATCTGTTCTATAAACCCAGTCTAAGTGCTCTTGAAAATTCTACTTGCAAATCCAGGGAGCCCAGCAGACTGTCCCCTCCTTCCCCCTGGCAGTGCACGCCCCAGACTTCATATCTCCCTCATTGTTTCTGAATTTTTAGATTGAAAGCATGAAGCTGTTTACTGTGTTATTTATAGGTGTGCTGGGCTCCTAAGGGCTTTGGCTTTTTTGGCTTCTTGGTTTTTTTAGTCCCGGGGAGCAAACCTCCTTCAGATTTTGTCCTCTCTCCCACCGCAGGACCCCAGTGCGAGCCCCAGCTGCGGGATCCCATCCCAGACCAGCCCTCCTGGGTCCGCCTCCAGCCCAGCCAGGCTGCTGGAATCCGGGCGCAGAGCTCCTGCCTGCCTTTCGAAATTGAAGCACAGTGCAGGGTATATAGCTTTGCTTCTCACCAGCCAGTCTTTGGGACTCCATCCAAATCAGTTGGAATAATGGTCTTTCAGGCTGACTTAAAAGCCAGATTTTGATTTTCCTTTTTAAAGGAAGCGCTCTATTTTGATACTGGGATAATTTGTTCTCTGCTCTTGCTGATGCCAGGTCTCAGTCAGTCCCAGAGCGCCGCGGTGTCGGAATTACTATGGAGCAGGGTCTGATAATGGACTGGTCAGAGCTGGGCTGCTGCTTCCTCTTTTCAGATGGACCATTTAGGTCTTGGTTTCCGTCTCCGTTAAGTTTGCTGGCATAATTGACGTTTTGCATTTGTGAACTGGACCCTCAGAGTTTCTGCGTGTCACAGGTGGTGTGATTTTCCCCAGATATTTGCTGGTCCGAGTAGAGGGCTTACTATCACTGGGCATCACAGAAGTAAGCCAGGAAAACATTTTCGGGGCTTGTAGAAGTGTTAATAGACCGGAATGCCTCTGCTGATGACTTTTCGTTAGAACATACTTTTGTGGGTTATGGTAGAATCACTACACACCATCCTTTCCTGTGGCTGTGGAGAATGTAGTTTGAGAAAAGTAGATATTTCATTTTACTTTATTTTGTTCAAATGTCTTATACATGTGGAAAAATGGCCCTGGTGATTGCGTCCGTCAAGCTATGATTAGCACCCTTTTCATACTATAACCCAGGAGCTGACTCTTCCCTTCCTCTGCATGAGAAGAATAAAGGACGTGAATCTCCTTTTAAATAAACAAGCCTGTTTGACATTCTGGGGTGTTCTCATGAGCAGAGGTAAAAGATGAGAAGGTAGGCTCCTTGAATGGATACTGGGAAAATAGAGACCACCTGATAACCTGTAACACAGGAGTAATTACAAATTCTGGTAATTTTAAAAATTTTTTAGTATTTAAAAAGATTTTTTAATGTTTATTTTTCATGTCTTTTGCCCGTTTCTTCACTGATTATTTGTTTTTTGGGTGTTGAGTTTGCTTAATGTTTATTTTTGACAGAGAGACAGCACGAGTTGGGGAGGGGCAGAGAGAGAGGGAGACACAGAATCCAAAGCAAGCTCCGGGCTCTGAGAGCCCGACGCGGGACTCAAACTCTTGAACCTCAGGATCATGACCTGAGCTGAAATCAAGAGTTGGACGCTTAACCCACTGAGCCACCCAGGCATCCCCTTCTGCGAATCTTTCTATGTCAACTTTGTCACCAAAGAGAACAAGAGTCAGAGAATGTTCTAGGGATAAGGTGGAAGAAAACCTTCCTTCTCCCAGTGGTGGTCTCCTCTCCTCAATAGGATGAGCATGTCGCTGTGAGAGTACATCTCAGTGCAAATCTACTCTGAGAAAGTTTGTTCGTGGTCCCGGAATGTTCGAGAAACAAAACGTATCCAAGCCTCCGGTTTTTCCAGGCCTGGCTGAGGTGGTGGTGGAGTTGGGGTGGCCGAGAGCTCCCTGCAGGGGTGACGGGGAAATCTTCCCTCCTAGCGGCCCTCATTGCCCGGCTCACACCCACAGGAGCCTTAGAGCCAGAATGACCTGTGTTTCCTTATGTGTAGAGGGTAGTCGACAGACTCAGGCCAAAATCATATCATCTTTTATTTCTTTGCTGTTTTGTTTCACCTGTTTGGGTCTTCGTAAAGTTTTTATTTTGAGAGAAAGGGAGAATCCCAAGCAGGATCCACTGCGTCGGCACAGAGCCCGATGAGGGGCTCGATCTCACGAACTGTGAGACCATGATCTGAGCCAAAATTAAGAGTTGGACGCTTAACTGGCTGTACCACCCAGGCGCCCCTACCTGTTTTGGTCTTTAAGAGCATATGCGGTACTTTCTACAGAAACCGCATTGAAGCTGGCCATCTCTAGGTAGTCCACAATCGTTTCTAATAAATCGCCTTAAATAGCCCCAAAATGTGGACTTTAAACGGGGGATTTATAATGTTGCTATACATTATAATTACATGTTTGGATCGGGCAATTATGCACGTTTCCAGTAATTATGTGATTAGCGATAATTACGTTAGCTATGTAAATATACAATAGTCAACTAGACTTGACTTTAACCTCCAAGCATAAATGAACATACTACCACCATGTGTTCATGTAAAGCCCCCCTTATCTGGTGTGGTTTTTAGGTAAATTCGGGGCATCGGCTCCTCCCCTGGGGTGTCTCCCGTCAACCAGGGCTTGGGTTCATAGAATTGCCCACACTCATTCAGGCCCTGTCTTTCTGCAGATGGGAATCAGCTTAAATGTTTTCTTTCTCTGTTCTACTTGTCTGTAAGATGCAGACATCAGCTTCTCTCTGAATCAACTTTCCGAGGTCCGTGTCCTTAATGCCTGTGCTGTTGTGGATTCCACCTGCTCTAGGGTGTTTACCTAGACGGACGACATCGACGGCGAGAATGGGGTTGGACTGAACGTGTCCGTGTGCTGGATGGGCTCTAACTACCGCTGGCGGATTTCCCTTGAACTCCCCGTGTTCTAACAGCAGCATGTCGGGTCCACTCCTTTCCAGCTGTACTTCAGGGGTGTGGCCTCTTTGGCCGGTGGCTGGTGCTGTACTGGTCCCCTCCCCTCACCCCCAGTGGAGTATTGCTCTTGGTCTAGACAGCACCCTGTCCGTGTCCCTGTTGATGATCAAACCTCCTAAGTGTCCTGGAGCCCCCCTGGCTTGTCTTCCCGGCCTGCTTGGCTTTGAGTGCCTTTCCGTCGGTCACCACACCTTCAGGACGGGCTGCCTGCCTTCCGGCCCCGTACACCCTTCTCAGGGACCAGGGTTCCAACGGACCCAGGCCCAGTGAGCAGCCCCGGCTGTGACGAAGCGAGAGCCACACACAGTGCCCCGCACGGATTCGGTGGATGTCCCTGGGCTTGGGCAGGTCCCAACCCCGTTCCACGTAATTACATGCATTTGGGATGACAAAGCCAGAACCCCAGGACATACTTCAGTGCCAGCCTTTTGTGCCGTGACTTCTTTTTCAGAACCTACGGGTGATAACGCTGGGAGCGGAGACTCCTGTTTCTGACCAGTCTATCCTCAGTTCACCAAACCACGGTTTTCTGAGCATCCTGACGTTAATGGGCGTCTTGCTCGGGCAGGGCTCAGGGTTTCTGACATGCTGCCTCTCTCCACGGAGGCCTCAGGGGCCCCTCTGCGGCCAGGCAAGAACTTGGCTCAGCACCACCCGCTGAGCTGTGCGGTTCCGGGAGAGGGTGTGTTCTGGAAACCCATGTGCACATGATCGCGGTAGCCTCCGCCCTCCATCTCTTACGCTACTTGCTCACGGGGGTGGACGGCCGGGCCACCTGTGGGCTTGTTTCCTGTGTCCTGATTGGAGAGAGGGCTGTGCCAAGAGGGTCCTTCCCATTCACACCCTGGAATGGGGGACACAGATTCTCGAAGCAGGGTGCATCATCGGCAGGTGTTGGTAGCCCATCTTCTGAGCGCCCCGGGGCCCGCGTGCTGACGCCGTGCACGGCTGAGCTGCTGCAGAGTGTCGCCAGCAGCGTCACATAGCGGGTGGCAGGTCCTCTGCACCCTCGGCTTGGGGCGTGCCGCACGCGGACCCTGGCGGGCGAGCGCCGATCACTGGGCGTGGGTTCCGAGGTCCTCCCGGGGACGCCGGTCAGTTTTCCCGTCACACGGTGCGCGCCTTGAGAGCGAGGAGTGTCTGTCCGTGGAGTCGTGTCGTCCCCTGCAGTCACACCCACCTGCTCACTTCGCAGCCCATGTGCTGGAAGAAACAGGCACATGGTGGAGAAGGGACGTGTTGGGAGGGACAGGACTCCGTCACCTCAAGTGAGAAAACCGAGGGCCGTCTGTGCCGATCGGTGCATTCCCTGGATCGCCCTGGCGGTGGTCTCACCTTATCAGGGGTCGATTTCTTTGGACTTGGGGCCAAAGAGACCGAGAGTGAACTGAGGCGATTTCCTGGAGGTGGGTTATTTGAGCCGGACCCTGGTGGATGGGAATGACTGGGGCATCTCAACTTCAGGAGGAAGGAGTTCTGGAATGCTGGGAACACAGTACAGGTGAAGTGACTTAAAGCCCAGAGTGTGATGGCGTGAGGGACGGCAACGTCGAGGTGGCTTGGGGGGTTACCTGAGATGCTGAGATTTTGTGGGGTTTTGGTTGTGACTGGAGGTTTTTACAGTGAGGGAGGAAGAAAGTGGTTTTTGTCTAGCACCTGCTTGAGGCAGGTCTTGTGCAGGTCAGCCTTTCCCGGGAGATTGTCGTCCCGTGGCCTGCCCGGGCCTGCATCGCAGCCCACGGCTCCAGCTCACGCTTTTTTCAAAAACGTGCCCTAAACGAGGAATGTATTTTTTTTTACCCCAACACAAGAGAGAATCAAAGCTAGTTTTCATAATACAGCTGCTAAGAAGTTTCATAATCTAGGGACAGCTGAGTGGCTCAGTTAAGTGACTCTCTATTTCAAGTCAGTTCATGATCTCATAGCTCATGGGTTCGAGCCCAGCCTGCTTGAGACACTCTCTCTCTCTCTCTCTCTCTCTCTCTCTGCCCCTCCCTCAAATAAATTTTTTTTTTTAAGTTTTATAGGCTAGTTAAAAAACTGAGTCCTGAGTAATGTGTAAGCCTTTGTTTTCATTTAAAATGGCTAAGTCTAGGGGCACCTGGGTGGCGCAGTCAGTTGAGCGTTTGACTTTGGCTGAGGTCATGATGTTGCATTTCGAGAGTTCGAGCCCCAAGTTGGGCCCTCTGGTGCCAGCCTGGAGCGTGCTTCGGCTTCTGTGTCTCTCTGCCCCACCCCTGCTCGCTTTCTCTCAGATATAAATTAAAACAGTAAAAAAATTTTTTAAAAAATAAATGGCTAAGTCTTGCGTTCCATGAGTGCTGGGACTGTTTAGAAGGCAGCTCGTCTGGAAGGCTGTGTTTGGTTACAGGGCTCCATTTTCAGGTCTGGGGTTTTCTTCTGAGGGCGTTCAGTGCTGTTTCGATCCCCCGATGACTGAAAGGCTGTCTGGACATCCTCGTTCTCTCTGCACGCACGCAAGTGTGCATACAGGCTGCCTCAGCCCTGCTACGTGTACTGTTTCCTATCTCACCAGTGCACTTGAGATCCACCAAGTAAGTTATTTTGGTAGGGGTCCTGCGGGACCAGAAGGGACAGAAAACTTTCCTAAAGGCAGGAAGCTGTTTTTAAACATCAATCCTAAAACACTTGGCAGAAACAGACCACCAGCACAGCCCGTACACGTTGGAAAGTAGGAAGCAGGATGGTGGCCTAAGCCTGTCTTTGGCCCCGTTTCTGCAGAAAGATGGTACCTAACCCAGTAGCCTCCGCGGTGCCCCCAGGAGATGCCGCCCGTGGGAGGTGGAGGCATGGGCGCCGCTGTGGTTTCCGTCCTGGGACCCCGCAGGCCCAGGGGAGCGAGCGTCTTGTGGGGGGCTCCGGTTTCCAACCCCCCTTCCAGAACTGCTGTGGGGTCTCGGGGCCCCACGGGCTGGAGGAGGACCAGGAGAGCTGAAGGCCGGCCAGAAAAATGCTCCAGAGCCCAGCCCCACTGCTTCCTGAGAAGGAGCAAGCATTTATTGCCACCAGGTGGGCGGGACACAGCACAGCTGTCCGGGGACAGGCAGGCAGACCCAGCGCCCTTCGTGTGAGTCCAGGCGGCAGATTGGGCCACTCCGCCTCATGCTTGTTGTATATGGAATTTATTTGTGAATGAATGTGGGGCTTAGACCCCAGGGCAGTACTTTGCTTGGCTTTTCCAGCAGTTTCCAAGGTCACGGTAGTGATTGTAACATGAGATGCTTATTGGTGATTTGCCCAAGGGCCAGCTGGCTGCTTGTCCCCTCTTTGATTGAGCTTCCTCCCTGTCCTTCTAGAACCTTCTAGACCATCTCTGAGCGTCTTCTGATCTGCGTCACCTCACACAGGGAAAACGAAGAATCGGCGTTGGGGGAGGGTGCTGCGTCTAACCCCCGGGGCTGCCGTCCAGGTCATTCTTCGAAGTCCCCTGTGGCTTGGGTTTGTTTTGTCTGCAGGGAGGATTTGGGTTGTCTCTTAATCTTCAGAAGATGGCTTTTCGCACGGCACTATTTTCGTTAGCGACACTTTTTGAGGGATTGAAGAGTTAAGTCTGTGGGACTCCTTATTTATTCTCTTGGAAATTGGGCCCATCTTGCTTTATTTAGTCAACATGAGACTTTCAGAGAGGCAGCACCGCGCTGGAGAAAAATCTGCCCGAGAGTTTGGGAAAGTGTGAGTCCAGTTACAGGTGTTCTTACCTAACACAGGAAAACATCTGTCATAATATTTGGCGGCTTGTGGAGCCGGGGCCGCGTGAGTTTGGGTGGCTTCCAAGCAGAAGGGGTTGGGCGAGGAGAGAAAGGAGACCCAGGCCTCCTCGTTCCCGCGTGGAGGGGGAGGTGCCCACCCTGGACCTCCCCCCGCTGCCCCCCTGCCTCTGGCATTCCACTTTCCGCTCCTCAGAAACCTGTTACACGGTGTCGTAGGAGCTGTTGGGTGCACATTCTTCTATTTTTTTTTTTTTTTTTTTTTTATTTCTAGGAGAGAGAGAGAGAGAGAGAGGGAGAGCATGAGCAAGGGAGGGTCAGAGAGAGAGGGAGTCACAGACTCCGAAACAGGCTCCAGGCTCTGAGCTGGCAGTCAGCACAGAGCCCAACGCGGGGCTCGAACCCACGAACCGCGAGATCATGACCTAAGCGAAAGTCGGACGCCTAACCGACTAAGCCACCCAGGCGCCCCTGGGTGCACATTCTTCTAGACAGTCCTGCTTCAGTCGGTGGACTTGAACCTTAAAGGAGGTATTCGTAAGCAGGGTGAGCAGGCAGACCCCAGGGATGTGTCTGTCCCAAGGGCGGAGCCTCTTCACACCAGCAGACACAGCATTCCATTTTCTTCATGAAAGTGGGAAGGAAAGGAAATGGCACATGGGCCAACTGATCCCGGGGCCCCAGGCAGTTTCCATCTTCCGCTGACAGAGGCGGGGCCTGGACAGCAGCCCAGCGCTCCCCACGTTGAGGGGCTGGAATGGCCCAAGTTCAGGAGTTCCTTTCTGATTCTCAAGCAGTTAATTCTGTAGGTGGCCCGTTCAGTACTTGGGGGTTTGGAACCCCTTGAGCAAAAAGGACAGAGTGCCTGTGCTACAGGGGTTTCCTGTTTTGGGCACCAGCAGGGCGGTGACCCAGGGGCAGCGCGGGGAATTCTGGAAGGCAGGACGTGTGCTCTGCAGTTTGACCCGCGTCCCGCGCCCTGTGGCCCCCTGGAGGCGGCCCCCAGCTCCATCCCCGCTCTCTGGGATGTGACGTCATCATAGCTTGTGGCCAGAGCACCTGGAATGGGGCCTGGGACAGATATTGACGAGCGTGGGCGTCCTGTAAGAAGGAAAGTGTAGGGGGAACGTGACCCAGAGGGGCCTATTGCTGGTCGCCTCTGGTCTTCCCACCCGGCCCGGCCCTGCCCGCCACGCTCTCTGGCCGGCGGTGGAGGGAGAGATGACCATTGGGCCAGAGTCCTCCTGTCCCCCCTTCCTCCCTGTTGGCCCTAAAACCCAGGACTCGAAGGGGCAGGCGACGCGATAGACGTGGCCAGGGGCTTCTCCAGGGTATCTGGTCTGTGGCTTGTGTCCGGCTGAGATGTGACCTGCCCGAGTCCCCTGCCGGCTCGTGTCCTGTGCCGGGTGAGGGGCCCCAGCCTCCACAGCTCTGAGCGCCGAACCCCTGCCCACGGTGGGCCTACGCCGCTTGCCAGCTCAGCCGGGCCAGGAAGCAATCCGCTGTAACCGGAGAGCGCGGTTTCCACTGGGCTTTGGGCTCCGTACCGCCCTCCCGTCCGTTTGGTCGTATCTTCTAGGCGAACGTGTCCTCGGGCTGCTGGTGCGTGTGGCGGGCCCTTCGGCCGTGGCTGCAGACGTGCCAGCAGAGGAAGGGGCGCCGGCAGGCTGCTCTTACGCATGGAAACCCTACGTTTGGCAGTGCCCCTCCCCCCCATGCATCCCAGGAGGTGGAGGGGATTGAGGGGGAAGACTTGGGACACCTCGAGGCTTTTGTTGATATTTCGGGGATCAGAAGTGGGGGCCGTGGTGTTCAGGTAACAGACTGGGGTCCTGGGCTTCACGCCCGGGCAGTGTGTGGCCCAGGGCCTCAGCAGGCTGTGGGGGCCCACAGCGTTGGGGGGGCAGCGCTGGGATAAACTGAGCGGGCCCCAGAGTTGAGTAGGCATGTGCGCGTCAGGGCGCAGGGAGACGGGGCAGAGCGCTGCTCCCGACAGCGGTCTTGCGTTAATTACCCTGGACCCCCAGGTCCTGGCAACGGAGTTATACCTACCTTTCCTCTCTCACGGCAAGTTTTCAGTATTTCTCATTCCAAAAACGCCTTTTTGGACCAGTGTTTTTCGAAGGTACAAATCGAGCCTGACACAGACGCAGTTAGGTTTAACGGCTGCCGACATACATCCTCACATGTGTAAACGTTCCAAGTGCTCGCCGCCTTCACGGCTTTGTGATCGCTATGTCTTTGTTGTGAGTTCTGGGTCAGGGACCCCTGAGGTCAGGGGAGGGAACCTGTAGCTTCCTTCTGCGTTGCTTCTCTGGGATGCTTCTCTATTTTTCAAGAAATGGTTGGATGCTCATCGGTGGGGCATTCCTTTAGCTAAAGTAAGTAACTGTCTTTCTTTGCGTTATTGGGCCTGAAGTCCGTCTGCGCTATGTAAAATTCTTAATCCGTGGGAATACAGAAACTCCTCGAGCCTGCTGGAATGAGGCTTTCCCTCTGAACGGATGTGAAGGACAGCACACCCAAGTTGCAGATTCTAGATTACACACAGAGCTGTGTGTTTGTTTATCCCTGGCAGGATGGAGGGATTGATGTTTTATGAGAATAAGGTAAAGAATGCATTTGGACTTGAGCAACAGAACTCATTGGATTGGTAACCTGGAGCCATCTCAGAGCCGGATTTCAGTATCCGCGGGGCATCGGGCTGCAGACCCAGCCCATCTCTCAGGGCACCGTGTGTTCTAGAATCAGGCATGAGATCCCCCCCCCCCCTTTTTGTCCTGCCTGCCTGTTCACATTTAATTTGTTCTTAGCTGTGTGCAATGGATTAACATTTCATCAGGTTGGATTAAGATTGAATTGACATTAAAGCGGTCTTTTCCTATTTTCCTTCTGTCACTTTTAGGCGATCCGAGGCTGGGGGCGGGGGGCTGGCGGGCAGTACTCATCCCAAAAGTCCCCTGGTGAGGACGAAGGAGATAAGCCAGAGCCTCGGTGTGAAAATAATTCCCAGTCGCGGGTCGGGAGGCCTGGCTGGAGCCCTCAGCCCTCCTCCTCGGCCTAACGAGATGTCACATGGAACAAAAGCTTTAGGGGTTTTATTTAGCTACTAATCCCCATGCTGAGAGCGCCGAGGTCCATGTGAGCTCCCCGCCGGGACGGGGGCAGGGGGGCCACCAAGCTCGGCACAGCCTCATCCCCGGGACTCTGGTGCTTCGGTTGGGGAGCGAGGCGAAGTTACCGTGAGTGTTGTGTTTTGTCTACTAAGGTTTCAGAGGATTAATAATTTAGGCCGCGCTTTGAAACAGAAAACCCCCAGTTGGTCCTTCCTGCCGTCCGGAAAGGGTTCGAATGCAGCAGGTTCGCTGTGATGTGTGTCACTGAAGATTCGTAGAGTCCGCCTGTCTCCCCCGCACCGGCCGCCGCCATCTCCCTCCTTCCCAATGCCGGTCCCCAGCCGGCAGGTCCCCATCGGCCGTTCCCAGAGCTGGGATGCTGCCGGGTGGTACGAGGGCCCCTGGGAGGTGGCCGAGGCCCCGGCGAGGAGCAGCTCCGTGGCGGACGGCGGTGCAGCGGGACCGTGGTACGAGCCACAGGGTGCCGGTGAACCCTTCGTCTACCGGGAAGCCTTCTTCAACTCGGTGGCTGGAAGGAAGAGCCCCGTCGCTGACTTCGCCTTTTACGACAGCAGACAGGCGCTGATGTCTGGCCGCGGCGCCCTGCTGCCGCGGGATTACTACGGCGACGCGGCTGCCCGGGTGCCCAAGGAGGCTCACCACCCGCGGGACCCGGGACTCAGCCGCTCGCTGCCAGGTTACGGCGTGACGGGCGGCAGGCTGACATGGGATCAGGTGCAAGGCCGGGTCCCCGCCCTGCAGGATGCCGGCCACCTGTACCGGGATCCCTCGGGGAAAGGGGCGGCTCAGGGGCAGCGGATGCAGAGCCGGGCCCCGTCGCCCACACGCTGTGCGGGGGAGCTGGTCGACGGCAGGTACGCGGCCGAGGCCCCCGCCTACCCCGCCAGCCAGGTCTACAACGATGTCAGCGAGAGGCCCGTGGATTCCGCCCCCGCCAGGCAGGCGGCCCCCACCTGCCTGGTCATGGACCCCAGCACAGCCACGGCGTCGGACGGCGGCCCGGGGGTGGCCCCGGGGCCCCTGAACCGAGGCTACGGGCCAGCCCGGGAAGCTGTGTCTAGGCTGGCTTACGAGAACTGCGAGGCAGACCTGCCCTCCCTCCAGGGCGCGGGCGGCAGGAGGAGGGCGCTCCCCGAGTTCCTGGCCCTCCTGCGGGCCGAGGGGGTGGCGGAGGCCACCGTGGTGGCCCTGCTGCAGCAGGGCTTTGACTCTCCGGCCGTCCTGGCCACCATGGAGGACGCGGACATCAAGTGCGTGGCGCCCAACCTGGGCCAGGCCCGCGTTCTGGGCCGCCTGGCCGCCGGCTGCCGGGCGGAGATGCAGCTGTGGAGGCAAGGCCGCGCGGGCCCCCTGCCCCGGATGCGCTCCAGCAGCTTCAGCCATCGAAGCGAGCTCCATGGGGACTTGTCTTCTCCGGGCGCCTCGGCCTTGCAGCCCCAGCCCGTGGGTCCCCTGCAGGCGGCCTCCCCCCGAGCAGACCTGGCCCGCCGCCCGTCCAGCGCACCGTCCCAGCACCTCCTAGAGACGGCGGCCACCTACTCCGCCCCCGGGGCGCCCCACTTCCCCTCCAGCTCCGGGTACAGCTCCCCCATCCCCTGTGCCCTGACCGCACGGCCGGGCCCCACGTGTCCCCCACAGGCCGGGGTGGCCTTAACTCACCCGGGCCCCGCCACCCCCCTTCACCCGGGCCCCAGAACAGCCTACTCCACGGCACTCACGGTGCCCATGGAGCTGCTGAAGAGGGAGCGCAGTGTGGCCGCATCCCCCCTGCCCAGCCCCCATGGCAGCCCCCAGCTCTTGCGGAAGCCTGGTGTCCCCGCGGAGCCGTCCACCCTGCCGCCAGCGGGCCAGAGCCTCCACACGCCTCACTCGCCCTACCAGAAGGTGGCCCGGCGGACGGGGGCCCCCATCATCGTGTCCACCATGCTTGCTCCAGAACCAAGTAATGACCCTCCTTCCCCCTCCCCCCCCCCGACGGTGAGGGGATGGTGTGGGCGGGGGCTGAGCACAGGACGGTGGGTCCTCACATTCTCTTGCCCCCTTGCCACCCCTGGGGAGACCACTCCCTGCGCCCTGATGGCCGTGCACACTCCGGGACAAGGCGCCACAGCCAGCTAGCCCGTTGACACAGCTTCTCTTGGCTCACACAGGTTCAGGCTGACCCCGCCCTCCCGTTTTTCTAGTCGCGCTCAACGTGATTTGGGAATTTGCCTTCATGGCTATGACCCACAACAGAGTATCTGGGAGAAACCCACACATCATTCAGGACAGAATGAACTCATTGGCTTGTTGTGGGGGGAGAGGGCGTGTGTGACATTTTCTCCAGTTTGCCATCGGTGGCTTTGGAGGAGGCAGGGGTGTTTATCCAGTGCCTCCTATAAATCGTTGATCATTCATTTGCCGTTAGAAGGGCGTTCTAGCGTGGAAACGCTCCCCTGACGGTCTCTACTCCGCGTCCGAGGTAGGGCTAACCACCATAGAGCTAAACTCGAGTGTGCTTCCAAGCTTGTGTGCTAATGCGAGATGACAAAATCCCTTAGAACTCCCTGTATCCAAAACAGACTTCGTCTCATTGGAATACAGTTGGTTGGGAATTCTCTTTGCTTGTAGGGAACAATATATTTTCAAGTTGAGGAAAGAGAGAACCATCCTAGGTGGTGCTCTTCAAAGCATGAGACAAGTATAATTTATTACATGTGTTTCCTCAGGTATTGTGGGTAGAATTCCAGATGGACATCCTCTGAACAACACTTTACTTTGAACTGTAAAATCTCTGCTGCTGATTCAGGCTGTATATCGTTTTCTTCCTTTTTTCCTTCTTGCCTCCCAAGTTTAGAAAACTAAGCCCCTTTTAAATGAATTTTTTCTCCTACAAAACTAGAAAGCTAGGATGGAGGGACTTGCGTGAAAATAAGATGTACCTTTTTGAAAATAACCCCTTCAAGAGCTCTGGGAGCCTGATCTTTAAAGCCTGAGGTAATTCGTCTATCGTGTGTATGTGGAGCTGGGGACCCAGTGGCTACCAGGGGGCTGAAATGGCTACTTTGCTTTGCGGATCCACCTGCTGGCAGTTTCTCTCCTTTCCGAAAGGAGACTGAGCGGTTGGATTTTTTTGTTCCCTCGCACCGTAGATTCTGGTTTTGTCTCGTGTGCATTTTTTTTTTAAGTTTGATCATGCAATGTATTGGACTTTTTTTTTTTTCCTAATCAATGTGCAACGGGAGAGAAGTCAGAAGCACACACGGAAAGTGTGTGCACCTCGTCCTTCCCAAACATTCTTTCTTTGCAACCAACTAATTTGCATGGCGATGACATTTGTTGCTCCAGTAATTTCATCTGATAATGGCCGGGCTTGCAAAGCGGATCTGAAAACACATTCCTTAATTATGTGTTGCTAAGCAACGGGAGGGTTTGGTCATAATCACAGAAAGATTATCTCCTCATTGAAGTCCTGGAAAGGTTTTGCTGAAGGACCTGTAAAATTGCCTTATTTTCTCCTTTTTCCCCCCCAACCCTGTTTGTTTTGTACCGCCTTTTCACGAAAACATGCCCCGTTATTTGGGTCTGGGGTAAGGGATATTATTTAAGTTGTTTGGAGTCTGACTGTTAACGCAGTGCTTTGCAGACCAAAGGATATTGATTTTTGTTTCATTTGCGTGGCAGCAAGCCAGTGCCAAGGAAGTCTGCCAGCAAATAAATTTCTCTGTCAGATGATCTAGCCCATCGCAGCCGTTTTCCTCCGCATCCCTTCTCGTACATGGCAGTGTGTCTTGACAGCCCTCCCCTGAGAGCCGTGTGCCGGGGACCCGGGGGACGGAGCTCTCAGCCTCCAGAAGGGGCATTTTGGGGGCCAGGCTTCACAGACCCGACAGCCAGGTTTGGATCCGTTGGAACCCACGGTCGAGCTCCCGGTGGCCGCTTTGGCCCCTGCGAGGGGACCGTTTATGTTGAAGGGAAGCAGCCCAGACCTCGAGTCTGGAACCCCGGCGCTCCCGCAGGGCAGCCCCCGATTGCCTCCCAGACTGGGCCACGGCCATTTTCAAGTCCAGCTCTGGCCGCCGTGGTTGCTTGTGACATGGCCGGTAGGAGTAGATCTTCCTTTTGGTCTTCACCGAACTCCAAAGGTTCCCCTGTGATCTGAGGGGCTGGGAAGACCCAGGAAGGGGACTGGCTTCGGTCTCTTTGGAGAGGGACTCTGTGGGTTTCCCGTGGGTTGTCGTCGGGTCGTAAGTGCCTGCTTGTCTTTTTCTGGACTCTGGCCCACGTAACACCTACTTGCTTTTCTTAGTCCGTGAACTGCCTGCTTCTTCGGGGCCGGCTTTGTTGGTGTAAATGACAGGCTGCTTGCTAGTCCGTGGCAGGTTCGGGGTGGCCACATGAGGAGGGACCCCTGTGTAGCCCGCCAGCCCCACGTGACCTGGGATTAGGGGTCCTGCACATCCGACCTGCATGAGCGTCGGCACCTGGTACCTCTGCTGTCACTCATGCACTGACCTGGCCGACTGTAGCACAAGTGGCGGAACCTTCCGGCGGTGGCTGCCACCCAGCGGGGCCCCTCCCCCGCATCACGTGGTGTGGATTCTGTGACAGTGCAGCGGCACCGCAGCTATCTTCGGAATCTGTCTTCCCCAAATACAGCAGAGCACACAGCCTGCGGACGGCTCGCCCAGGGCTCACCCAGCGCTCGGGGTGGCAGATGAGAAACGCGGGGCTTGTCTGTTTCCTTCCAGACGTTTTTCTGCTGGCAGCTGGGTTCATTAAGCGTTGTGACCCTCATCCAGTAGCGGGGGCCACTGCCCGAAGGACCTTTCGGGACGCATCCAAGGTCCGTTTACACTGGGGCTCTGGGAAGATGGGTGGTTGTCACCACACTCGGCCATCAGAGCTGGTCACGCGTGTGGCAGTGTTGGTGTGTGCACCTGGCCTCTCGGGTAGGAAGTCCCCGGTCCCCATCCCCGGTCCCCTCCCCCCGGAGAAAACCCCAGCTCAACAGAATCAGAGGACTGGGCCCATGCCCTGCCCTTGGCTTCCATGGAGAGACCCTCGGCATGTGAGGGTCTGGCTGACAGGTGGGCAGAGAGGCGATTCCCTGGTCTTGAGGGTGATGAGTGAGTCTCAAGCCATCAGGCTGGAGGGAGGTCACCATGAGGCCCCAGAGGCATTCAGCGCTAGCCGTTCACATCATTCCGTCCCCCAGAGCAAAGCCAGCCTGGGAGGGGTGGGATGGGGACTTGGGGGCCGTGACCCTGAGCTGGCCCTGCAGGACAGCCGGATGACACCAGCCCTTCTGCCGAACAGCAGTACTTTGGCAAGACCTTGCCGTTTGACGAGGGAGCTGTGTGAGGGAAGCCGGGAGACTCTTGCGCTCCTGAACGCAGACCACGGAC
Organism: Hyaena hyaena; assembly: GCF_003009895.1. NCBI lineage: Eukaryota > Metazoa > Chordata > Mammalia > Carnivora > Hyaenidae > Hyaena > Hyaena hyaena. The sequence continues at coordinate 1,413,819 of NW_024080763.1, forward strand.
CAGGTGAGGCAGGCCGTGAGCTTTGCACTTGGTCACGATTCTTCAGCACTGACCATGCCCCTGCTGTGTGCTGGGCCCCAAGCCAGATGTTTGGATGGTCACAATCGCGTAAGACCCAGGGCTGGTCCTCAGATGCTCTGCAGCCTGGGGTACTGTCAGGAATGGGGCGTGTGCCACGGAGACGAGGGGGGCCGCGTGGGGGCCTTCTGGGAGCCCGATGGGGTTGGGAGCACCAGCGAAGGACGCTGGGTGTGCTGGAGGGGGGGCCTGAGGGCAGAGCGCAACCTGGGACAGCCATCAATTGCAGGCCTTGCGGGGAGGTTGAGGGAGAGCACATGATCCGAACCAGAATGAAGGAGCGGAGATCGAGTGCCGAGTCACAGCCTGCAGGGCGCTTAGACTCCTGGCTGGTGCTTTGTGACCCCCTGGGGCATCTCCGGGGCTTGTTTTCTTGCCCAGTGATCTGTACCTCAGCGGTCAAGAAGTTTCCGGCAGGAAGGGGACTTGCGCGAGGTCCCTAAGCCAGTTGTCGTCTCTCTGGCCAGGACCCTGTTTTCTACAGTTGCCTCCCTTATAAATCAAGCTCAAGAAGGAGCCATGTACGTGAGGGGTGCCGACGGCTCAGCCTTTCCAAGCGGGGAGAGCACCCAAAACTGTTCTGTGCCCATAAAAGTGGCAACTTTTGTCCATCTTTCAGGCTGGCCCCTGAGCACATGTTTGGAATCCAGTGTGGCTCTTTAGTTCATTGTTCTCCAAATTCAGGATTCCCCCTCCCTCCGTGGTCACCTGCTCCTGGCCTCTGCATTCAAGGCCTAGATGCAGTTGTTCCCTCCTGGGGGCCCCACGATTCCCGTCCCTGTTGGAGCTCACTGGACTGCTCGCTCATTCCCAGTCATCACTGCTGACTGTTTGCCCAGAGTGGGAATGACGGTCTCTTACCTGTCAGCACCCAGAAGAATTTGGACATTGGTCGTTTTCTCCTTATCGGACTAACCTCAGAACCTGAACTTGGTATCACCCTTTATTCTTGTAGCTGGTCTTACTGGACAGGGTCTAAATATCTCAGTTCTTTTTTTTTTTTTTTTTTTTTAAGTTTATTTTTGAGAGAGAGAGAGACCGAGTGTGAGCAGGAGAAGGGCAGAGAGAGAGGGAGACACAGAATCTGAAGCAGGCTCCAGGCTTTGAGCTGTCAGCACAGAGCCTGACGCAGGGCTCGAACCCATGAACTGCAAGATCATCAGTCCAAAGTCGGATGCTTAACCGACTGAACCACACAGGCGGCCCTGAATTTCTCAGTTCTTATTGGGCTCCTAGAAAACCCATGCACCCCTGGGGAATAGGTCTTCATCCTAAGAACGCAACAAGGTGATTGAACACATGGCTTGGAAGTTTATAGCTTGCTGTGTGTGTCTTTCAGTAAGTGTATGGAGTTCTCTGTTCCTACCTCCACGTCTGTCACACTAGGGTAGGAATTGAACCTGCTTTGTGAGCATGTGTGAATGCAGCGAGCGTAGGAAGAAGGAACTCAAGCGTTGAGGTCCTCAAACCTGCACGGCCTTGGCCAGAGGCTGGGCCTGCTTTGGAAGTGGTGCCTTTCTCGTCATCATGTCTTGGTCACTTCTGAGGCTGGAGGCGGTACTCTGGGCTGAGGGGTGCTGGGGGCTCAGAGCCCAAGCTTGAGTCCTATTAGAGCTTAATGGGCCTTTCACAAAACTAGGTGTCTGGGAATTTCTGTGAACTCAATTCTTGTACAGCTCAGCCTACATTGATCGCTCAGCCCCCCGTCTGCACAGGTGTATGTCGGTGACCATAGAAGGAGCATGGCCTGGGAACATGGGGTTGAACTCCAGTCCTCTGCCCTCTGCCCAGGAAGTCCCCACTCCTTTGGGTAACGTGGGCTCCTGGCCTTCTTGGAGAGGGGTACAAGGTTGCCATAGGGTTTCCAGCTAACGTGTGGGGCACAGAGAGGGGGCTAATGAGGTTCGTCTTTGCTGTGCTTTCCTCCAAGTTAGTCTAAAGGAACTGACCCACGTTCTCAGGGGAGGAGGTGGAGCCTAGACCTCCCTGGGACACTGGCCACCTGTGCCTGAGCTCCTGTCACCAGACCCTCTCTGGTGTGACCTGAGCGGGCCTGAAGTTGCCAGCACAAGTTGGCGCAGCCTTATCTCTAGATGGCCATTCTGTCTTCCTGTTTTAGAAAGAAAGCGTGAGGCCGCCTCCACCCTCGTGGACCCTGCCTTCGAGGCATAAGCTGGCGGACTCCGTTTTAGCTTCCAAAGAATAGTTCTGTGTTTCAGTGTCTCTTCCTGTCTTCAGACTCCTCCAGGGATGACTGCCTCTCAGATCTTTAAAAGAGGCAGCAGTCCCAACCACGCAGCCAAATTTTCCTGGAAGATTTGCAGAGTTATGGACACAAGTGGCTGAGCCAAACCCACAGTCGGGGTGAGCATCGATCGGTACAGTTATCTGCCCAAGAAAAGGAGAAGCTGACTGAGCCCTTCACCATGCTACTTTTTTTTTCCCCCTTAAAGTTTATTTATTTAGAAAGAGACAGAATGCGAGCAGGTTGAGGGGCAGAGACGGGGAGAATCTCCAGCAGGCTCCATCCACACTGTCAGCACAGAGCCCAATGTAGTGCTTGAACTCACGAATCCGTGAGATCATGACGTGAGCCGAAATCATAAGTTGGGCACTCAACTGACGGAGCCACCCGGGCGCCCCACCATCTACTTTCTCATATGACCTTTTGCTTTTTAACTGCATGTATTTGCCGTGTCGTATTGTGTAAGTTCAAGGTGTACTGCATTACTTTGATACACTTCTGTATGTGCAGATGTTGAAAATTCTGTGTTCGTATCCTCTGCGTGTAGACCCCAAAGTGGAATGGCTGGATCATATAATCTGGTTTTAATTTTTTGAAGGACGTCCATACTGGTTTCCACGGTGATTGGACCAATTTACATTTCCAATAAGGGTGAACATGGTTCCCTTTTTACCACCTCCTCCCCGGCACCTGCTGTCTCTTGCCTCCTCGTTGGTAGCCGTTCTAACAGGTGTGAATTGATACCTTGTGATTTTGAGTTGCATTTCCCCGATGATTAGTGATGTTGAACATCTTTTCATGTATTGGTTTGCTATTTTGGCCTCCTACGCGATCTCTGCTCTACCCTGGGTCTCTCCAGGTTCCATTTGGTTTCACTGACCTCTGTGCTTGACGTGGGTTTTCCGTGGACCTGCGGCCCAGGAAGCAAACGGGAAGTCCTCACTGGCTCGTGGTGTCAGACTTGTGCCTTGCAAATATTTTCTTCCGTTCTATGGCTGTCTTCACATTCTTGATGTTGACCTTGAGACACAACTGTTTCCATTTTGATGAAGTCCAGTTTGTTTCCTTTGTTCGCCTTGTGCTTTGGTGACCTAACCCAAGGTCATGAAGATTTATGCCTGTATTTTCTTTCTCTAAGAGTTGGACAGCATCAGCTCTTACATCTCGGTGTTTGAACCATTTGGAGTTCAAGTTTGCAGGGGAGTGTGAGGTTGGGGTCCAGCCGCCTCCATTCTACCGCATGTGGCCGTCTAGCTGTTCAGTTCTGTTGGCATTTGCTTTCAGGGGAGCAGAGCTACATGAGGCGGCCCAGGGCCAGGGCGGTGGGGAAGCCACACACTAGATGCACTGCGTTTGGTAACTAATCTTCAAAAGAAGATCGACATTTTTTTTTAAAAAAGAGAAAACCAGCACATATTAGATTTTCAGGCATCTGGAGCCAACTTCTTTCCCCTAAGATCCTAAGAGTCAAGAATTCTAAAGCTCCTTTCACAGGAACCGTGCTGGTACATAGGAGCTTGGGGTTTTGGTTTTGTTTTTTAGATTTATGAAAGAGCCCGTAACTGATTAGCCTGTGTTGGCGCGCGATAGAGCCTTCATGTAATTAACCATGCTGCTGTTGGGTGTTTTCCCCACTCTGAGGCTGCCTTACACAAAGAACTTTTCTAGTTGTTTTTCATGTAAAGGGAAAAAACAGTCTGTTCACTCGTACTTACCACCTCCACTGCTCAAGGAACAGGAAGGTACACTGCAGTTAAATTTAGCCAGATTAGCGAGCGGTACGCAGCGTATGAATAAAACAACTTTTTTGCCAAATTGTTAGGAGAGCATAAAATCAAACCTGTAAACGCCCGTCCCCGTTGAGAAGGTGGGCGGCTCTGGGGACATGTTCTCCTGAGAGCAGTTGAGAATTGATCCCAGGAAGGTTTTGCCAAATGTGTGCAGAACAACTTGTTGTTTAAACAAGATCACTGCGGGAGGGAGAATCCTGGTGTGCCGAGTTTGGACGAAGAGACGAGGGCTCTGGGCAGGAACTCTGACTTCGGGGGTCCCCATCGCCGGTAGTGAAGGCCATGATGGGGCCACTGGGGGAGTGAGTGCTCCCAACACTGACCGCATGAAAGCATCGCTCTCCACAGGGCAGAGTAGGGGGTGAGTCAGCCCAGTAAAGAGTGGGATGGTCACCATTCTAGAACAGTCGACAAGGTTGATCCCTTCTGAAGTCCTGAGAATACTCTGGATGATTCCCTGTGAAGATGACTGATCTGGAGGCTTACAGAGAGTTAGTACTTCGGCCCAGGTCACACCGCAGGGCTGGGACTTGAAACCAGCCCGTCTGACGCCAAGCCTGTGACTGGTATCTGCACCATGACGAACCACCGAGCCCAGTGTGACAATCAAGTAGCACAAAGCAGGGAAGGAGAAACCAGCCCCGGCTGGAAGCGGAGGTCTGTGAGCAAGAGCAGGGGCAGGCGGCTGATTCCCAGAGGAGACCCACGGCGGGTGCTCTGAGGCTCATTTCCTCAAATAATGACATGAGGGTGATGGGCTCCACTCGTCCCCAGGGACCTGAGGACCATGTCACACCATGTGCTGGCCCAGGCTTTGCTCATGGCCAAGCTGGGTGCACATAGGCTCCCTGGGCGCCTTCTGTGTACCTTCCTGTCCCCAGCTGGTGCCCCGCATGCTACACAGGACCCCGGCTGCCATGCCCCAGAGCCAAGTCCCTTTCCTCTGTGCGGTGCTGCCTTTTGGGAGAGACAAGGAATTTCGTTCTTCTGTGTGCTTCAGTGGAGTCTTAAACGTCCTTTGGTTCCAAGAGGATTTAAGCCTGGCAATGGGGAACGGCTCTCTCGCACAAGGGAAGAATTGAGCAGGTGGCAAAATAAACAGAAGAAAGCACGAAGCTGGGTGACGAGGCCAGAACGGAGAGCTCTCCCTGCAGTCTCGGGCACGACCACAGGCGGGAATTTCACTCCCAGCTACCTAGTAACCCCAGTAAAGAGGGAAATGAGATCCCTTAAAAATCCCCATCACGCCCAAGAGGGAACCTCTGAGCCCAGCCGCTCAGAAGTGTCCTCCACGCCATCCCAAGGCCTCCCCTGCCCTTGACCACTGTCTAAAGAACCTGCACCAGCTACATCTGCAGTCTGCCTCCCTGTGTTACCTCCCCGCTGTGGCCCAGCCTGCCCCTCGGTGTTCAGGGCCTGCCTGGCTTGTGACCACCACCTCCCGCGTGCTGCCTTCTCATTTTTATGATGCATCTGTTACAGTTTTCACCGGACCTCCTCCCGGCGCGATTGCTAAACTCACTCACGTGCAGGTTTGGGGTCTGGGTGGGCTGCCTCTGCAGCTGACGGCTGGCTCCCTCTCCAGGGTGTCCACCCCTTCCTCGGGCCAGCCCTTCAGGGGGACATCGCCAGGGCCGAGGGGAAGTAGGGATTTTCCTCAGCCGGGGCGGAGGGCGGGGGGGGGCTGTGCCTGGAGAGGTGAACACTATCCCTGGCCACACAGCGTGCGCCCAGCCACCCCCCTCCATCTGCAGGGCTCACGGCTGACCTCTCAACCTGACCAACTTCCCCCCTGGGGACTTTTCTGTTAGATGCTTTTCATCTGCCGGAATGAATATGACTCTGTGATGGGTTCTAGTGTTTTCCTGCGAACTGGGCTGTGAGCCTGGAACACTTCAGAAGTCATTACATTTTAAGAAAAAAAGTTACAGAGGAGAAGAGTGGGGAGGGGACATCACACCAGCTGTCGCACTTGGGAAAATCAGCTTCCTGGCCGCTCTGGGGCCCCAGGGCAGCGCACTTGGCCGCTGGCCCACCGGATAGCGCGCCTCTTAAAGGGTCTTCAGAATCCCTTCCCTTTTTGGTTTCAGGGACACGTGAAAAACCTGAGTTAGCTGAAAGCCTTGGGCTTCTTCTGTCTCCCGTCCTGGCCTTGGTGGCCGTCGTAACCAAGAAACAGGGTGCTATTTTGTTTTTAAGGGCACCGGGCCTGGGCAGTATGGTCCTAAGAGTAAGCCTGGGTCTGTGGGCTCTTCCCAGGGCCGTTCAGGAGGGAAGCGCGCGTTCTGTTCCTCGGGCAGCGAAGGAGTCGGTCCATCTCCTTCCAGCGGAGGACCCAGCGCCGATGTGACCGGGAACGGCCAGGGTGCCAGGCACGCGCGGCCGCCCGCGGACCTTGGTGAGGCAGGCCAGTAGGGCAGGGTCGTTCGCGGCTGCTCCGGGCTTGCAGGTCACCTGAGCACCTGCCTTGCTTCTCTCTGTGCTTTGGAAGGAAAGGCCCCTCCAGGCCCCAGAGAGAGTAGGGAGGACTGTCCTCAGCCTGGTCGGGGACCCACCCCTCCAAGGGCTTCCCTGGCCTCCCTGTGCCCCTGTGTCCCCCAGACTCTGCCACAGCCCCCTGCTGGGTGCGAGGACCCTCCGAGCGCCCCCAGCAGAGAGAGGTCGGGGCAGGCGAGGCCCTGTGGTGGCGGGTTGTCCACGGAGTCCCGTCAGCCCTGCGTGAGCCAGGAACACAGCGCAGCGCGCAGGCCGGGAGGCGGGTGTGCAAAGCCCGCCCCCGCCAGAGTCTTCTAGCAGCTGCCCCTGCTTTCCTCATCTTCGTTTCATTTTATTTTTCTCAAACAGCCCCTTCTGTTGCTGCCATGGGCACATTTTTAGAACTTGAGAAATACCCTGATGAAACACCCCTGTGGCCTCTGCGGGGGCCCCCACACTGTGGGCAGGTAGGGCCTTTCCGGAAGTCCTAGAGGGACAGCCCCGTCCCTCCACGGCCATGGCTGGGGCCAGAGGGAGCTGTCCCGCTCGGGAAAGGCTCTGTGTGGGGAAGAGCCATCGTAGTGCTTGCTTGCGCCTTTGGGGTTCCTGCCGAACCCCAGCAGCTGCTCTCCCGTATGGGACGCGGCGCTCACGGTGGCAAAGCGCAATCCCTACAGAGGCCGTGACCTTGGCGGTGTGTCGGCCACACGCTCATGAGGACGGTTCCCACGTGGCTGCCATGTCGTCCGGCACTGTTTACGCGCTAAGTGATGAACGTGCCGCAGCCTGGTGACAGGGGGGCAGGGAGCCAGGAGGTTTCCTTGGGGGGGCTGCACTTCGGAGCCACTCCAGGCCTCGCTGCGTCGCCCCGAGCTTCTGCCAAAGGCTGTGGAGCATGTTTCTTCCCACCCCCACCCCCACCCCCATCCCCGGCTAATCGGGAGCCCAGGGAAGCAGACATATGGCAACTGGTAAATACCCTACACACTCAGAGTATTTTCTAGGAAAAATACGTGGTGTGGGAAGCTCTGGGTGGTGAATACGTGCTTTTCTTACCTCTGTCCTCTTTCCGGGAGGCCTGATGGCTTCACAGTTTCTCCGGTTACTGTTTAGAAGGGACTAAACCATGTCCTGGCCCACCTACCCCTATCCCAGCACCACCACTGGTCATAGCTCACTCCTCTGAGCTCATCCCTTCCCCGAGGCCTTGGGGAAATACTTCCTCCTTCCAGCCTGCAAGTCAGGACCCCAGGGCCCCGCCTGGCCACCCGCCACCACCACGCTGCTTCCTATAAGCATGGCCTTGGAAAGCATCAGCCCTTGGGGTCCAGGGGTTCATGCTTTTAGGGGCAGAGTTCCAGAGCCAAACTGGCATTTGTAGTGCCAGGTTTCTTATCAGCCAGGCCCATGGGTGTATGTTGGGTCTCAGGGCACTTTGAGGAATGACCTTGTGACCCTGGGAGCGCTTGGGGGATGGGAGCACGCCACTCACTTGGCTCCACGTTCTGTGGTGTCCTCTGACTTGGTCTGGATAGTTCTTTTCAGTCCCTATGGTTCTGAAGGCTCGAGGGGGAGCCGGCAGACCGGAGGGACTTGGATGGGCCTTGGGCGAGGTCCCAGCCTGGAGGGTACCCCGGAGGGAGGGGGGTTTGCTGCTGCTGGCGCCTTGATCATGTTGGATGACACCACCCTGAGATTCCATTTCTTGGGCCCCATACTCCAGAGCGACCCCACAGGGGAGCGTCTGTCCCTGCTGTGAGAACCCGCAGGTGATGAGGACGCTTGATTTGGTGGCTGGATCACTGGCAAGTAGCCACGGCTGCCCTGGAAGGGGGACCTGCAGGCCCACCTTCTCCCCTCGGCTGCTGGCATCCCCCGTTCCAGGCTGGTCGGCCCCGGGCCCAAGGCATGCTGGGAAACAGGAAGGTGAATTGTGACCTCACTCAGATGGGAAGCCAGTGGGTCCTGGGGGTCGGCTGGTCCCAAGCCCAATGCCTGCCGCCCTTGGACCCAGGTTACCTCCCCCCAGCCCATCCTCCCTTTCCGCGCTCTTGCATCCTCGGCTGTGGAAATGTGTCCCGCAGCTGCATGCTCGGCTTTCTGTCTCGTCCCTGCGGCCCTGAGCTGGCCGAGGTTCATCCCTCATGTTTCAGAACCTCCTTCAGGGCAAAGGGACTCACCAGAGATACGGGGCTCCCTGGCAACAGGGCTAACACCCCCAAAGCCCGGAGCCACTCTGGAATGCTCGCCGGGCGCATCTGCATGTGTGAGTGTCCACAGGGATGATTTCATGCAAGCGATAAATGGCTCTCGGTTTTGTTATTAAGCTCTGTGGGAAAAAGGAAAAGCTGCTGTCCCTTTTCTCTGTTCAAGGTCCCCGGTGTGGTGTGGACACTGTACAGTTCAGGCGGCTGGGACAGTTTCCCTGGGCTGCTCTCAGGAACCAGTTAAAGCGACAACAAATGCTTGTCTTTCTGGAGGTACAGAAGTTCTACGTTTTGTTTTGTTTCGTTTTTACCTGGATGGTGTGGTTCCCGCAGGCAGGACACCTGCTTCTCTTCCAGAAGTCGGCACAGGCAGGAGCGCGCGCGCACTGGGCTCGCTGCGGGCGCCCGGCAAGCCTTGGGTGGGGAGGGGGCCGTGGCTCGTGGGAGCCCGTGAGCCACCCACTTGGCCGGCTTTCTGTCCACCTGTTAACTGAGCTACAAAAGGAGGTGGCCTGAAGGCACCTCCCTGGGAGGGCAGTGACTCATTAAGATCCATGTTTTATTTAAGAAGCTAATCTGCTTATCCTGTGGCCATCTGAGCCTCCAGCAGAGAACACTAAAATCAGAGCCGAGGAGTGGCTTAAAACCAGGCGCCCCCCTGGGGCACGGCCAGCCCTCTGGGGAGTCCCCTTCTTGTGCGTCACCCCCAGCGCCCGGCCCCTGGGTGCTCGGAGGGCCTGGTGAGGCCAGGTTTTCCACACTTGTGTTTTTTCCGAACAGCCTTCCTGAGCGAGCACTTGGGCCTCCACCCGTCACCGGCTGCAATGCAGTGTCCAGAGCTCGGGGAGACATGGCCTTGGGCGACCCAGTGCCTCCGAAGTGCTGGTGCTCCCGGGGCAACGAGAGCGTGGGCTGCGTGCGCGGTGTCTGGGGCAGTGGCCGAGGGGCCCCACGGGGATGGCGTGGCCGCTGCCACTTTCTTCACTTGGAAAGCCCTTCCCTCCTTTCTCTTCCCCTGCGCCAGATCTGAGCCAGGCTTTTCTGTCTTGTTCTTTACCCCTGCTGTCTTTCCAGCGCCTGGCCTGGGGCTCACCCTCCGTCTGGGTCAAGTGGAATAATTTTCTGCCAGCCCAGGTCCTTGATGGCCCTTGGCGGTGACCGGGTTGTGTGGGCTGTGCTCTGCCCGCAGGCCGCCGCTCACCCATCAGGCACCGTGTGGACACTGTCGCCTTCCTGGGTCCTGGTGCCGGTTGAGGGAAGGGTTGAACTGCTCCCTTCCAGACGGGGACAGCAACCTCTGACACAAGGCTCCTGGGGCCCCAGCCCTAAGGCTTAGCATCAGATAGGAGTTCTAGGGTGTTCCGAGGGACAAGGCCGAGAGCTGGGGCTCGTCCGGAAAGTTGAAAGACAGGAATGTGGTCTCAGCCTCCTGCGGTCAGGCCCCCACACAAGGACGCCCGTGACTGAATCCCATGGCTGGGCCGTTCCCAGCCTCAGCCGTGCTTGGGGGTGCCCACCCGTGCAGGCTCAGCCCCCTGGGGGCCTCTCGCTTCTGGGTTTTAAAAGAACCAGGACCTGGGGCGCCTGGGTGGTTTAGTCGGTTAAGCGTCCGACTTTCACGTAGGTCATGATCTCGCAGTTGGTGGGTTCAAGCCCCACATTGGGCTCTGTGCTGACTGCCAGCTCAGAGCCTGGAGTCTGTTTCAGTCTGTGACTCCCTCTGTCTCTGACCCTCCCCTGCTCACGCTCGCTCTCTCTCTCCTAGAAATAAATAAAATTTAAAAAAAAAAAAAAAAAAAAGAACCAGGCCTTGATCCTTCTTGGTGAGACCTAGAGACAAGCTTCCAGGGGTTTCTGCAGCATCGGCATGGGTGCCCTGCATGCCATCTCTGAGGGGTCACAGGCACGCCATGGGCTCTGATCCCCGCCCCCCGGCCTTGCCTTCCTGAGCGAGCTGGTCTGCTCTTGCTGCCTGGCAGATGGCCTGGCAGACAGCGCTGAGCTCAGTGCTGCAGGACACGCCGCCCCCCACCCCCACCCCCATCAGCAGGGCCTTGGGCTCAGCGGCCCTTCCCCCCAGGTGCCTCACACCACCAGGGGGCGCACATTCCAGTGTGACTGTGGAGGTGATGCCACATCACTTCTGCCACTGGATGTTCAGAGCAAAGTATGAGGCCCGGCCCATTTCTGGGGGGATGGTGTATTCCCCGCCTTGGGAGCTGGGGGGGATGGGCATCAGCAAAGTCTCCTTGGGAGGGGGCTCTGCTCAGCACAGGCAGCCGGGGTCCCAGGTGGTCAGTGGCCCGTGCCAGGTGCAGCTGGGGTCTCCGCAGTGAGGGGCGTAAATGCAAACCAGGGCACCTGCCACGGAGTGCAGCGGGTCCCAGGCTGGGAGGGGCCGGCACGCCGGGGTCTCATCCTGGGTGGGCCTTTGCTTGCTTCCCCTGGAGCCTCCCTGCCCCCTTCTTACGCTGACAGTGTGTTTGTGTATCGTGAGAAACATGGACCTTCGCCTTCCTTTACGGTTTTGAGAGGGGGTTGGGCCCCATGCGGCAAGCAGGTGGCCCTAGCCTTGCCGGGTGGCCCCCAGGCAGTGTGCTCTCGGGGACTGCAGGCTAAACGTGCTGAGCTCGATTAGTGATGCCTGCCCCGAGCGCAGAAAGCAAGCCTGTGTGTTAGCTTTTCCTCAGCAGGTTCACTTTCCCTTCTCATCTCTTCTCACGGAGCCAGAGTGTGCAGAATGTCAGCACTGGTCCAGCCCGAGCTGAACTTGGAGACGTTCTGATTTATCCTGGCCCTGATGAAAACTAACTCCCTTCGTGTTCCTGGTTTTGAAGCCCCCAGAGGGAACAGTCACGTCTGGATCCCCTGCGGGTCCCTAGAGCCAGGCCAGGGCCGCATGGAAGGTCACACAGACCCAGCCCCAAGGGGCCACTTCAGAGCAGCAGCTCTGCCTCTGAAAGCGGGGAGCCTGCTGCCTGCTCGACGTGAAGCCAGAAACTGCTGTTGGTCCTCAGCCCGCAGGTTGTCTGAGCCTGTGCATCCCCCCAATCCCCTCCGCCCGGAGCCACCCCAGCCCCCAGCAGAGCTGTCAGGGGGGTAAAACAAGACTTGAAAAGAGAGACGACCTGAGAAACATCAGGTTCTCCACTGAGGGGGTGGGGTGGGGATGGGAACCATGCCTGGGCTGTGTCCCAGGCAACCCCAGGGGGGGTGGGAGGGACGCGGACACAGCCTTGAAAAGGCAGGGACGTGGAAACAAAGGTGAGATTTCTACCGGTAACTGCAGGGTTTTTGTTTTTTTGTTTTTAAGTTTAAAATAATGCCACGCTTAGCAACACACCTTTTACTACGCTCACTGCCTTGAAGCCGACCACCCTCTTCTCCTGCGTCCTTTCTCATGAAAGGTCAGGGTAGCTGCCGTGTGCACAGGGCCTCCGGGCCTCCAGAGATGAGGGCCGGTCACTGCCGTTGCTGGCTTTCCAGACCCGCTTTCTGAGCAGATTCCAGCCATCCGCAGAACAGCTGTTGTCAGATCCCATGTCTGACATGGGAGCAGTTTTTATGACACGGATAAACACGTTTACAAGGAAGGGAGACCTCGCATCGAGGTGCGGCCTCCACACCCTCCTTCCCCAGACCGGGTTCCGAAACCCTGTGCCCTGGGGTAGATGGATGGACCCCCGCCCCACCCCCCCAGCACAGCCACGTCTGCAAGTTTAATCCCACAGTTTGGGCAGGTTCATTTATGACCCACAGTCAGCATCTGGGCCCCAGTCATGAGTTTGAGCCCTAGATTGTATAAATGCAAGCCTGTGAAAAACACCCCTTATCAGAACCTAGACCTGATTCTGTGTCTGGCCTTCTAGAAGTCGGGACCGCTGAGCCCAGCCAAGAAGGGCTGGTTTGCGCAAGGTTGCAGGAAGTGGCTTTTTACTTGGGGAGCACCTGCATTTAGGGGGTGGTGGCCAGCATGGTCAGGTGATTGGAGCCTTGCGAAGTGGTCCGGGCTGAAGAGGTTACAAGTGCAGGTCTGAGTGACCCCTGGGACTGTGAGGCCTCATTGCCTCTCCCCACCTTCCAAAACCACCTTTTGAGTCCTAGGAACGGATGACGCATTCATTTGATTGGCCCCCTCTGGCCAGGTGTGCCAGGTGTTGCATTTTTGTCTCCGATCTTTCTAAGGCCCGTTTGGATCTCTCAGCTTTTTCCGGGTACTTATTTTAGCATCGGCTGCCAGGGAACCTGAGAATCCCAGCAACTGCCTCCAGGCCCCCCCGAGGCTCCCAGCTGGGTTCCACCGGCAAGGCCTGGGTCCTCTGGCCGCCAGAGCAGCAGTAAAGATCTTGGTTCAACTCTGCGCCGCTTGTCAGGCCCCAACCCCCGTCGGTGGTCCCGGAAGTCCTGATCAGCAGGGACTGGCCCTGCACGGGTGTTTGCAGGCTGTCACCGGGTCGGGGTGCTTCAGCAAAATCCCGTCTGTTGTAAATAGAGGCCTCTCTGCCTGCTGGACGAACAGGTTTGTTGCGGTCACTTTGCTTTGGGGTAAAACTGCTGAGTTTCTGAAATCTTAAAATAGTAAAACCAAGAAACCCCTCGGGCCATTTGGTTCTTGAGTCGCAAACAACAGAAAGCAACTCAGATCAGATCTTCAGATCCAATGCACGGTTCTGTGACAAGCTTGTCGGCTGAGCTCACGCCGTGTCCAGGAGAGCTGGAAAATGCATCTCGGAAGCCCCACGGGACCGTTCCGTGTGGCAGGATGAGCCCGTTTCCCCCTCAGTCTGTTTGGGAAGCCTGTCCTGTTTGTCCGATGGCAACTCTGGCAGCCTGTCACCCGTAGAAGCAGCAGCTCCTTAGAAAAGATCGGGTGCTGTTCAGATAAGGTGGCATCAAAGGCGGATGGCAAGAGAGCTCCCAGTGCCCTGCCCGGGGACCCCCCCCCCCCAAATCCATGAGGCCAGTGGACTTGGCTTTCCCTGGACAATCAGCAGCGTGCCCTTGCATCAGGTTTGTTTTCCACCAAATGGCTAATTTCACATATTTTTATGTGTAGCTCCAGCTGTAAGCAATACTGGGCCCAAGGACAGCCATCGGAGCTGGCCTCGAGCTGGGACACTGTGTCCCTGCTTGTGCAGAGGCGAGCCTGAAACCAGCAAGTAATTGACACCAGGGGAGCCGGCCCTGCAAAGTTAATGCCAGACAAGTTGTTGAAAGGAATGTGCTGATACACTTTCTGTGATGTGTCCAACCGCAGCTGGCATTGTTCTGAAATGGACAAGGCAAGGTTGTAGAAAGGGGATCATCCTTTTGACTAGAGGGCCACCAGGACCCTCAGATCCTCATCGACAAGTGTTTCCTCGGGCTCTGCTGGGTCTCTGGGACTGTGAGGCGGCGCTCTCCTTGTTGCTCTCTTCCTTGGTGGGGTGTGTGGTCTCCCTGGCTGTCAAATGGGAATGAGAGTAACATTGTGGGCTTCTGAATGTCTGTCTTGGGGTCGGAGCAGTGTATAATGTTTGGTACCATAGCTTTTGGCCACAGGCCTAGGCTTTTAACCCGTTTTCCTTAAGCATTCACTGTGCCTTGGCTCCCCGCCCCCATCCCCTAGCTTCAGAGGAAATGGGGTGCTCCCTCCAGGTCTAGGGGTCAGCCTTGCCTGGGTACCCCTTTTCCCATAGTCCCTTAAAGGGTTATTTGCAATAACCTGTCCCTTAGACCCTAATACTGAAAATTACTCCAATTGTCAGAAGCGCTGAAAAATAGGTAGGTTAACATGAGGCAAGATGGCAAGTCGACTTGCACCGTAGCTTTGCTGGCATTTTCTGGGGTCTCCTGGGAACCTGTACCCCAACTTCAGGGCTGCAAGACTGTAGGGACAGCAGGTGCTGGGCAGCGTGGCTCGAATTTAGCTGCATTCTCCGGCGAGCGGGTAGACGAGTCCCCTGCTGGGACTGAGGGGACGCGTGTGCCGTTCCCTTCCTCACTGGAAGTGAGCAGTGCCCGTGGCCCGGCTCCGCGCACGCTCCTCCTCAGCACTGGGCTTGGCGCGGCCCCCGCATCCCACGTGCTTGTCCTTCCCCGCGTCTGAGCCCGGGGCCTCCTGCATCAGCCTCAGCTGCATTCCGCCCGCCCAGCCTGGATGAGGGCAAAGGGTGGGTTTCGCCAAAGAGGAGGCGACCCAAGCCAGGGGAGGGGGAGGCGATCACTAGGCAACCTGGAGCTTGTTGCCCAGGTAACGGGATCCATGCACTGATGCTGTGGATGGACATCTTCTGCTGAAGGCCGCCGGCCTCTCCAGATGTCTGGGAAAGCTCTGGATGCCTGCCTCGCGCCTGCCCGTCGTTTTCCTCTGTGGTTGCTTTTTAATTAACAACTTGGATTTCTTACTATGATCTTGAACTCTGCAAACATCGCCTGATTAACACGTTTGCCAGCATCTTCAGCGGCAAGTCAGGGCGTTCTGCGCCCTGTGGGAGGGACGGCCTGGGACAGGTGGGCAAATCGGACCCCGCAGTGTAGAACCCCAGTCCCACGGGAGCCCGCCCCTGGGCTTGGTAGCAGGTGTGGGGCGGGGCAGAAGAGTCTGATGGAAGAAAAACGGGCCGTTCTGAATTTGGGCAAAGTCTCACCCTTCTGGTGGCCAAACAGACGGCCAGAGGTAAGAGCCCCTGTGTGCGCACATCAGGCTGCCCCCCGCCCCTCAGTGCCTCAGTGTTCTCATCTGTTAAGAGGATGATGCTGACATCTCAGGGATGAAATGAGAGGGTGTAGACTACCTTGTGAATCACTGTCCCCACTTCCTTCTGCAGAGTCGGGTGAAGGGCCATGTCCAGGGGTCTTATCTCAAGATGGCACCTTTGGTCTTTGGGGAACCCTTCTCCCCATTTGCACACACTCATCTTGACCTCTTGCGGGGCTTACCTGCCAGTTGGGCCAAGAAGAACGCTAGCAGAGGGCTCCCCGGCCCCCCAACAAACAGCCTTGGTACCCTGATCCCCACCTGCCATGCAGGTGGGGGAGTCCCTGTTGTCCAGCCTGGTACCCAAGATGTCGGGCTCAGTGGCCACCCTGCACTGGGGGGCCGTGTGGTGGGCTGGGCAGGAGTGGCGCTGGCACTCGTGGGCTAGGAGGCCCGGATCACGGGGGAGGCCCGGCCCGGGGCAGGGAGCACGGCCCAGAGGAATCCTGCGCCCTGGCCTCTCCTGAGGCCGGGACAAAAGCCTTTTCTCTGCCCCTTGGTCAATGAGGTGATTGTCCCAGGATGCAGCAGCTGCGGCGTGGGAGCGCTCTCCTGGGGCAGAGGCCCCTGCGGCAGTCACGTGCGCACGGCGGGGACGCCCTCCCCATCTCCACGTGCCAGCGGGAACGTGGACACGGCTCCAGGTGCAAACGTGTCGCCACTTCTGACATGCGTGTCGCGCTGAGCCCCGGTGGTGACGTGGGGCTTCTCGTGTCCAGGGTCCTAGCAGGCACCCCCAGCGGGCTTTGCAGGGCCGGCAGGAGAGGAGCCTTTCGGGGGGACCACACAGCTGAGCGCAGCCGGGCACGTGTCTGCTGGATCCTGTGGTCACACGGAGGCCAGCGCAAGTACGTGCTGTGCAGGAACAGAACGGAAGGAGCCCAGCCTCGGCACACCGGCCACCGTCCCGAGTTTGTCCGGGCACGTGGGAGCTTTCTCGTTCTCGCTTGTAGCCTATGACGCCCACGCTGGCTGTGTGGGGCGCAGCCATCCTCCAACCCGGCCATCTTGGTGCCGCCGTCCCACGGGGGGTGGGGAGGGGGGCGCGAGGTCCAAGACTTGCCAGACACGGATTGGAAGAGAATGGTTTGGTTGGAGAAAACGCTGCCTGTGCATCACCGGGAGGGAGGGCCAGGGCTCACACGCAGCCTCGGGCTCACGCCATGCGCACTGGCCTCGGGCTCCCCCTCCCGCTCTCTCGTTTGGCCCCGATGAGCACCCCCCGAGCTGGTCTGCCCGGAGCAGCTGGCCCATCTGTGCTTTGGCGGCGAGTCGGAAGGACTGGCCCCGCCCTGTGCCCCCTGGCACCCCCCCCCCCCAGCTGTGGGGACCAGTGTCCCTGGTATGACAGCAGCAGGACACGTGACCTCTCTTGACGTCCTGGTACCTGAGGAGGGGCAGCTTGCTCCACTGCCCATGAAGAATTCTCTGCTCTCCCGGGTCCCCGCGAGCAGGGTGCCCTCCGTGCCCTCCCACACATCTCCCGCCGCCTGCAGCAGGTGCAGAGGGGTCAGGAGCTGAGCCCAAGTGCCTGTGTCCACCAGGGGTTTCCTCAGGAGCCACAACGTGTCCTTCGTGTTTGTTCAGAAGGATGGTGGGGGCAGGGGGGGCGGGGGGAGGTCCCCCGTGGGCCTGGCGGCAGGTACCAGTGGCAGTTGTGTCTTGAGCTGGCCTGATTCCTCGTCGCAGCAGAGTTCGCTCCACAGTGGGTCGTGTGCACGGCATTGGAGATGCTCACTGAGACCCAGGTCCCCCTCGGACCCCCACCCAGATGGACCCAGCAGGCAGATGTTCCCTCTGGATCTCCCTGGCTTGTCACGGAATCTGCCCTGGGGACTCCCAAGTAGCCTGTGGTCTTTGAGCCTGGGGGCCTGGGGAGTAGGGAGGGAGCTGTGGGGTCCCCCAAGCCCGACGGGTGTGGGTAAGGGTGGGGTAGGTGGGCGCTGGTGGGGGTGTGGCAGAGCCCCCCCCCGACCCCCCGCGGAGGACAGGCCCCCATGCCCACGTGCATCACCCTGCCGCCCACAGGTATCCGCCCCCAGATCATGAACGGCCCCCTGCACCCCCGCCCCCTGGTGGCGCTGCTCGATGGCAGAGACTGCACTGTGGAGATGCCGATCCTAAAGGACCTGGCCACCGTGGCCTTCTGCGATGCACAGTCCACTCAGGAGATCCACGAGAAGGTGGGCCCCCACCCCCGCGCCAGGGTCACCCGGGGCAGGGGCAGCCACTGCCCCTCTGCAAGCATTGCTCTGCCATCCTGGTGGCGGCGTCCCTGCCTCCGCCCTCGGGTCTCCCCTTCCCAGACCCCACCCCCACCCCCACCCCCACCCAGACGCCACCTCACTTCCCCCTCGTTGTCACCAGCCCCCCCCCCCCCAACCGTTCCCCTGCTGGGATCTCTGCTGCGGGCTCGAGGGTGATGGGGGGCACGGGTGAGGCTCCAGCCTGCGCTCCGCTTACCCCATCACAGGTTTTAAACGAAGCCGTTGGCGCCATGATGTACCACACCATCACCCTCACCAGGGAGGACCTGGAGAAGTTCAAGGCCCTGAGAGTGATCGTGCGGATAGGCAGCGGCTATGACAACGTTGACATCAAGGCTGCAGGCGAGCTCGGTGAGTGCCCGGGGCTGGGTCGCCACCTGAGGCCTGAGAGCGGCTGCCAGCTGCTCTGGCCGCAGGGAGGTGACTGTGCAGAGGGGACCTTGCTTGGCAACCCTCCAGATGCACAGGCGGCTGGGTACCTGTGGCATTCAGGGCCCCGCCTGGTGGCCGTGCCGGCTGGCCAGGGGCCCCTTCCCTGCAGAGGGGAGCGTGTGAGTGGCCACAGGTCAGTGTTGGCCGGTGAGGACCCATCACCCTGAGATCCCAGTGCTGGGTGCCCCAGAGCCACGGAGCTGCTAACCTAGGACCCCAGGCCTTTCCGGTCCCCCAGCCCTTGGCTGTGCTGAGGCCCTGCCATCTATGGGCCAGGGGTCCGCCTTCCTCCCCAACCCCACCCATGTCAGCCCCTCAGCCCCCACTGAGGAGGACCCCGTGGGTCCCAGTGCCCCTGAGGCATGACTACACGTGGACCATGCCTTGCACGGCGAGCTGGTGTCCCACTTGAACGTGAGCAGCCCGGGTTCAAGGGAATGTTCACACTGAGTTTCCTTGACAGGCACCAGCCACTTCTTTACAGGGAGAGAAGGGAGGTTCTCCTGAGCAAAACTTGCCACCCCTCCCCACACCCCGCACAAATGCCACCGCACAGCCGGGCAGGGCCCGGAGGGGGGACCCTCATCCCCCTAAAACCAGAGGTGCTCAGCTCACCAGCCACATGTCCACACTGGGCAGGGGTGGTGGTATTCCCAAGGGCCTGCGGTTTTGAACAACGTAAAAGGATGTCAGCCCCTGTGTGTTTCCTTGACCCGATGCGATCTGATTCGGGAGCTGCCAGGGACACCTGCGGGCCTCTGTCCTGTCTCCAGATTGCACTTCCCAGATCATTTGGTGCCCAGACCTTCCGCAAATGACAGGACGGCCCGTGGCTGGGGTGCTCCTGCGCGGCCTGCGCGGCCTGCGGTGTGGCACTCCTGCGCGGGCGCCCCCTCCCCAGCACGCACGGGAGTCGCCCAGGGTCAGGCCACCACATTCCAGGCCCTGAGATGGTGGCCAGAGTCCTCCCGCTCTGGGTGGAGAGCAGGGCCGGGCTCAGGAAACAAAGGTGTCACCTGCTGGGAGCCTCTGGGGGAGGTGGGAGGTCACTGGAGGCCCTAGGGCATGGAGCCCACGTGCTCTCACCTGGTGTCTTTCTAGCAAACTCCTTTATCTCTGGTTCTGAAGGGGTGAGGCTGAGTGAGAACATTGAAAAAACAGCTCAGCTCCTGAGCTCAGCCCTGGGGTGAGGCAGCTCCCCGCACCCCCCCGCCCCCGCCCCCGCCCCCGCGTTGCCCTATGGCTGTTAGAAAGAATTGCCCTGACAGGCCACGCCCCCAGACTCCCAGAAAGATTAGAAAGAGACCCAGCTCTAGAGAAGTTTCTGGAGGAAGGGGCCGTCGCCCTGTGGGCAGGGCAGTCCTTTGTCTCCTGTGGACCCTCCCCTCTGGGATGTCCCCTCCGGGGCACAGCCAGGCCTGGGGCCAGGCAGTTGGCCTTGGTGGGGGCAGAGCATCTGGGGCTCCCGCGCTGGTGGCCCTTCCTGCCCTTCCTGCCTGACTTCGGCCAGAACCCCTCAGGGTCCTCAGAGGCATGAAAACCGCCCCAGGAGCCAAAAGATTTCCTTAAACCTGGCACCCGCCTCCCGTCTGTCCAGGCTGTACTAAACCGTGGCGTCTAGTCCAGCCCAGGTTCTAGGCCTCGTTATTTCAAATGAAGTGTAGGCCACACCGTGGCTGCTCCACAAAACCACTGACCCCCAGCTTGGGGAAGGTTGGTCTGCCAGGATGTCAAACACTTTGTCCCCCGGCGGGTGGCTGTGACCAAATGGGTCAGGTGGGATGCCGTACTCACAGGTGCTGAGCTGCCTGTCCTCCTGAGGGGACACTGAGACCCCGGGCCTCCAGGCAGCCCTCGGGTGGAAACGGAGCTACTAGAAAGGGCGTGCTCAGTACGGGTGGACCTGTTTCCCAGCCCTTCCTCCCTTAAGACTTGGGGTCGTCCCTGCAGCAGGTCCCCGGCCACAGCCTGCGGGCCCGCCCCCGCCGGCCGCCGCAGCCCTAAAACTCTTGGAAAGCAGAGCAGGCCCGTCCGCTGTGTGTTCTTCTGCCGGAGCAGGAGGGTGGTCCAAGCCCCCTGAGGAGGCATCGCCCCCTCCCGGCCCTGCCTGGGGCCCGTGTTGGGGGCCAGGTGATGGTTCCCGGTTCTTCCGTCTTCCCCTTTTTCAGAACAAGTAATAACATGTTCACCACAGACTCTTAAAATGGCATAAACAAACAAACAAACAAAAAAAAAAGCAGGTCTTCGTTACCCCCTCCAGCCCCGGGGGCAGGACCTAAGGGTGTACTGTGAGGAGGCCGGGCCCCACGGCCTTGGTGAAGGGGCTGCGCACGCGGGTCTCCTGCCGTTGGGGGGGCCCTGGGGGTGAGCCAAGCCTGGGGGCTGGAGGCCCCTGAGCGTCAGAGGCGGAGGCTCAGTGTCCCCGAGGTGACAGGCAGGCAGGCCTCAGAGACCCCGACCTCCCCCAGGGTCACAGTTGTGGCTGGACAGGCCAGCTCTGCCACCCCCGCCCCTCAGCCCCCTCCCCACGTAACCCGGCTGCCCCCCTCCCCGCCCGGCCTGTCCTCCCCAGGGATAGCCGTGTGCAACATCCCGTCGGCGGCAGTGGAAGAGACGGCCGACTCCACCATCTGCCACATCCTCAACCTGTACCGGAGGAACACGTGGCTGTACCAGGCGCTGCGGGAGGGCACGCGGGTCCAGAGCGTCGAGCAGATCCGGGAGGTCGCCTCGGGAGCAGCGCGCATCCGCGGGGAGACGCTGGGCCTCATCGGCTTCGGTACGTGCGGCCGCCCGGCCCTGTCCCCGGCCCACCGCTGCCAGCGCGGGGACCCCGCGGGGAAGGTGTAGTCCAGGAACGGCCGGTCCCCTGGGAGCTGGGGGAGCCCGAGGCCAGGGGGGCAAGACCGAAGGGGGGCCTGTGCCGCTCCCTGCCCCAGGCCGGAGGGGCCGATGGAGGTGGGCTGTGCGGAAATGAGCAGGCTCAGGGCTCCACTGTGGGCCAGAGGCCGAGCCGAGGCCCCCTGTGCGCCAGGCCCTGGTGTCAGTGGGGAGTCGCAGAAGGATCTTGAGCCAGGCGGTGGCATGGTCAGGTCACTGGCTTAGCAGGCTCACCTGGGGTTGGGGGCAGGAAGAGGTCTTGTGGCGACAGCTGGCGGCCCTGGGAATATTGGGGGCAGGTTATCAAGGACAAGGCGGGCTGTGACAAGAGGCAGCTTGGTGATGCTGTCGGCGACACGGGCTCAGGTCCTGATGACGAGGTGTAGGTAATAACACAGGGGCTCGGGTGGGCCCCACACAGCACATGAGCGGGGGTCGGGGGTCTTGCTTCTGACTGCTGAGTCTCCTCCCCACCACGCAGCCAGTCCACGATTGAGATTAACCGACCTCCCTGCCTCAGTGCCCCAGTCTGTGCACCAGGAGGGGAGTGATACACGGGGTGGGTAGTAAGTGCTGGGCCTGCCTTCCAGAGGGCTCCCCAAGCTGTCACAGAGCTCAGGGCTCTGTTTCCAGAAGACCAAGGGTCAGGGCTGCTGGGACGGCCCGGGTGCCCGCTTGAACAAGGCAGAAGGAGCTGGGTTTCTCCAGGGAATTCCCATCTTTCTAACTCCCGGGGTCAGAGTCTAAGACCCTGGTTAGGGGTGATCTTCTGAAACTATTTACCGAGGAGTCCTGTGTACTTCCCTGCAAGGGACTGTAGCGGATGCACATGTGAGGGCCGCAGCGCCCTCTGCTGGTGGCCGGAGGCCTCCCGTGGCTCTGCCATCGGGCATGCTTTTTTATTTATTTTTTTCTATATTTATTTTGAGAGAGAGAGACACGTGCAAGTGGGGGCGAGGCAGAGAGGGGAAGAGAGAGAATCCCAAGCAGGCTCCACACTGTCTGCACGGAGCCCGACATGGAGCTCAAACGCAGGAACCATGAGATCCATGACCTGAGCCAAAATCAAGAGTCAGAGGCTTAACCACTGAGCCCTCCAGGCGCCCCCATTGCACATTCTTCACCCCTGCAGCGGCCCAGCCCCATGGGAGTAGCCAGGGTTGCGTGCCCTTCCTGGGGTTGTTTCTTGGGCGGAGCCCTGTGCCGTTCTTCCTCTGAAGACCCTTTCAGTAAATCGAGCCCTGTGGTTTGAGCCCCATGTGCTCCAGACTGATCAGCACCTCACAGCCCCTGCGCAGTCTGACTGTAACATCTCCTTGCCACCTTCCAGAACTGTAGCTTGGGGAGGGGAGGGGAGGGGGCCCGGGGGGTAGGCGGCCTGATGGCCTTGGCTGCTTCCCCGTCCGGCCGGAAGCCCTCACCTGCCTGAGGCTCGGCTGAGACCCCGCGGCAGAGCCTGGAGCGTGGGGCGCACAGCCACGTCGAGAACTTGCACAAAATTGGAAAGGAAAGCCAGCCCGTGACAACAATACGTATATGCTTTTTGAAGGCAAAGGCCCTGGCTCCCCCTGCAGGGCTCAGTTTTGACCAGGGCGGTCACAGAATGAAGTCATCCGGTCTTGCAGAAACTTAAGAACACCCACGGCTTAGATCGTAGCCCAGGATGCGGTGAGGGTCAGGGAAGGCATGAAAAGCAGAGGCACCATGAGGTCACACAGGCAGCGGCGCCCCTGGTGAAATCTGGACGGGCTTCTCTCCAGCCCCTGGAGCCACAGCCGGGAGGCCCGGTCTGGAAGTAGGGCGGGTGGGGGAGGGGTGGGGGGGCCTCACTGTGTTGGGGTGAGCTCCTGGCGGCCCTGTGCTGGGATCATTTGTTCCGTATTTCAGGTGCATGAGAGGGTCTTGTAGGCCACTGCCACGCCTCCTTCCAGTGTGTCACCTAGTGTCACCTGCCTCTGCTGTAGTTCCTGGTTCACTCATCCAAGTGGGGACATGGGGGGGCGGGGGATGCCCGCCAGTCACCCTGCAGCTGCCCTGCAGAACCTCATTAAACCGCTGCCTCCAGACCAGGCAGTTGTCTGTCGCTCAGCGGGAGCCGGTGACAGCCCACCGCCAGGTCCAAGTCGGCCTCACGTGGCCTTCCTTGTTTGGGAAGAGACACCTTCCCCTGCCTCCTCCTCCCTCCCCTGCACAGTCGAGCAGTGGTTTTGGATAGCGATGGGCTGTGCACGCTTCCTGACTGAGCCCCTTCGGGCCACACTCAAACCAGTTTTCAGGCTGAAACTCGCTGGCCGCCCGTGGGGTTCGGTGGGTTTGTGCAAACGACGGCCACGTGGGAGGCAGGGAGGCCTCCGAGTCCGGGTAGGTGGTGTGTGATTCTAGAGAGGGGCAAGGGGCCTCCCCGTCAGGGCGGCTTGGGACAACCGAGAATTAGCCCGACAGGGACGTGCCTCCACCTCCCATCAGGGCGGCCCCTCTCGCCAGTTTGTGTCCAGGTCGCCATCCTGTGGTTCGTTTTGATCACTTTGTCGCTGCCAGGAGCAAACCCAGTGCTCACTGGCGAGAGAATGTTCCTGGCTCCTGCCCTCAGCTACTAGAGAACGCAAGCTCGGGTCAGGAAGCCTGCTCTGCACACAGACACAGGGGAGGGGGGATTTGTGACTGGAGGATATTGATGATGGCTGGGGTACGTGGAGTTCACTAGAACACTTTCTGGGTTTGGAAATGTACGTAATAGGAAGCTTAAAAAAAAATACCCAACACAAGCAACAAGCCCTGTCCTCCCCCAGGAAGCCCGGCCCCCCGCAGCCCTGCGAGGCTGAGAAGTGCAGGCCTATGGTGTCCCCGAGCCTTGGGCGCACGGCTCCAGCGGCTGCCCCTCGTGGTCCAGCCACCTGGTGGAGACGGCAAGTGCCGACGCCGGGGCTTCGCGGGGCCTGGCATCGGGAGCGCTGAGCAGTGGCAGGAGGCGCCAGGGACTCGCTCACTGGGACTCTTTCTCTCTGCACAGGTCGCACGGGGCAGGCGGTTGCTGTTCGAGCCAAGGCCTTCGGATTCAGCGTCCTATTTTATGACCCCTACTTGCAGGATGGGATCGAGCGGTCCCTGGGCGTGCAGAGGGTCTACACCCTACAGGACTTACTATATCAGAGCGACTGTGTCTCCTTGCACTGTAATCTCAACGAACATAACCACCACCTCATCAATGACTTTACTATAAAGCAGGTAATGGGACCTAGATTCCCCCCCACCCCCAGCCCCTGGAAACCTCCATCAGAACCAAAGGGGGGGATGGGAAACAGTCCATGGACACACTGGCGAGAAGGAAGACAGTTCCCTAAGACGTGAATGAGAAGCCGGGTGAGGCCCTTCCTCTGTGAGATGGGTCAGGTCGAGCTGGGACAGACGGGAGCTACCCCACAGGGACCTGCCTTAATCAGGTTTGGTCTCCAAGAAGCGGCAGGCGGAGCCCAGGGCACAACTCCAACCTTCCTGCCCGCCGTCCGGGCCCCCGCCGTCGCCGACAGCCCCCACCGTCTCCCTCCCCGCTGCCGCGCACACGTCAAGTAGCCAGACGGACAGAACTCGTTCCCGTCTGTGGCCGGCTTCTCGAAACCGCAGCTCAGCTGCCTTCGGGCGTGGTGGCCTCTAATGGCTCTTCCCTCCTCCCCCAGATGAGGCAAGGAGCTTTCCTAGTGAACGCGGCCCGCGGCGGGCTGGTGGACGAGAAGGCCTTAGCACAAGCCCTCAAGGAAGGCAGGATACGGGGGGCAGCCCTCGATGTGCATGAATCGGAGCCTTTCAGGTGAGCCTGGCGGGCTGCTGGCACGCGTGTTTCCCAAGCTCCCCGGGCCCATTTCTACCCCTGGGTGCCCCCGCCCCCACCGTGAACTTGAGGCACTTCCCAGCGAAGTGGCTCCTGGGTAGGAAACTGGAAACGAGAGACCGTCTCCAGCCTCTGCTCTGAGGGCCGTGCTGTACTTGGCAGCGAGCATGGGAGGGCCGGGGACCCACGGGGAGTGGGCGGGGGGGGGGAGGCAGAACGCGTCTGGAAGGAAGGAGAATGGGGTGTTGGCCCGCGGAGGACCAGGCTTCATCTGTCCCCTGGGCTGGCCGGTCCTGCCCAGCTGGTTCTCCGTTCGGAGCCCCTGACACTCACTATGAAAGTTTTGAGATGTCCTTAAACCCCCAGCCTCCAGGAAACATACTACCAAACGTTCTTCTCCCCAAGTCAAAGAGCCCGTAGCTCCCTTTTGACAAATAGGATAGGGGTTGTTATCCAAGTTTTCTCATTTGCTGTGTTTGTGTACGTTTATCTAGCTTTGCTCAGGGTCCCTTGAAAGATGCACCGAATCTCATTTGTACGCCCCACACAGCTTGGTATAGTGAGCAAGCCTCACTAGAGATGCGGGAGGCAGCCGCCACCGAGATCCGCCGGGCGATCACAGGTGAGCCCCCCACTCTGCGCCCCTTGCAGCCAGTGCCTGGCGGGAGCCCCGCGGTTCAGGTGCCCCCGGCACCACTGACACACGCGCAGGAGGGGTGACGCGGAGGCTTGCTACAGGCAGGAAGAGTTTAGAGATCCATCGGATTCAATTATGAGATGTATGCAGTTCATTCAGACCCTGGGCTAAATTTCAGACCAAACAGATTCCCTTTCTGGTGGGTCAGCAGTAAGCGTGCGAACTGCAGGGGAAGCCCAAGCCCCTTTGTGCTCCGCCGAGGGCGGGGGTGAGGAGCTCGGCGCCGGGGCCCGGGAACATGGCACGGTCTCTGAGAATCGAAGGGTCAGCCCTCTTATCATAGAGTAAGAGACTTAACGGTTAGACTGCTGGGGGTTCTTCCCAGTGGCAGCTCCTGAGTAGAATGTTTAACTCATTGCTTGAAAAACACGTAGGATTCATTTTAATCGTCCTGTTCCAGGTCGCATCCCCGAAAGCTTAAGAAACTGTGTGAACAAGGAATTCTTTGTCACAACAGCTCCCTGGTCAGTAATAGATCAGCAAGCCATCCATCCGGAGCTCAATGGCGCCACATACAGGTGAGGAGCGGGATGGCAGCGGGGAGATGGGCGGAGAGGGAGTGGCATCAGGCTCCCCCCCCCCGGAGTGCTCCCGGCCTGGTCTGCAGTCCGCAGTTCTTCCCATGCCCACTTTCTGTGCAGCAGACACAGCTCTTGGGGTACATCCTGCAGTCGGGGTTCCTATTTACAAAGGGGAGCAGGAACCCCCCTGCTTTCCAAGGGCTTCAAGGTGGAGAGTTAACGGAACGATTTCCAAGTGAAAGGGCATGTGGCTGGCGACCCTGTTTTCCAATTTGAATCTTCTGGCCGGAAGCCAGACTGGGGGGAGTGCCCAGAGTACCTCGGGTCTTGGTGACGAGAGGGCGTGGCAGTGCAGGGGGGTCTGCCCCGGGGACACGAGCCACAGCCCTTGTGGCCGGTGGCCCTTCCCCTGGTTCTTTCCCCGCCGTGCTGGGCTCACGGGAGGACCGCTGTGCCCGCTTCTTCGCAGAAGGGAGTTTTGTCTTGCCCGTCCCCCACCGTCCCCATCCCGGGCCCCTGTCCCGTGCGTCGTGGGATGTGCGCGAGAGACCCGCCCTCCACCAGCACCTCGCACCTACACCCGCAAGTGGCTCTGGCTGTTGCCTCCCGCCCGCGCTAGCCACTGGGGCCGGGGACTCGGGCAGTGGGTCCCACACGTGCAGGCTGGGACTCGGGGAAGTCAGTTTTCTTCACAGTCTCGTGGCTTCCGTATCCATACCTGACACCGCTCCGCACTGTTGCTCTTTCGAGGCCACGGTGTAATGATTCCTTTGGACCAAGACCGCGTGGCCCCTTGGTCCCTTCTGTTCGAGGGGCTGTCGCTCACGGGATCCTGTTCCCGAGTCCTGGATTTCTGAGCGGTGAACAGCTGTGACAGGCTGGGGGGGGGGGGGGGGGGGGGGGGGGGGGGAGGCGTGGAGCACCTGCCTCCTAAGTACGTATCATCCTGGGCATGTTTACATACACGGACTCACATTTGCCTGAGAACCGTATCTTCTGTAGGCGACTTAATGCCACATGTCCTTGCACACACGGCGACTTGTGTGCCTGCAGCATCAGATGAGCCCTTCGCCAGCTCCCCTCTCCCGCCACTGCCGCGTCCTGTCCCGTCTCTGGCCACGAGAGCGGAGCTGGCCCGCCTGGAAGGCCACACTATCAAAGAGGACTTCGTCCTGCCTGTTGGGAAATCACTAAAAGCATCAATAGGTCTTTTTCGGTACAAAACATTTCCCAAAGGCGGGATGAGCTTCTCCTGTTGTACGAAAGGAAGCTTCCAAAACTTCTGGCTCGGTGTTTTGACGTAACTACCCAGACTTTATCGTGAAGTAAACGTCCGTGTTTTAGATTTTTCACGTAGAGGTCTCCTTGCGTTGGGGGTGAAGGGTGACTCCTCAATAAACACCCCGAAGCAGGCAGAGCCGAGAGCTCGGCAGCTTCCAGCCCCGGACTTACTGGCCCTTTCTGTGTCCTCCTCAGATACCCACCGGGCATCGTGGGCGTGGCTCCCGGAGGACTTCCCGCGGCCATGGAAGGGATCCTCCCCGGCGGCATCCCTGTGACCCACAACCTCCCCACCGTGGCGCACCCTTCCCAAGCTCCCTCCCCCAACCAGCCTACAAAACACGGGGACAATAGAGAGCACCCCAATGAGCAATAGCAGAGAATGACCAACGGTCATCCTTCAGATAAACCTGGGACCAAGAGACCGTGACAAATAGATGAACTAAGGAAAAGGAATCCGACCGTCTTTTTAACCGATTCCGGACCCGCGCATCGCTGACGTTGCAGTGTTAGAAGCGAGCTAGACGCCGGGACGCGGGGAAGCAGGAGCTGGCGTCTGCTTACGGAAGCGCCGAGAGACTAGGACGTGATTTGTTAACGACCAACTTCTGTTATTGTGTGTTACGTTCTTCATCTGTGCATCAAATCACAAAGAATAAATAGATCTGTTTCCTTTATCAGCCCCTCGGGCACAGCAGGCCCTCAACGCCTTGCTCTCCAATGTTGCATCTGAAGTTCCGAACGTGAAAATAAAAAATGCTGAGAGGAAACCCCCCCTCCTGTGACTCGAGTCCCTTCGGTCCGTGGGGGCTGGTAACCTCTCGCGCGTGTAGGAAGACCCAGTTACTACAAAACGGGGCGCAGGATCGAGGACCCGTACAGCCTCCTGTACAGAAGCCTCTCCCACCTCAACCGCAAACTGAGCAGGCGAGTTGGTTGTGAAGTCAGTACCACCCTCTGATGATGCAAAGAGAAAAAAAGAAAAAAAAAGAGAAAAGAAAAAAAAAAGTATTAAGTTTCACAAGCTGTTTGTACTCAAATATATTTTCTCAGTTTCAGATCCTCAGCTATTTTATTGAGTGGAAAGTCTTGAGCTGAAAGAGTTCAAGAAAAATAATGTTGCATTTCCTTATGTCTCAGGAAACACTTTTTATGGTAACTTGTCAGATTGTCTATGAACAAACCCACTTTTTTAGACCTTGATAAAGTCTTCTTTTCTTCACGTGATATTTTATACAAGAACACTTCAGGTGTGTTATTAGATGTGACTGATTTTAACAAATCCTATTAGATTTGTATCAACTAGTTACATGTTATATTCATAGTCTTTTGTGAATCATCGCCTTTTTGTTTAAAAGATGGCCTATTTTGAGCCTTTGTATAGGTACATTCCTGTTTTTGTGACAAAAAAAAAAAAAAACCTTTAAAACTGTCCCAAACAGAAAAATAATGGCTATCAGAACTGTTTTGTTTTCGTGTGAGTCACCGTTCCTGTATTTGTTTATTGTAAAGGTGGACATATAGCGTTCAGTGCAGTTTTCAATAAAAAGTAATAAAAATTTGTTAAGTTCTGAAATTCAAGTACATCTCACCCATGGAAAAGCTGTCTAATTGAGATGTTTTAAAGGCAAGTAAGTTTTCGATCAGCCAGTTTCCAACTCCTGTTACTTCAGGCAGGGTTCAGGGATGAACAGCTTCCTACCTACCTATTCCATAACCCAGACTCGGGAATGCTGACCACCACCCGTCGAAAACCTCGCGTTAATAAGCCCGTCGCTGGCAGATCACGCCATCCTTTAGATGCAGCAGTGGGTTAGAACTAAATCGATTGAAGAAACAAAATTGGTCAAGTTAGAGTGTTTTGATTTTAATTTACCCAAACGCAAAATTGCCTGGCTCAAGCATTAATGCAGGAAGGGAAGTGGATCTCAAAATTCTTTTAAATGATATTTACAAAGAAATGTTGCAAAATAATTAACATCAGCCATTTCCGTACGTTAAGAACTTCAAGGTGGTTCAAAGGATCGTCCCTCTTAAATAGCATTAAACCCCTTTGCACTAGTGGTATCTGCAAGTACTAGGCAACCAATGGAGTCCGATTCCAGGAACCAAACTCCCTTTCGCTCCCTTCCCGGTAAGAAAAGGGTGTCTTCAAGGCATCGGCCTCCTCCCTCGCTCCTGTGAAGGCGGGGGTCCCATCCCAGCCCTCCCAGAAAAATCCCATTACAACAGCTTCCTGTTGACAGACGTGGAGCACGTGGTTACTGACCCGTCCCTCAGGAACCCGAACGGGAGCTGAACACCCTCGTCCTGACCAGGATGTCGGCAAGGAGGGCAAGACACATGCTCGGAAACGAGACACCCACCGGCCTCGGCACGGCAGCGCGGCCTTAACACAGACCAAGTCTGGGCCACAGTGAGCCTAGAGTCGGAAACCACAAAAAGGCAGGTTTCAAGTCTGTAGTGCGCCTAGGTTTTGTTTAATCAGAACAGAAAACACCACACTGTAGTCTCCCTACAAAAACAAAACAAAAAAACACCAAAGTCCAGTCCATAGAGCTCTGGCACTCCTGTCCGGAGTCCACCGAGACCGTGATCTTTGAGAGAGGACCGCACACTCCTCTTGGGACACAGCTATGGCT
This sequence comes from Hyaena hyaena, assembly GCF_003009895.1. Taxonomy (NCBI): domain Eukaryota; kingdom Metazoa; phylum Chordata; class Mammalia; order Carnivora; family Hyaenidae; genus Hyaena; species Hyaena hyaena. Next base: position 1,443,899 of record NW_024080763.1, read on the forward strand.
GTTTAGTCGTTCAAGAGCTGGACACACAGCCTTTTCCAGCCAATCTGCTATGAAACCCACTTAGAGCCCCATCCCTCCCTGTCTGGAGCCGAGGAAATGCAATCCTCTACCTTTCCCACGGGGAAGAACGCTGTACCTGTTGCACTAGGTGTGGTCAGGATCACGGATTATAAATAAATAAATAAAGAGGCACCTCAGGGAAACCACTCGGCAGACCACCCCACACAGGCTCAATACCGAGCCGATGGTTCCTAGACAGCACGGACTGCTGTGCAGACCATCGCTAGATGCTTCTTTCTCAAGCATTCTTTGGCTTCTTCAACTGGGAGGGCAGTTTGCTTACCGGCAACTAGAACAGGATCTGTGCCCCGGAAGAGAGATTCCCATCTTTGTGCGGAGAAAGGTGTGTAAAGCTGCTACGCTAGGCAGTCAGCCTGCTAAATAATTACTGACCAAAATGAAAGTAAACCATAGTCAACCTGTAGGATAATATAGCCGCTTAGAACAGTACCATTTACCATCATTACAGCAAAATTCATTTATACGCCATCAACTTGCAGAAGTTTCCTGCAAGTTCTAGCAGAGAGCAAAAGTCCTCCCTTTGTCCTGGGAGGGTCTTTCAGTGGACTGTTCCGAGGAGGAAGAAAAGGACATCTGGGTGGTTTTCCGTCTTTAGTATTCGAGCATCAAGTCAGAGGCTGTGCTCATTTCAAACACCATCTAGACAGAACTAAGAAAAACTAGTATTGAAAGGTCTTTCACAGCCTTTTCTCCAAAGTGAAGGAAGCATGTGGGGGGGGGGGGGGGGGAGGGGCTTCTTTCCAAATTCCTTACCACGTCCATAGTCTACAAAGTGCTTGTCAGGAAGTCTTTGTGCTCCTGAGATAGATCTGCAACTTTCACCCAGTACTGAACATATACCTGAAGTGGTCAAGTAATACTTTTTATAAAAAGATTTCTATCTAAGATTATAGTTTTAAATAAGAATGGCCACAATTAACCAACATGCAAAAATCCTCAGACTGCTCTGAGAAATTGGTTATACAATGCATTTACCACCTTACTGCATTTTGTAACTCTTTATACGTAACCGACCCCCAGTTAGCCGAAGCAAAGGCATGCCTTTCTAACACATTCTGCCGCAAGCAGAGTGGCTGGTGAAGAGCCTCTGCGGGGCAGTCTGGGATCGGAACATTGTCAATTGAATCAAGGGAGCAAATTTCACACAATTCATTTAGTCCCGAGCGGGCCTGTACCCCAGGCGCCTCCCTCACATCGGGGGAGCGACGGTCCCCGAGGACACTGCCTTGCGGGCTCTGGGAGAACCCTCATTTTAAGGGCACTCTTCCAAACAAATACCTAAATACTGAAAGGGGGCATATCAGAAGCTTTTAAAAAAGACAAACAAATAGAAACCCAAACCCTTTCCAAAACAAGGGAATGACGTCTGTATGAAGTTCCCTCAATTCTTTCTTTCCTTGCAGTTTGTTCCTTAAAGATTTGATTTCGTTTTACTGGGCACAACAGGAACTAAATTATTAATAAAATAAAAGCTTGTTTTTATTTTTATGTGTGGCTGTGGGCCTTTTAAGGTGGAAGTAGAACGCCAGGTTCTACTTGAGAAAGAAGATCTCAAAGGAACAAAGTCATCTGCCATGAGCTTTGGGGGGAGGTGCCCGTGCTGAAAAAACTTCTCAATAATATGAAGATGCTGGTACAACTTGTCCTATTACACAACTTCTTACACAACCACATGCGTTACAGTTATAGACACATTTACAACTTGAAAGGAAAAAAGTTCTGTCTTAATAAAATTAGGGGGGGGGTTCTTTTTTTTTTCTTTTCTTTTTTTTTTTTTTTTTTTTTTTTTTTTACAAACTGTAGTCCAAAGTTCTCTGTCTCCTCACACAGCAGATTCGTCATCTCTGTCGGGTGTGATGAGGAAAACCCTTCCGGGCAGGTCCCACCAGATCCGGTTCCTTCTGCGCCCCGCACCCCGCTGGGAGCACGCGCCACACGAGCTCTGCGGGCGCCGCAGAGCCAATAACCCTGGTCTTCTGCTGTCAGAGTTTTTTCATTCATCCTCATCATCGTCATCTTCCTCTCCGTCAGACAGGGACGTACAAGGCCGGATCTGCCTATAGCGGTCAAGCCATTTCTCCACCATGTGCGTGACCAGGGGGTGGTTCCGCCGCCGAGAGCTCTTCTGCAGGGCCACCAGCACGCCGCCCTCGGTCACACAGCAGTCCAGCCACTCCCGGAGCAGCTTCTCCTGCTGCTCCTCATTACCTAGCTTTTAGAGGGACGTGAGGAGGGAAGAGAGCATCACAGGTCAGAGGACTTGCTAGGAGACACTCAATGGAAACACATAGAAACAGCTGGTAGGATTACTAATGAGAAGGTCCAAGCAACAAACTCTTCACATGGTTTCAGCCTCCCGTCAATTTCATGATTAAAACCCAGTTTCCTATGGTTAAACAAAAAGCTCAATGTGGGGAGGGGGGACGCCTGAGTGGCTCAGTCGATTGGGCTTTCGACTTTGGCTCAAGTCATGATCTCAAAGTTCCTGAGTTCCAGCCCCATGTCAGGCTCTGTGCTGACAGCTCAGAGCCCGGAGCCGGCTTCGGATTCTGTGTCTCCCTCCCTCTCTACCCCTCCCCTGCGTGCACTCTCTCCCTCTCTCTAAAATAAACCAAAAAAAACAAAAAACAAAAAACAAAACATCAGTAGGAAAATTCCCAGAAAAAGACCTCAAGAGGAAGAACCATCTAGTAATATTTTTGTTTGACAGAATGGGAAAAAACAAATGTTAACCTAATAAACTTACCATGGCAAAGAAAAGGCTATAAAAACAAAGTCTCAGCTTCAAATACATGACAAGGTAAGTTTATTTAAATATTTACAGAATGAAATCATAAAAATCATGGTCTATTTATAGATAACTGATATAATTTATATCAATTAACTCTTCTTACTGTGATTGTTTTATAATAATGACTAGTACAGTAAATAAAAGACAGATAATTTTGTAAGAATGTGCGTTTTCTAAGAGCATTCTTTCTGCACATCCTCACCATCACCCCTGCCTGGGTCTCCCCCTCACACCCCCTGCATCTGCAACACCCTCGGACCTGGGCTTCCCACTCTGGCCAACATCCAAGCTTCTCATCTTGACACTGAGCAGCCCGTGTCCGTCTACTGTGCGGGCTGGGCTGGCTGCTGGCTTCCCAGCTTACAAGGCCAAAGCCAAGGCTTCTAAAGGCCGTGGATGAGTGAGCCCCTTGACACTCCTTGGCCCCTCGGCCCCTCACTGGCCACCCCCCCAGGGCTTGTGGTGCCCCCTCTACGTACCGCCTCTTCCTCCCTATCCTGAAAGGCTCCACTTCGGTGGGGGGGGGGCTCTCAGGGCAAGGGCACCTCCTCCTCAGATGCCTTTGGTTACCACCCCATTCAAATCACGAGGCCTATGTCCCCCTTTGTCCCCTCGCCCACCTTTCTACTTTTCCCCTCAGTGTTCCTTGCTGGGGGGGCATGGGCGGGGGGGGTCTTCACATAACAGCCTGCCCCACAGCTCAGAAAAGGTAAACTTCGAAGCCTGGCTGACCTGTATCTCCACAAAGTGACACTACGACCAAACCCAAAGCTCCCGCTGGCCCAGCTCAGGGACACCCCGCCGGAGGGGCCGGGGGACAGGCATCCAGGCCGGGCGGCTGCACAGACACTACTAGAAGGGGCTGAGGGGAGTGCCAGCCTCTCACCTCCTGAGCAGAAAGAAAGTGCACGTGCAGTAACTTCCTCTCGCTGTCCACCAGAGGCAGGAACGTGACCGTGACGTCGTCGTCCGTGTTCAGGTTAGCACCAGCACCTCGGTTGCCATAGCCGTCGTTTTCCATGGCCACCAAAGCAGAGAAATGGCCCCTCGTATAGCCCAGAGCGATCGGACTTTTCCAACAAAAACTCTGTTCCCACAACAAAGGCAAATAAACACCTGGAGGGAAGAAACCCGCACGACGGGACTGTCAGGACTCCGCCACGAAGCGCATCCTGAGTAAGGAGACTTCTAGAGTACTCTGGAGTAAGAGCTTACCTTGAAACCGAGTATATCCTAAAGTTTCTCCCCGGAAACTCTTATAATATTTTACTCCATAAACTATAATTGGTCGTCTAAGAATATGTGCAAGTACAAAAATGTGCGTCTGTTCCAAGCTTGCTCCAGGCTGTGCAAAGTAAAATAAAAGAAAGTAATTTCTCTTTGACATTCACTGCCACCCAGGAAACAGCTGTGCAGAGAGCACAGCACTGCTCCCCGTCCGTCCGCTCTTTTTTTTTTTAAAAATAATACTATAAAGCTAAGTGAGTATAAAATTCTGCAAATCCTTCCAATGAAATCATAAAGGAAATCTGCGAGGTGTGCGTTTACAGGTATCTCTCACTATCCAAACTCAAGAACCTGACAGATCTGGGCAAATTCTGATCTCAGGAACAAGAGATCCAGAGAGCGAGGGATGCCTGACTCCCGTGACCACCTGCTGGGGAAGATCCCTGCTGGGGATGGTCCCTGGGAGAGCTGCACCCACGCAAGGTCCTTCCCAAGGAAAAAGAGGAGCTGCTACTTCGTGCACGCCTAATTCAAGACTACTACACAGGTCCACCTCCCCTCTGGCAGATGGACATGTTTTCAGGAAGTACACGTCGCAGATATAGCCACTGTGACAGAATGTATTGCGTTCACAGGGTTCAAATACAGTATAGTGCTTTCTGCAAAGAAACAGAATGGTTTCTTGGGCATATTTTTGAACACCGCAGTTCAGTATTCTGAACGTGTTTGTGGAACGAAACTAGTATGAAAGCCAGAGCCTGAGAGGAACAACTGTGAACGATTCATTGTTATAAAAGTTCATTCCCAAGTTAGTTAGAAACAGCGCCCTCTGCTGGCCATAGCACCTTGCCCTGCGGGCCTGAACGCAGAAACGGGACAGGCCACCAGCTCAGCGATCCTTAGCCCCAGAACCAGCAGGTGGATAAAACAGGCATAAAGCCGCCTTCCTAAGAAGAGCAATCTGGAAAAGTACGGAAGCCTGACAATCATCCCAGTACGACTTCCATTTTGACACTGTCTAATCACGTCACGGAGGAAGCCCGCGGTACTGTCCCTGTCCTGCATGAGGCCTTGCCCGTGGCCCCCCCGCCGACAGACAGCAGCCACGACGAGGAACCACGGCACCCACTGCCGAATCGGGTACGCGCCTGCTCCTACCACACCGCCGCCCACTGGCTCCTGCGCGCACATCAAGGGACTCAAGAGCACGCGGCCACCTCTTCTCAGGGGAGCAACACGCCTCGCAGCGTTCTCACCTGGCTGGCAAGGGAGAGTATGAATGCCCAGTCTTCTTGCCACTGTTCTTCTCGCAAGGAGAAATGTAAACCAAAGCTCTGAGAATACCATGATTCCCAATCTTTCCAACGTGTGTAAAACCTAAAACAGCAAGACGGTAAAAAATTAGCCTTCTACGAACAGTACATTTAATGTTCCAATCGTTTAATGTAGTTTTTAAGCAATTCACCTAGAAATGAACAATTTTCCCCCAGTTTGCAATGTATTTTCACATGAAAAATGCCTATGTTCTGCCAGCAGACATCACACTTAACATATCCTCACACATAATTCGACTCACCACCCACTAAGTTCTGATCAGAACTTTTAACACTAGTGATGAGATCAATTTCATTTCAAATGTCTACTATTGATTTACAAGTTCAAAAAAAATAATAAGACATTCAAAACCATCTGAGATTTTGGATACAAAGACACTACTGTTTTACATTAATGCACAGAATTCACTCCTTGGTCACTGTGTAAGCAACAGACTGGAAAATAGCCCATGTGTTCACCAGCATATCAACAGCACTCCCAGAGAAAGGAATGCTCTTCAGAATTCGATGAAGGCTCACAGAGGTGAGGAAAGAAGCAAAGAAAATTTGAAGCTAGCAGAGGCTGGTTCACGAGGTTTAAGGAAAGAGGCTATCTCCAGACATCAAAGTACAAAGTGAATCAGGAAGTGAAACAGAAGCTGCAGCACGTTTTCCGGAGAACCTAGCTGAAGTAATGAATGAAGGTAGCTACACTAAACACGTGTTCAGTGTAGATGAAATAGCATTCTACTGGAAGATGATGCCATCTAGGACTCATATAACTAGAGAGAAGTCAGTGCCTGGCTTCAAAGGACAGGCTGACTCTCCTGTTAGGGGGCTACTGCAGCTGGTGACTATAAGTCAAAGCCAATGCTCACTGACCATTCCAAAAATCCGAGGGCCCTCCAGAATTGTGCTAAGTATACGCTTGCTCTATAAAAACCACAACAAAGCCTGGATGACAGCACATCCATTTACACTATACTAAGTATTTTAAACTCACTGTTGACGCCTACCCTCATAAAACTCCGTTCAAAGTATGCCTGCTCACCGACAATGCACCTAGTCACACAAGAGCTCTGACAGAGATGCAACCAGACTAATGTTTTACTGTAGCTCATGATCAAGGAGTAATTTCAAGCTTCTAGTCATTATCTGAAGTAAGGCTACTGCTACCATAGACCCATTCCTCAGATGGATCTGGGCAAAGGAAACTGAAAAGCTTCTGGAAAGGATTCAGCATTCTGGATGCAAATAAGAACATTCCTGATTCATGGAAAGAGGTCAAAATATCAGCATTAACAGGAGTTTACAAGGGGCTGATTCCAACTCTCATGGATGACTGAGGGGTTCAAGATTTGAGTGGAGGAAGTAACTGTAGATGTGGTGGAAAGAGCAGAGAACTGGAAGTGGGGCCCAAAGACGGGAAAGAGCTGCTGTCATCTTGTGATCTAGTCTGATCAGAGGAGGCCTCGCTTCTCATGGCTGAGCACCAAAAGGGCTTTCTGCAGTGGAACCTCCTCCTGGTGAAGATGTTATGAAGACTGTTCGAGTGACAGCAGAGAATGGAGAATACGACCTACACTTGGCCGACACGGCAGCAGCGGCAGGCTGAGAGAGGACAGACTCCAATGTGAAAGACGTTCTACTGTGAGTAAAGCGCTGTCAAACAGCATCACGCTACAGAGAAATCATTTGTGAAATTAAGAGTCAGTCGATACAGCAACCTTCACTGTCATCTTATTTTAAGAGACTGCCGCGGCGACCCTGGCCTTCAGCAGCCACTATTCCGATCAGCCAGTAGCCCATCAACAACGCAACACCCTTCACCGGCAAAAAGACTATGACTCACCGAAAGCCCAGATGATGGTTAGGGCTGCTGCCTTTTTTTTTTTCTTTTTGATCTACTGCTATAGCACACTGACTACAGACTATAGGATAATATAAACCTGCACTTTTATATGCACTGAGGAAACCAGAATATTCCTTTGGCTCACTTTATTAAGACGTTCACTCGACTGCAGTGGTCTGGAACTGAACCCACGTTATCTCTGAGGCACGCCTGTCCATAATATACATCAAATCAGGTTACCATCTAGGTTTGCAGCCAGGGAGCTTTTTTACTTTTTTTTTCAGGTGACCTCAAATCTGTCCTCTACTGCATTATGCTTTGATTTATAATTTAGCTCTCAAGGAAGTTATTCAACTGCTCTCAATTTCAAATTCTAGAGGGCTTTCATTCAATACTGTTTACTGCATACTCACTATGTATCAGGCTACTGGAGGCACTAGATCTTCCACAATAAACACAACAAAATCTCTGTTTTCATGGAGTGTACATTCTAATGGACTTCACGTAAACCTAAATACTGACAACAAAATTTACAACTAAGTGCTCAAAAATTAAATAAGACATACTAGGGTAATGAAGTTATCTGGAATAAGTCCATTATCATTACTCTGTAAGCATTCGAGTAGGTCTAAGAGGAAAACTGCACATTTTAATTAATTTAGCTTCTTCTGGCCTCAATTTTCTCATTTATGATAACGGAGATAATGTATATATAGAACCAAGAAAATACCTTAAGTCAAGTAAGTATAAGGCCAAACTATGAGTCACAAACACCATCATCATTTCCACTGACAATAACCCCAATGGGTGAATTGACAGTTCAAGACCAGCTGTATACTTGGTTGGATGCCAGGTTAAAAAAATAATAACTGTGTGTGTACACGCATACATATGTACATACATACACACACACACAGAGGATTCTCTCACTACCTAAAAGTTCACTTTGCGCCCCTTCACTTTTACAAAAGACTCTCACATTAGCACCTGGTTTTGCTAGCCAGAAAGAAATCTGAAGATTTTCACTTCTACAAATGGTAACTGTATCTCTGCTTTACACCCTTTCAAAAGCTTACAAAAGGTTTCACAAGCGCTCTACTTTTGGAGAGCAGGGAAAATCTGTATACACACAAAGGGCATTTGTGGGACAACTGGAAGATGTGATACGGACTATACGTTGGATTACAGAGTCATGTTGATTTTTTTTAAGTTTATTTATTTTGAGAGAGAGAGCACACAAACGCGCGCAAGTGGGGGAGGGGCAGAGAGAAAGGAGAGAGAATTCCAAGCACGCTCCACACCACCGTACTCAGGGTTCAATCTCTAGAACTGTGAGCTCATGACCTAAGATGAAATCAAGGTGCCTCACTGACTGAGCCCCGCAGATGCCCCTCAGTGCTGATCTCCCTAGATACGGTAATGAGAATTTGGTGGGTAAAAGAATATCCTTGGACTTCAAAGATGCACACTGAAGTACCAACTGCTAAAAAGCATCGTGATGACTTCAACTCACTGGCAAAGGGAAGATCTTACACACACAGAGATGTGGCTAACTGAGAGCAATTGGGCAATCCGATGAAGTAAACACTGGGGTCTGTTGCACTGATATTTAACTTTTCTGTGGATTTCAAAATGTGGTCTGAAGACTATGTCCCTGAGGAAAAAAATCTCATAATACAATGTGAACATAATCTTTTCAGTATGAAACAAAAATATGAAATCATAATACTTAAAAATACAGGCAAAGACCTTATCAATATTTAGGGCTATTACTGCCATTTCAAATGCTTCCATGTTAATGCTCAGCAAAAGGGTGTAAAAGCCATCAAAATGTCCCCAGTGTCTCAATGTCTGAAGTCAAATTGTTCCCACCTAGCTTCCACAGAAAATACATCCGGCATAAACTATCCTGACACTGTAAGGAAATGACCCAGCAAGAGCACACCTGGTTTTAAACAGGGAGGGAGGCCAGCTTACCAATGTGAACAGTCATGCAGGCTGTCATGCAGGGCTTTCCGAAGCACCGAGTCCTTGTCATAAATGCCCCAGGTAGCTTGTAGCACTGAATCAAGTAAGCAGTCTCCCGCAGTCCGGTTCCAAAGCGCATATAGTCGACTATCCAAACGAGTAGCCAATTCCAAAGACCAGTTTATAATTGGAGATTCTTCTTCTAACTCTATATAAAGGGATTTAAATAACAAGTTCATTTTCTTTTTGTTTTAGTTTTTTTTTTAATTAAAAAAATTTTTTTTTAATTTTCTCTAATTTGGAGGGGGGAGGGGCAGAGAGAGGGAGACACAGAACCCGAAGCAGGCTCCAGACTCTGTCAGCACAGAGCCCAACATGGGGCTTGAACCCACGAACTGCAAGATTATAAACGAATGAGCCACCCAAACACCTCAAAGTAACATGTTCATTTTCATGCCTATGCAATTAAGGATTAATCATTGGAGGAAAGAACCCATTCTATAGATGTTAATAAGTTTATGTGTAATTTACTATTAAACATGTAAATAAGTTTGATCAATTAAAATATAAATCTTTTTAGTAGTGGAAACACCTTGTGGCTCTACAATTTTCTCAACTTTTCAATTCTTTACAATTTATTTCTAAAAATGTTTAATATAGGGGCTCCTGAGTGGCTCAGTCGGTTAAGCATCTGACTTCAGCTCAGGTCATGATATCACGGTTTGTAGGTTCAAACCCTGCGTCGGACTCTGCTGACAGCTAGCTCAGAGCCTGGAGCCTGTTTCAGATTCTGTGTCTCCTTCTCTCTCTGCCCCTCCCCAGTTCATACTCTGTCTCTCAAAAATAAATTAAAAATGTAAAAAAAATTTTTTTAAATGTTTAACATAGAAATATTCTAGAACTGGAAGTAGAAAACCAATGCTTACACACTTTTATACCTTTATTTATTCCCTCTATCACAGAGCCATGCAAAAGCATTCATAATTTTTTTTCTCCAGTTTTACTGATGTAATTGACAGAATGAACATTTTTTAAATGTTTATTTTCAGAGAGAAAGAGCATGAGCTGGGACTACCTAGGGGTGGGGGTGGGGCAGGAGGAGAGAATTCCAAGCAGGCTCCTCCAATTGCACTGTCAGCGCAGAACCCAGTGAGGGGCTTAAACCCAGGAACCATGAGATCGTGACCTGAACCTAATTCAAGAGTCGGGCGCCCAATCGAGCCACCCAGGTGCCCCAACAGAATGAACATTTTAACATCATGAGGTGACACTGCTCTTAAGGACTTTACATTTTCAACTAAAGTAAAAATAAAACAAGTCAACCATACAGTGAAAACAAAGAGCTCATGGAAGTTAAACTAAAGCACACCCATTAAGTCCACACTTACCTTTCTGAACATCTCTATCAAGCACCTCATCAAATACTTTTTCTTGGACTGTTGGAGGCAAGTCTTCAATATCTACAAATCGAAAAACAGACTTAAGAGTTTTTCTTAGGTCTCATAATAAAATTGATACGAGCATCTAATAGTAACTTCCTCTAAGATAACTCCCTTGCCAGTGAAGGTGGTAGGAATCTTCTTTTAAAACACATGCACCTGTCGTGTGTGTGTACATGTAAAGTAAAATATTTCCTTTCTGTGCTTCATTATCAAAACTACTATCTAAAAATAATACAAATAATAATATGTGGACTGATAATTGCATGTAACTATTCTGAAAAAGACTAATATTGGCAAGGAGGTGTAAGAAGGGAGCCCTTGTGCATCGCCAGCAGGAATGTAAGCTGGCGTACAGCCATCACTTAAAACAGGTTCCTCAAGAAGTGAGGGTCCAGCAATCCATGTGGGGGCATGTGTGTGTGCATGCACATGTGTGAAACATACCCGTGTGTGCGCGTCCACATGTATGAAATGTGCCCGTGTAAGTGAAAACAGTAGCGGAGAAGGACTGAGACTCATGGTTGCTGCAGCATCACTCACAACAGCCAAAATACACAAACAACCTCAGTGTCCATCAGTGGATGAATGATTAGAGGTGAGGGTGGGCGCGTGCATGTGCGCGCGCGTTGTGTGTGTGTGTGTGTGTGAGTGAAATGGAATGTTATTCAGCCAGGTGAAAGAAAGAAACCCTGCTGTCTGCAACACCATGAACGGACCCTAAGGGCACCGGGCTAAGTGGGACCGAGCCAGACAGAGAAAGACAAATCAAACACTGCATGGTACCATGTCCATGTAGACTCTTTAAAAAAAGAAAAAGTCAAACAGGGTAGAAAAAAGGCTGCCAGTGGCTGGGGCAAGTGAGGAAAATAAAGACTGATAAAAGGGTACAAAAACTTCAAGCTATAAAATGAAGAAGGCTGAAGGCCCAGCGAACACCACGGTAACTGTTTAGCACTATGCTGTGGAACTGAAATCTGTCAGGAGAACAGAACTTACATGTTCTCATCAAAAACAGATAAATAAACGTGACATGGTGGGTGTGTTAATTAGCTAGATGGGGGGGAGGGGAATCCTTTCACAATGTGTGCGCAGATGAAATCACAATGGACACTTTTAAATATCTGACAATTAGATGACAATCATCCCTCAGTAAAACTGAAATAAAAGAAAAAAAAAAGGGCTATCCAATATTCAAGTTAACGATGGTAGTAACAACAACATACAAATGTCCATCTGCCCTGGTCTCCCCACACTCTCAACCTCTGCTCAGGCCTACGGTTTTCAGATGTCAGAGTCTCCTCAAAAAAGTTAATGAACCATTAATTTTTGGCACACGGATCCCTGGTTTTATCATCCTCCTCAAATTCTCTATGGTTTTTCAGTTTACTAATGGAGCAATCAACAGTAAAAAGAATTACCCTTGAAAACTCTTTAAAAAAATTTTTTTAAGCTATTTTCAAGTCAGAGTAAAATTCTAAACATCACCAGAGTAAGCTTAAATATATAGAGTGCACTTCAAGCGAAATCTGATTTTACGAGTCTCAGTGATGATCTCCCACCGTTTGTAAATGCTCCTGTGTTCACGCCTATATAAAAGTTCAAAACACTCAGAATCAAGACAGAAGCTTTATTTTAGAAACTTTTGGTGTCTGGTGCCATTTATTCAATGCCAAATGACAAAATGATCCATCCCAGAAGACACTTCCACCTGTCACTGAATATGGAAAAGTGAAAAGCTGCTTCACAAACACAGTAGAAATTAATGTAACGAGTGAAGAAGATAATAATGACACTTTGAAAAGAATGCCAGTATCTCTGATTCAAATAATGACTCCACTCATTAAAAGCCCATGTTCTACTCCTATCTCCTAATACCAATAACCAATACCTATGTAATTTTAAAATAGACAGGCATGAGAAAGAAAAAAAAAGCATACATCCTAAAATAAAACGGAAGAGAAAAATAAATGGGTAAAACAGACTTTTTGAAACATGTAAGGGCCACACAGAAGTCAGTTATTATCAGCTGCTATCTTCCTACCAGATCCAAAGCTTAAGTTTTACGAGGAGCCCTAGGACTGGTTGCTTCCAGTATAAACAGGGTGGTCAAGTAAAGTAATTTAAAATGCACATATAGTAACTAAGTTATCTGCGTCCTAACAGAAACCATTTCACCCACACATTAAAAAAAAAATTTCTTCTCACATTGAAATTTGGAGTTACCTGCTGGCAACGTAAATGTCACAAGGTCAGTTAGAAAATAGCAAGCAAAATCTCCCTTTCTCTGATGGAGAGAGGCGGCGATCTCTCGCCGGATCTGCTCTGTCAGCTCAGGACACACCATTGCAGGGATGCACTTCGCTGCTTCTTGAGACACCTTAAACACAAAAGAGACTTTCCTCTGCATCTCATTTCACGTTAACAAAAGCAGAAAACAATGGTATTTAAAAGAAATTACCAAACCTTCCCAGGGACTCAGGGTGTTGTTCTGTTAATTTTAAGATAGGTATGATTTCCTCACCAGTGGAAGTATGTTTCAGTACAACTTCCCAGGAGAAAATTTACTTCTTAGGAATTTCTCCCAAGGAAATATATAAAGATTTTTATAAAATGGTGTTGTTCACAAAGGTTCATCATAGGAGAGGGAGGGAGGACAGAAAACCACCTAAGCAAAACTAAGCATCATGCCCCCAATGAAAGCATTCTTAAAAAACAGGAAATTCCAGCTTGTGGAGAAATGGGGAAAATACAAACACTCTTCCCCCGCTGGGTTAAGTAAGAATACTTCAAGTACCTTGACGTGGAATAAGGAAAGCATGACATTTTTGAAGGGTTAGTTCCCACTGAGCTCAAATCCTTCCCTGTTTGTTATAATTCTGAATATTTAAAAAAGCATTTGGCTCCTCTCAGTGTGGAAGAGAGCAAACATTCAAGGTCTAAGCCGACAGGAATGAAACGTGAGCACGTGGGCAGGGCGCTTCTCAGCAAGCAGGTGGCTAGAACCCTCCTTTATCTTTGTAACAATGGGTAGCGACAAAAGATGCAGACATAGAATTTTACATTTAAACTGTATGCCTTTTGTTGGGCTCAGAAAGTCTGCATACAAAGAATTTTGAAATCCAAGGTGAGTATCTGCTGGAGAGGAAGGGAGGCCAGTGTGAATCCTGAGCAAATCAGACGCCAGCCGCCAGCCACTGACCTCAGACCTGGACAACCTGCCCAAAAGCACGTTTCCAGTCACAAGTGGGGTTCGGGGCAGATCTGCCAATAAGCCACTCAAAGTTTTACCCATAATGTCATCTATGTGTATGGGGACGAGGAACTGTGATTTTTATTAAGGTTACGTGAACAGTGTCTCAAAAACCCTGCACACCCAACACAAACATAAACATTTTTATTGGCCAGGATTACCAGTAACAATGAGATTCTTCCTACCTCTTGACTCCACAAATCCAATCATTATGTGACACTCCAATTACAGAAAATGAAGCATCAATATATTTTTGGAACAGAACAATTTCTCAAGTCACAGTTTAAATGGATTCCAAAATAAATTCAAAAATAGCTTATTCTAGGGGCGCCTGGGTGGCTTAGTCGGTTAAGCGTCCGACTTTCGCTTAGGTCATGATCTCGCGGTTCGTGGGTTCGAGCCCCGCGTCGGGCNTTAGCCATGTTCACCCCGCTGTACATTACACCCCCGGTACTCATTCCCATCAGAGAATCGTTCATACAGAATCAGATTGTACCTGGTGGAGGGAATGATTCTCTCCAACCTCACAAGCTTCCTGGAACCTACTATCGAGATCTGTAATCAAAAAGTTACAGGGGCGCCTGGGTGGCTTAGTCAGTTAAGCGTCCGACTTTCGCTTAGGTCATGATCTCGCGGTTCGTGGGTTCAGGCCCCGCGTCGGGCTCTGTGCTGACTGCCAGCTCAGAGCCTGGAGCCTCTCTCAGTCTGACTCCCTCTCTCTCTGACCCTCCCCTGCTCACGCTGTCTCTCTCTCTCCTAGAAATAAATAAAACATTAAAAAAAATTAAAAAAAAAAATAGCTTATTCTAATCTGCTAGCCCTCTGCCCCCTTCCGAAACCTAGGACGGTTTCTTCAAAAACAACTTGAACCATAACGTGAAAACTGCGAACACCCCGCTTTCCTGTAAGGGGGAACCTTACAGGGGGGAGTGGTCAGGCGGCCTCCCGCCCCCCACCCTGCAGCCCCGGACCCTGAAGCCTACCCCTTTGTCTTCTAGCCTCTTCAACCTTATGTCCCTAGGCTAGTAATTCTTAACTTAGGGCACATGAATTTGTTGGGAAGGGTCCCTGAACGTGAATGGGAATTTCCATTAAATTTAAATTCTTCATTTTCACTAACCGCTTGCCTAGTCTTAAAATGCATCCCCTTATTATGTATCACAAATCTAATAATTCTGAAAAACAACTATTTCAATATAACTGATTTCCTTTGTGATCTTTTTTATTTTCTGCATTTAAAACCAGTACTCTGAAAAGGAGTGCACAGATTCCAGCAGGCTACCAGCAGAGTCCATGACCCTAAAATCCAATTAAAGTCCCTGCCCCTGATACGTATCCCCGAAATACACCGCTCTCCTCTTCTCAGTCCCAAAGTACTGGGCTCTGTCCTCTCTCCGCAGACACATCTAAGTCCGGTCTCCCTACTCACCCCTTCAGTGACGTCCTCCGGAGCGGCTGCCCCACCAAGGCTGGATTCCACAACCAATTATGTTCCTTCCCTGGAGACCCACCCCCTCCCACCTCTCCCACGGTGCACCAGGGTTGGTCTCTGCGTCCCAAAGAACATGGCAAAAAACAGGGTATGTCACTCCCTAAATTCAGTTTTATCTTAAAGACCCTGCAGCTTCCATTTAGATTACAGGCGCGCTGGGTCTCTCGGGTCACTAGCTCTGGGTGAACCCTGTCCTATGGAGAGGCCCATGTGACAAGGACTGGAAGCCTCCTACCCGCAGCCACATGAGTGTGCCTGGAACCAGACCCTCTAGCCCCATCAAGCCTTCTGACAACTGCAGTTCTGAACATCTGACTGTAACCTTGTGAGAACTTGAGCCAAAATCATTCAGCCAAGAAGCTGCTCCCGGACGCCTCACCCCCAGGAACTGTGTGAGAAAACAGCGGTTTCTGGACTAAAGCTGCTAAGTTGAGGTGACCTGTTAGGCGATAAATAATAAATACCCGGAGGATCTCTCTACTGCACCCCCATTTGTCCCCAGACTGCTCTGAGGAGGCCAGTGCCTTATGACAGCCCCTGCAACTTTCTCAGTCCCCTACCAGCCTGAGGGGAGCCCAAGAGCCCCCTGCATACTTGAGCCTTGGCTCACAGCTGCCTCTCCATCCGGTCTCCTGCCACCAACAGCAACTACTGCTCCCAGCACTGGCCCTGCCAATATACAACGCAAACACAGCCAGACGTCAGACACTACAGAAACTATCCCTGACTGCTGCGTCCCCTGCTCCGGAAGGCTGGTACTTCTAATCACATTGCTGCTTTTCAAAACAGTCCCTCCCCCTATCAGATACACAGTAAGCCTGCCCCTTGTTTTACACCGTGGCTCTCTCTCTCTCCAGCTCTCTCTCTCTCTCAAGCCGCCCCCTCCTCTATCAGGTGCCTCTGGCGTCACTGGACTCTTAACTCGCTAAACAATGGCTAGCCACAGGCATATATGACAACACACTCTATGCAGAATGACCTGTTTCTCTACTTTTCTGAGACTCAGTGAAGGAACAGCCAATGTCTTTAGCACAGTGCCTAGCACAAAGAAGGTACTCGATAAGTATTAGTTGAATGAAAGAAAGACACATCCTAGTGTCTTTTTTAATCCAAGAAAGGATTCAAATATTGTGGCAAAATGTCCTGTTTTAAAAGCATACACCCTTAAGAATTAAATGCTGTTAAAGCTTCAAGTTTGGTGTTAATTTATAAAGGGAGTAGAAGAATCTAAAACATTTAAGAACAGTTTAGAAAAACATTACATCAAAAATGAAAACTAATGAACGCAGTTCCTTCCCATAAAACAACAATGTTTAACCCAAATGGCCACACTCACCTCTGTGAGCAGTATCGCTAGCATGTCCTGCCTCTGAAAGCGTATAGCCAGGTGGACGAGTGTATAGCCAACATCGAAAGCAGAAGGGCGGTTGAGCAAGCGCACCTCATCCGCAGTGAGCTGACGGGCAATGTCCCCTCCTGATGACTTGTACGCTTCTATAGCAGCTAGATCACCTTCTACAACCCCTAGAACAAGCATCAAGACAGAAAAGAGTTTAATTCTACTTTTCTTCAAAAGGCATAAACCTGTTGCATATACTCTAAATAAACCCTTCTAAGTGTTTCTCTAGGACTCCTGGATCCTGGGACAACATTTCAATGTCCTAAAGAACAGTGAAGAAAACTGGTGTATTCCCCTCTAATTTCTTTCCACAGCTAGGCCCACCTAGTTAGGTACGTACCTTCGCATCAGCGCTGGCTCCAGGCTCCGGCGAGGTTTAGCGGAATCATTTGAACCATCATGTATTCATTGGATCAAAGATCAGTAACCCCAGTATGAGAAACAACTTTACAGAAGACACTAAACTCCTGTTCTGCTCCTACTATGCGGAAGCCAAGGAGACGGGGATGGGCTTCCTGTTGGCGCGGGGCTCTCCTGCCCTTCACACCGCAAATTCTCTAAGCTGAAACAAGGGCTGAGCCTTCCATACTGCTGGTTAGCTTTCAAACAACTCAGAGCAATTAAAACCATTTTCAATGTAAGTTAAAGTGAGTGACATTTTGATTTCAGAACCTCACACAGCCAAGTCTTCCTTACACTCATTAAGTGTGAATACAGTAAAACTTGAACCAGATGAGTTAAAACAAAAATATGCTAAAATAAAACATTACAAATCAGTTGGGGGACAGAGAGATAAACCAAGTATCACTTTTTCCAAATCCATAAAGAACGTTCTGTTCCAATGAAGCCATGTTACTAATCTTAACACAAATTAATGTTAAGATAGTAATTCTATTTACTAAGCAGTACAGTACAGATCTACGAACAATAAATAGCTTCGGCAAAAAAAAAACAAATAAATACAGATGTAGGCAAGCTTTAATTTACCACAAATAGTGTTACACACACAGACACACCCCAAGACTGCAGGAACAAATGATTTTAACTGTTTCCTAAGTTACATCACGAAAAATTTGTTTTTGGGTAAAATGTTAAAACTAGCTAAAAATATTCACAGCATATTCTTTAAAAGTATTTCTTTATTGTCGAATTGAATTAGAGAAACAGGAGCTATTCCTTGGAGAATAACAGATTGGTACAATGCCGACATCTCCCAGTTATTAAAAACAGCAAATCTTGGGGTGCCTGGGTGGTTCCGTTGGCTAACCAGCCAGCTCTTGGTTTCAGCTCAGGTCATTATGTCCCGGTTGGTGAGTCTGAGCCCTGCATCAGGCTCTGTGTTGTCTGCTCCTCCCTCCCCCGCCCCCCTCTCTCTCAAAAATAAACATTTTTTAAAAATAATAAATTTAAAAATAAATAATAGCAAATCTTTAAAATGATAATTCCCACGTTCACTGAATGCCCATGACATGCAAAGCACTATGCTAGGCAATGTGAGAAACACAGACAGTAAAAACATGATTCCTATGCTCATAACAGTCCTTTATCAGCACATCTCTGGGCCATAAAAGGCCAGCTTCAAAAGTTTTCACTCTGCGGTCAAAGGTCCTTTCTGCAAATCTAGACCCACTCTCCAGAAAAAGGACACTGTGCTGCCAACAACTATAATTTTCAGGTGAAGAATCCATGGTATCAAATGAGAACACCTTCTTACAGGAATTTTTAATTTCACAGCAATGGAGGTCAATACCTTCTTCAATACAAACATCTAAATACAGCTGTAAACCGCCCCCCAATACCGAAGGGGCTTTAAAACTCCCTCACGAGGCGCAGTGCCCTAGAGAAGTCATCAGGGTTACAGGTGATATGACTGGCATGGATCTTCTCCAAAGGGCGAGCCTTAAGAACACAGAAAATCCTACTTGAAATAAAAACAAATCTATGGTTATCAAGTACACGAAATCTCTCAAATTTCTGCTTTAATTTTTTAATTGTTTTAATGAACAGATGAGAATAATCAAAGAAAGCTCATGATCTTTAAATCATTTAAAGTCGTTCATCTTTTTAGAACTAAATATGCCCTACTCCATTTCCTTTTGTGTATATAGCATCTTCTTGTGAAGGCGACTACTTTTCACTCAAGTCCTACCGAAGCTATCCCTGTTCCCGGGGCCCGCGGGGTCACTGCACCTGTTACAGGTTGTAAGCTCTGGCCTATAAAAATATACATTCATAACTTTCTCTGTATGACAGAAGAAATGTTCTCAGCTCTGCCAAAAGCAACCCAAGGACCACGAAGACGCAAGTGGCGTGGAGAGAGAGAGAGGAAGCCCCACACGGTACACACATCATGTACCTCATTCGGCACGTGTGCACACGCACACACTTCTGTTCCCCAAAGACGAAGATGGCCGTCAAGTAACTCTTCTTCCGGCGGGAGTGGGCTGGGGGACATTCTAAGTCACTGTCTCCACCATGCCGGCTAATTCACCGTGTAGCTGGGGTCTACAAGAATCTCCTCTTAGAAATTCTTTTAAGAATTTCCTCACTAATGTTTCTGAGGGATTTCTGTAACTAGAAACTCAATAGCATAATCAAAGAGGGGGGAAGGGCACGGTGTGCTTTGGAACTATGGTTTGCAATGTCACCCAAAGAGCTTTCAAATTAAGTGGATTTTTAAAACTATAAACAATGAAATGCACGGTACATCAATTCTATTTCAGTAAAGCGCATACATACGCACGCACAAAACCAAGACTTCTAAGTGTCCTAATCCAAACAGCACAATAGCCACTGCCCCCAGACCGGGTGTGCTGCTCCCCAGCACGGAGGAAACCCAGGAGGGCAGGAAAGGAGAATGAAGCTATTAGAGGGTTTGTTCTCTATTCTTCACAGCATAAACTCCTTCAAGTCTTCTAGAACACGAAAAACACAAACTTAAGTATAGGCACAAAGTAATATTCTGAAGAAAAATATTGTATTGTTTAATGTTTCGGGAACATAGGATTCCATTCTTCTCATTAACTATAATAAAGAACTCACAGTTTCAGCTACAGGGACGAGTACATTTATTACAAATTTCAGGAAACTGTCACTGAACTGTCCAAATTTTGGGTCTATCGTTATGACACACTGTTCAAGGACAGCTACTGATTAAAGTTTAGACAGTTTCTTGACAGATGGTGAAGGTTTGCACTGTAAACAGGGTTTTTAAAAGGATTTGGCCCATACTCAGATCATGTAAAGTTTTAGGTACCAAATGTGTTCTATTGCGGGGGGGGGGGATGCGTATCAGATTATAAGCAAAACCTATGAAAGGGCTTCTGAGTTCTTCACATAACGTTTTTACTCTAACACCAGGGGATAAAGAAAAGGAAGAAGAGGCTAGAAGAGTTGGTAGGCAGGAAAAGACAGAAAATAAAGCCAGTGCTAACATCTCACCTGGAGGAACAAGGACCAGGGCAGAAGGGCTCCAGCAGCAGAGAGGCGACGCGCCCACGCTCCCTCGTCCCTGACCTCTCATACTGCCTCTCTGAGAGCAACTGAAGCATCTTTCTCTTAATATGGTTTTTTTAAAACCTAACAAATATATTATCACACGTTCTGTCCCTTCTTCCTCCATGCTATGAAGGCCAACTGAAAGGACAGCTGACGGCCCCTGAGAAGATTAACTTTATAAACTAACCTATGGTTTCCACACATTCAAAACTGACTGAGTGAAATACACAGCCAACTAGGCGGTGTTGTGGAATTACAGGTCACGGGAAAGGTTAATACACTTTTAAAAACATGAATACCTAGAAGTAAATGAAAGTTACTACATATTACAAACAAACTTAAAACAGTTCATATTGTTCTATAAGCTGGGCCAGGAGTGGAATTTAACATACTTTGAAGCCACTGGTCAAAACTCACTGGGGACTTCACAGCTACTATGGAACTCCGTTGGTTAGAATATGGAGCTGGCTCATAGATGTTTAGAAAACAGACTTATTTTTTCCCCAATATATGGCACAGTTTTCAAAGTTTTGCCTTATTTTCTTTTATGACAAAAATTCATAATGATAACTAACTTTGAAAAGAATGCCAAATGGTAAAAAAAAAAGCCAGGACTTACCTGAGCCCACATGGGCCAGCTCAACATTACCCTGGAGTTCTATGGTAGCTGTGACATCACAGCATGGTTTATGCTGTGGGGTCAGGGTGGACTTGGAGTCAGCTGGCACAGTTTCAGGAGCCCTTAAAGAGAAAAGTTAGTTTTAAGTGGTAGTGTTCACAATGTCGTCACCATGGTCAGCAGAAAGATGCCTGTGTGACAGCCACAACGTCCACGTAGCTTTCCTCTCCCCAGAGTTTAGTTTTCTTAGGTGGTTTTGCATAATAAAAAGAAAACTCTGCCACCCAATAATACTTTTTCTTTATATTCCTAACCATTTGGCTATAGTTCAATCATTAACTTGGCTCAGATATTCATATTCGCAGCAATCTCATTCAGTACTCAAGACATGAGCTACTTTTTGAATAAAATGACCTCAGTACTTTTCAAGTGTATCTTCAAGTAGGCACAAGCCCGAGGCCAATCGCAGAAATAGTGCTAGTGCGAGCACCCCAGACCACCTCCTAGAGGCATTATTCACATGATAATCAATGGCAGCTAGTGAAAATTTACCACTTCTATTCCTAGAATAGTGCTACAGAACAATAACCTTTTCCAAAAGAAGAAATGAAAATTACAAACTGGAAATAAATTCTTTATACTATATCAAGATGAGCTTCTATTCAATTCATTCAATAACCTCACTGTTATGAAAACATTCTCTTTAGACTAAAAGGTTCAATGATAGAGAAGTCAAAATAATCTCTAATTAAGGCCTTTAAATGTTCTATTATTAATCATGACAAACTATGCCAAATATAATTTATACTTTGGAGCTTTTACCTCTTTACATCTCTGATGGTACTGTTAACCTAACTGCCAGGGAAATACAAATCCCCAAAGTCATGAAAAACTGCCTGCATCACCAGATACCTTCAGAAGAAAGACCACCTCGCCATTCAGGAAGAATTACTGCTGAAAGTCCAATGGAAGGCTTTAAATGAACAGGTCACAAAGTTATCTCTGAGAGGGGGAATCAGAGATGAGGGCCAGTGTTCATGAATTAAAGACAACAGGTGAGAGTTCAAATTACAAAGGTCACTGAAAATATTGCCCAAAAGAGTCATCTGAGGGGATAATAAGGTTCTTAAAAACTTACGGTTCAGGGGCACCTAAGTCATGATCTCATGGCTTGTGAGTTTGAGCCCCTCATCAGGCTGTGCTAACAGCTCAGAGCCTGGAGCCTGCCTCGGATTCTGTGTCTCCCTCTCTCTCTGCCCCTCCCTAGCTCGCACTCTCTCCCTCTCCTTCAAAAATAAACAAACATAAAAACAAAAAACGCTAGGGTTCCAAGGGTACCTGGGTGGCTCAGTCAGTTGAGCACTTCATTTCAGCTCAGGTCATGATCCCAGAGTCATGGAATCACAGGAGCCATGAGACAGGCTCCAGGCTGGGCATGAAGCCTGCTTACTATTTTCTCTCTTTCTCTCCCTCTCTGCCCCTCTCCCCAGCTTGCACGGTCTCACTCTCTCCAAAACACACACACACACACACACACACACACCCCACCACCACCACCACCACAACAAACCTAGGGTTCCAGTTATATAAAATAGTATGTCAAAACCACAACACCACTAAAATCAAGTCCCCGAAGTTTTCTGACTGCAAGTAAAAACCTCACCAGGCCTGGAAGGACTACTGAATAATCTAACCCACTCTATTTTCCAAGTCATAAAAGAGTTGACAAAAGGAAAAACGTTCATGCGATGTAGCATTATTACTGTCCATAATATATCCATGTTAACTCTTCTTCTAGCAAAAAATACAGACAGAATTAAGACATTTATGAAACTGGAAGAGATGTTAAAATGTTACTTGGTCCATTTTGATAAGGTCCTGAAGCAGAGGCACAAAACAAGAAAGTCCCTATAATTTGCCACTTCAAGAGGAAGTTCCACAGCCTCAGGTGACGCGGCCACACAAGTATCCACATAAGCAGAGTGGTCGATTTTCCTCATTAAGTTTCGGGCTCAAATATCCAACAACCCATTAGACAGCCTCACTACATCATGTCTAGAACTGAACTTCAGGGGCAGCTGGGTGGCTCAGTAGGTTGAGGGCCCGACTTCAGCTCAAGTCATGATCTCGTGGTTCCTGGGTTCAAGCCCAGTGTGGGGCTCTGTGCAGACAGCTCGGAGCCTGGAGCCTGCTTCAGATTCTGTGTCTCCTCTGCTTGTGTGCTCTCGCTCTCTCTCTCTGTCTCTCTCTCAGAAATAAATAAAGACTAAGAAATAAAATAAATAAAAAATAAAACTGAACTTCACAGCTCCTACGTTTAGGGGAAAATGATCCAACCCAAGTGTCCAAACCAAAACGCTGGACATCTTTCTTAAGTCCTCCTCTCCCCTCAGCCCCATATCAATTTTGCCAAGTTTTATCAATCCTGCCATTAAAGAAGTCTCTCAAATACACCCCCCACCCCATCGCCACTGCCTCTATCCTTGGTCAAGACTGCACCCACCCTCAGGTGTACTGTGCTCTGAAGTGGTGGGCTTGCCACCAGTGCTGCCCCTTTTCCAATCTAGTCTCCACGCTACGATCAGAGGGATCTTCCTAAACCACAAATCTGGTTAAGGCAGTCTCCCTCCAGATGTTTCCCAATGTCCTATGTTAACTGAAATCCCTGACCAGGCCAACGGGCCCGGAAAGGCTCAGCATCACCCGGCAGTGTTACCTGCAGCTCCCACGCCACAGACCAACCCCACTAACTTCATCAGTTGGATGGACAGGCCATGCTCTCTTGACTCTAAGGTCATAACACACACAATTCCCTCAGATCAAAACACTCTCCCCTCTTCTCTTTAAGGTTTTGGCTTAGACGTCACTTCCTCCTGTAAGCCCTCCCCAGATCCTCAGATGAGATGGGGCTGCTCCTCTAGCGCCCCATCCTTCCTCCACTGAACTTCCCACGCTGTGCTGACTTGTGGAAATTTACCTTCCTCTCCCAGGGCAGCAGTTCGCTGAGAGCCAAGAATTCCCTCACTGTGCTTGGGAACACACTCAACGAATATCTAAATGTGTAAATAAAGGGGCCAACAAAGAAAGAGTAAAACTAAGTCAATTCTGGAAAGCAATAGGAGGGTGGAAGAGGATGAACACCTGCCTTATCAGATTGTTAAGTACATAATAAAGCCGTACTTATTTAACCAAAAGTGTGATACTGACATAAAAAATAAACATCAAAATAAAGGGTCTCAAAACAAATCACGCAGAATCATTTTATATATAACAGAACCACACAAATCCATGTGGAAATAATAATCATTAGTGGAATTTAGAAAAATATTTTAATCCTTAGTACAATCTAAAAGCTTGTGTAAAACAACAAAGATAAAGTGTTATTAGTACAACTCTCCCCTTCACCCTCCCCCCCAAACACACTCAAGGAAAAAAGAAAATTGTCAACAAATATGACTGGTACATATTTTTGTGTATTATTTAAACTTCACATAACTTGCTAAAATCACAAAGGAAAATGGACAGAAGACCTAAATCAGAACAATTCACAGGGAAAAGTACAAAGGACTAACCAAGGCAGCACACCTCCCTTACTAAGCCCTAAGCAGAGACACAGCCGCACAGTCATCCTCACACCACTGATGGGCCATAATCCAGAGAGTTCTTCCGGGCAGCTATTCACCAATACGCACAAAGTACCTTAAATATGTTCATATCATTTGATCATATAATCCCATTTCAGGTATCGTAAGAAAATAATTAGAAATGCTGACAATTCTGCTCACCAAAACACTCTCAGAATAAAAAATTTTCAAATAACCCCAAAGGCTACTAATAAGGGGTAGGTTAACTTAAGAGTATGGTATGTCAACATGATGTCATACTTATACATTCGTTTTTTAACAGACGAAAACATTTTAATTTCCTCAAAATGTAAAGTTCAGCAAATATATATACATAATTTCAATTACATTTAAAATATGTAAAAAAACTAAAATTCACAAAAACACGGCAGATTTCCTCTAGACACTGCTGCTGTAAACTTTTTTTTTTTTCATAGCTTTTCTTATCTCTGAAATCGTCTACAGTTCAGTCAGTTAAGCATCTGACTCCAGAATTTCAGCTCACGTCATGATCTCACAGTGCATGGGTTCGAGCCCCACATCAGGCTTGGTGCTGAGAGCATGGAGCCTGTGTGGAATTCTCTCTGGCCTTCATCCACTCACTCAAGCACTCTCTCTCAAAATAAATAAATTTAAGAAAAAAGTGTAAGGGAACTCTGACACATGCTAACAGCATGAATGAACTCTGAAGACACTACCCTAAACCGAACAAGCCAGTCACAAAAGGAAAGTGTGGGACGGCACCTGTGTGAGGCACAGAGGGCGGTCACATTCACAAAAAGTGGAATGGTGGCTGCCGGGGGCTGGGGGAGGGGAGGTGGAGAGGCTGTTTATGGATACACAGTTCAGTTTTGCAAAATGAAAAAAGTTCTAGCGATGGACCGTGGTGGTGGGTGCACGACGATATGAATGTGCGTAATGCCATTGAACAGCATACTTAAAAACTGTTAAGATGGCAAAAAAAAGTTTTACATATGTTTTACCACAAAGTAAATTTTTCAAAAAGTGGAAAAAATGCTACAAGGACACAATTCAGACCTACTAGAGGTGCTGCTTCAAACATATCACCTATGCAGTATCCTCCCCTCCCATAAAGATAAATGTTTTAATCTTTTCTTTTTAGAGATTTTTTAAATAATTTCTGAGAAAGAAAGAAAGAAAGAGAGAGAGAGAGCGAGAGCGAGTGGGGGTGGGGCGGACAGAGAGGGAGACAGAGAATCTGAAGCAGGCTCCAGGCTCTGAGCTAGCTGTCAGCACAGAGCCCGACGCAGGGCTCGAACCCACAAACCGTGAGATCATGACCTGAGCTGAAGTTGGACGCTTAACCAACTGAGCCACCCAGGAGCCCAGGAAATTTATTCGATTTAATTTAATCGAATAATTTCCAAATTGAGTGTCACATTCTGTGAAAAACATTGCCTGGACTCTTTGAAACTGTTTATCTCATGAAAGAGGAAATGAAAGGCCTAGGCCAAACCATCTGAGGCACTGTTTTGATGAGAGGGGCCTAAAGAGACAACACAAACCAGTAAGATGCAGGGTCCCTGATGGAATGGGGTTAGTGCCTCAGCTCGTCTTAAGGCTGAATGTGGACTCTGAGTATTACATTTTCTTTTTTTTTTTTTTTTTAATTTTTAAATGTTTTATTTATTTCTAGGAGAGAGAGAGACAGCATGAGCAGGGGAGAGTCAGAGAGAGAGGGAGTCACAGACTCTGAAACAGGCTCCAGGCTCTGAGCTGGCAGTCAGCACAGAGCCCGACACGGGGCTCGAACCCACGAACTGCGAGATCATGACCTAAGCGAAAGTCGGACGCTTAACCAACTAAGCCACCCAGGCACCCCTGAGTATTACATTTTCTAGATCACTGTGTAGTTATGCAGGGAAAAGGTCTTTGTTTTTAGGACAGACGTGCTGAACTTCTAAGGGGCAAAATGCCATGACATCTGCAATTACCTCTCAGATGGTTCAGGAAAAAGAGAAAGACAAATAGAAAGGAAGAGAGTAAATGTGGCAAAGTATTAACAACTGGAAAATCTAGGTCAAAGGCATACAGTATCCAACCTACGTATTATCCTTGTAACTTGTCTGCAGGTTTGGAAATTTCTCAGAAGAAAAGGTTGATGGGGGAAACGGATGGGACTGGAGGTGAAGGAAAAAACACTGTTTTTCTTTATAAACTCCTCCCTCTATACTGGGTTTTTTTAAACATGTGCATAGCTTATTTTAATAAATGTTTTAAAGTTATTTTATGGCCAATAGTAAAGTTCGCTGGAGTCTATACATATCTTTTCCTACTTAATATTTAAACAATGCATTTGGATTTCATAACTCAGTATGTTCCTTTAATATAGTGCTTTCTAAAAATGAAAGTCTTTACTAAACCAATGATGTATATTCAAATGTCAGTATCGTATACACAAGAATCACCTGACATATTCCCTTTCTCAGCATAAGGGGGCACGTTATTAGTTGGCAGGCCAGTGTAATCAATCATTTCTAAAAGCCAGAAATTGCATCCCAGACCAAAGGCAACCAGAAGTTATGCCATGGGGTGGGGGTGGGGGGGCGGCTATTTCTGTCATTCTCATCCATTTGCCTTAACAGACACACTCATTCCTGGAAGCTTTTTTCATCCCAGGTGTCAGAAAGCACTTTCAAAAGCCAGAATGCGCCAGCCAGGAGAAAGAAAGTATGTGCATGTTCCCTACAGATGAGAACCTTTTACAATGCTGAGAATTATCACAATTCACTTAAAATCATGACCAAAAAACTTTATTTTATATCCAGAGTTCAAATCACAAGAGAAAATCCTTGGAAACTTGAAGAAAAATAAGGCAAAAGTTGTCTGAAGATAATACTCCATTCACGCTGCTGAAAGTAATTCTGCTACCTGCAATACTAACTACCTTGGTCAGGAAGGAGATTCACAAACCAGGATGTGTACGGAGCGAACAAGACGCCTCAGTTTTACAGCGACACCCCGTCCGGCCGCGTAAGAGGATCATGGAGAGTTAATGAAGGACATACAAGGCGGTGCAGGCACGCTAGCAGCTAACTCTCCTTTTATGGAGGCAGGACCAAACATCTGCTGCGGGAGGCTGCACGGTTTTGGATTCTATTAAAAGCTTTTAATAGAATATTTTAACAAACCATTTTTATTTTTTATGTTCTTTAAAAAATCTGAGGGTTTTAAATGTCAAAGACCCAAGGCCTTTTTCCAGGTTCTACCTGTATTAAGGAAAAAAGCAATGTGTTAAGGTGAAAAAGGACACTAAATCAGAAGAGTATCTTCCAGTAAAATATTCAGTCTGATACCAACACAAACTCAAGTTCATAATCAGACAAAGTGGTCCATTAGCATCCTGGAATAAATCCAGCACTTAAAAAATAACCGTAACCTAAGTCCTATCAGAACAGTGAACAATTTCATTAGCTTCCTTTCTAAACCCCCAGAAGAGGACCTCTAAAAACTAAGTATTAAAACAAAGACCTGCTACTAGGCTACCAAAAACTCAGAAGTAGTGAGGGCCATGAAGCAGCTCCTTAGGGCAGAAAAAAAAAAATCTAAAGATGGAAAATAGACTGTCCGAACAGCTGTGGTGGACCAAACTGAAAACAGGCAAACAGAATACTGCAGAAATGCCACACTAAAGACCGTACAAGGAAGGGCGCATGGGTGGCTCAGTCGGTTAAGCGCCTGACTTCAGCTCAGATCATGATGTCATGGTCTGTGGGTTTGGGCCCCACGGTGAGCTCTGTGCTGACAGCTCAGAGCCTGGAGCCTGCTTCGGATTCTGTGTCTCCCTCTCTCTCTCAAAACTAAATAACATTTAAAAAATTTTTTTAAATTAAAAAAGACCATACAAGTACAAATAATGTGGCCTAACCACGGAATGCCCAGAACTATCAGCAAGTGACTATGTCGAGGCACAGCGATCAGCGTCATCTAGGCATATTCATTTAGCTGACTTGGAAAAATGGCAGACTGAAAACATTAATACTCACAGGCATCAAACTTTATTCAAGAGTTCTTGTAACAGTTCTCCTTTCAAACATACAGAGCAAAAACAACAACAAAAAATGAATAACAACAACAACAAAAAACCACTGTGAACAAGGAACATATATTCGATCTTCATCTCCTGTTCTGGCCCATAACTGCTAAATCCCTTGTAATTTCCAAAGATCGCTAGGGGTATCTTTTGTTACAATATTTAGTTTTGTTCCCAGTTCCTGAAATAGCTCCAGACAGATAAAGAGACACAGAATGCTTGGATGGTTTTTGTTATTCATAAAACAAGTTCCTTTCTCCACTTGAGTTTATGTTAATGAGGTGACTTTTGGAAAACTCCTAAGGATGGGGGCTGGTTGCCAGGGAAACCAACCTTGAGATTAGAGGGTTGGAACTGTCAGCCCCATCCCACTCTCACCCCCTGGGAAGAGGAGAGGGGAGGAGCCAATGGGTGACTTAATCACCAATGGCCAAAGGTCTGATGGTTCTTACTTGTGTAATTAAGCCTCAATAAACACCCCTGAACAGTAAACACCCCTGAACTATGAGGCCCGGAGCGCTTCCAGGCCGGTGAATGTGTACAGATGCGGGGAGAGTGGCAGCCAACAGGGGACGTGCAAAGCCCCTTCCCTTGCCCTCTGCATCTCTTCCACCTGGTTGTTCAGAGTTCTAAGCTTTCACAATAAACCAGTCATCAAGTAAGTAAAAGGTTTCCCTGAGTTCTGTGTGCACTGCTCACAAATTAACTGAACCCAAGCAGTGGCCGTGGAAACCTAAGATTTATAACAGTAGGTCAGAAGCACAGGTGACACCCTGAACTTGCTATTTGTAATTTAAGGGGAAAAAATGCTGTTTGTATTAATTTCCTATCACTGCTGTGACAAGTCATTACAAACGCAGTGGCTTAAAACAATATCAATTTTTTATCTTAAAAATCTGGAAAACATCAGAAGGTCCACATGGCCCTCACTTGATTTTAGAAATAAAATCAAGATGGGGCGCCTGGGTGGCTTAGTCGGTTAAGCGTCCGACTTTCACTTAGGTCATGATCTCGCGGTTCGTGGGTTCGGGCCCCGCGTCGGGCGCTGTGCTGACTGCTGGCTCAGAGCCTGGAGCCTGTTTCAGTCTGTGACTCCCTCTCTCTCTGACCCTCCCCTGCTCACGCTGTGTCTCTCTCTCTCTCCTAGAAATAAATAAAAAACATTAAAAAAAAACTTTTTTTTAAAGAAATAAAATCAAGGTTTGCTCCTTGGGAGGTTCGGGGAGGGGCGGGAGCCTTGCCTTTTCCAGTTTACAGAGGCTGCGTGCATTCCTCAGCTCGTGGCCCCACGTCTCTAAGACCTCTGCTGCTCCACTGTCACCTTTCTTTCGGTGACACATGTTCTCTCATCTCCCTCTTTTGTTTATAAGGACCCTTATGATGACCACCTGGGTAACAGAAGGTAATCTCTCCATCTCAGGGTCCATCCCTCTGCCATGTAAAGTAGCATATTCATATACTCTACTCTGGAGATTAGGACTGAAACATTTTGGGGGGCCCGGGGGGCGTTATTCTGCCTGCTACACTATTTCAATCAGTCGTGTAAATGAGAAAAGGAGAACCAGCAAACAGTAGTGGGCAACTAAAAAATACAAATTTAGACACTAACTCCTCTCACTGATTGTGTATTTTGTAAGGTATTTCATGTTTTATGCCTTCAGATAGTCATCAATAAGGTATCTCTGTACATTAAATTCATAATTTTTATTTTTTTAGCAAATTAACAATTTTTTAAGCTAAAGAACACCAAACTAGAAAATAGAAGCCTCTTCTATTTCTTTCCTTAAAATGCCCGGAGTTTCCTCTAAAGTTAAAAAGTCAGCCACAAAGTCATCTTAATAAATGGGTAAAATTGCAACTGTGTCTTATGTCAAGGATTTCCTTTTCTGCTTTGTCCTGATGTGGTAATTTTCTTGGTATATACCAGCAAATCATCATTCCAGTTCATACTACCATCTCACGAAAACTAACCATAAAGGGTTTTTTCTTCCATTGAAATATAATAGGGGCATCCGGGTAGCTCGGTTGATTAAATAAGCATCCGACTCTGGATTTTTGCTGAGGTTATGATCACACAGCTCGTGAGATCGGGCCCTACTGACAGCGCAGAGCCTGATTGGGACTCTCTCTCCCACTCTCTGTACCCCCACCCCTGTTCGCATATGCACATGCACACATTCTCTCTCTCTCTCTCAAAATACATATTTTTTTAAAAATTTTTTAAGAAATATAGCATTAATACAATCTTGTTTGGGTTGCTGTACAACGCTCATTGACCAGATATACCATATCTCAAAACCAGGAATAAAAAAGTCACCACAGAACATTATATCTTGCAATACACTTGTCTTTCCAGAAAAACACTAACACAACCTTGATAAGTTTATTTCCTTGAGAAAAACCGTCCATATGCATAATTCTTAAGAATACCAAATACATCAGGGCGCCTGGGTGGCTTAGTCGGTTGGGCGTCCGACTTTCACTTAGGTCATGATCTCGCGATTCGTGGGTTCGAGCCCCGCATCGGGCTCTGTGCTGACTGCCAGCTCAGAGCCTGGAGCCTGTTTCAGTCTGTGACTCCCTCTCTCTCTGACCCTCCCCTGCTCACGCTGTCTCTCTCTCCTGGAAATAAATAAAACATTAAAAAAAAAAAAAAAAAGAATACCAAATACATCAAATATTTGTAAATGTTAATAAGCCTATATACCTTGCTCATTTTTGTTAAAATGAAAAAAGTAAGAAACTAAAATGAAAAAAGTTATTAGTGAAAGCAAACAGACAAACACATTCTCCCATGCTTAGCACCACACAAGCATTAGGGATCTGTACAGGGGCATCTGGCACTCTGAAGCAGGCATACAGGAGACAGCAGACAAGCAAGGGGCCAGAATACGATTAGCATCTATACAGAAAACAGATGCCATAAATATTACTTTCAACATAATTATGAGAAAAGGTGAACTATTAGATCAAATAGATCTTGGTAGACAACTTGAAAGAAAAGGTTAATTCGAACATATTTTCTGTTTTCAGAATCATGTAAGTTTTTAAACATATCAAAATTTTGCTCAGGAATAATCCAGACTATAAGCCTCATGATTCCATTCCAGCATGCTCACTGATAAGGAGGTTCCGATTTAATCACAGGTCAGTGATTCTCA
Organism: Hyaena hyaena; assembly: GCF_003009895.1. Classification (NCBI taxonomy): domain Eukaryota; kingdom Metazoa; phylum Chordata; class Mammalia; order Carnivora; family Hyaenidae; genus Hyaena; species Hyaena hyaena. The sequence goes on from NW_024080763.1 coordinate 1,475,669, forward strand.
ACAGGAGACACTGGTGACACGCAGGTCACCACCCCAACACTTGGGAGCAACAGGAGACGTTACTGATATACAAATTCTCTGTGTCACTGTCAAGGGGCAACTGAATATTTTCAGCATAAAAATCCAGTTTCAACATGTACTTGTTAAACAAGCTTGATTATTCTTCCCCTACACCTTCAACACCCTCCCACCCCAATCTCAAATCCTTCCCATCTTCATTAGCAGGGTCACTGGAAAGCTAAACATAAGAAAGATGCATCTGTTGTTTAACACATGGGACAAAATGTCAGATAGAAACAACAGATCAAATTACAACTGAATATAAAATATTCAAATAAAAATTGTATTTGATTTAGGACTTGAGGTATAGCAAACATGATTTTTTCTTTATATCATTCATTCATCAAATTGTCAAATATTCATCAGTGAAACGACTTCAGGGTTTTCATATCCATAGACTGTCCACTGACAAATTGAGGCCTCCTCTTACAGGAAGACTCTATTATACCAACTTCCTATCTTTTTCTGACAGGGAGAAAGTCCAGTTTGCTCCCACAGGGTCAAGCCCCAGGGGTAGTCTGTAAAGTAAAAAAAAAAAAAAAAAAGAGAGAGAGAGAGAAAGCTAGGAAGAAAGCAAAAAAAAATCTAAAATTCAGAAAAGAAAGGAGCATAAAGTATCTGTCCAGATCCCAGTTTCCAGAAGGGTTTGTTCACAGATTTAACAAATACCTGAATGCCTCCTACATCCCAGGCACTATTTTAGGTACCAGGATATGCAGTGAACAGGAAGAAAGAGACAAACAATAAAGTGACTAAGAATATTGGAAAGTGACAACTGTTAAGAAAATTAAAGCTGGGGAAAGGGAGTGAGGACAGGGCTGAAATTTTAAACACAGGGAGGCCTCACTAAGAAGGTAACAAATGAGAAAAGATCACATGTGACTAAATTCACTAACCCTGCAATCTAGAGAATGTACAATCCAGGCCAGGGAAACAGCACCTGCAAAGGCTTGAGGCTCATCTGTAGAGAAGAACGGTGGCCAGATGCGCTAAAGTGAAATTGAGAGCAATAGAAGGGTAGGAGGGAAACAATGTATGGGGGGGTGGGGGGGAGAAGGGTGCAGGACACAGCTGAGGGCGGCCTACAGGCTCTGACTTTTACTATGAGCAAGGCAGGCAATCACTGAGGAGCACTGAGCAGAGATTTAAAAGAGAAGCTCCTATGTGGAGAATAGTTTGTAAAAGAGGGCAAGGATCATGGTTTGGACAAAGGGCAGTGAGAAGTGGTCAGATTCTACATATATTTCAAAGGTAGAGCCAGTAAGATTTTCTGACAAGAAGGAAAGGAGTAAGAGAAAAAGAAGAGAAGAAAAAATGGCGGAGGCTTTTGGCACAACCAGTGGAATGACAGACATGCCATCAAGGGAGAGGGGGACTGGGTGGCTCACTCTTGATTCCAGCCCAGGCCATGATCTTGCAGTTCATCATCAGGCGCTCTGAGCTGACAGAGGAGAGCTCTGCTTGGGATTCTCTCTCTCTCTCTCTCTCTCTCTGTCCCTCTCTTACTAGTGCCCCTTTTAAGAGTCCCCCTTTTAGGGGTGCCTGGGTGGCTCAGTCAGTTAAGCATCCAACTTCAGCTCAGGTCATGATCTCACGATTCATGAGTTTGAGCCCCATGTCAGTCTCTGGGCTGACAGCTCAGAGCCTGGAGCCTACTTCAGATTCTGTCTATCTGTCTCTGTCTCTCTCTCTGATGTCCTCTGCTCATGCTCTGTCTCTCAAAAATAAGTAAATGTAAAAAAAAAAAATTTTTTTTAATACAATAAAAGTGCCCCTTATAAAAAGGGGAGAGGAGAACTACTAAAGAATACATTTAAAAGAGTGACTAGTTCAGTTTCAGCTTTGCTGAGCTGTAAAGAAATTTGAAATATTAGTTATTCAAGAGAAGATGTGGTATATACACAGCTGGATATACGAGTCTAGGATTCAGAAATACAAAAAGTTATCACACAGATTTAATTTGGGATTCTTATGTGATCCTATATCTTTTCAAGGGATCAACTTGAGTCACAAATTTAAATACTCTTCTAAAGGGCAACCAATTCAACACAACAGAACTAAAACGGTGTTAGGCAGTGCTCCCCTGTTCTCAAGGGACATTATCTATCCAGTGGGAAAAGCAGTCTATGATTAGCACCTACATGACCTCACAGAAAATACCTGGCACCAAACTGCAGACATTCCAGAGACAACTGCATATTTAAATTCACACCTCTGCTCTTACCATCCCGGTTTCCACCAGCAGATTCCACTTTTACTGATGGCAGGTTTTGTTTGGCACTGCTGAACCCAATGTCCTCTCACCAGGTAAGATGATAATAATGATTTATGTGAAACTTACACTCAACAGTCATGTAGAAAAGAAACTTGCTCAATACTGCTGGCACTTCAGTCTACTTTTGCCTTCTTATCAACTAAATCTTCCTCATTCCTATTGCAACCAGCTACAAAACGGGCCAGAGGTTGAGACTTTTTCTAATTTCAAAAGGGAAGGTCTCACATTTTATACTTAGTATAAATGTTATACACAGTAATAAGCATTCTGTACTCAAGTGTGTATCCCTTGGAGATGAAGGTTTCACTATAGGTGCTGCCACAGGGAGCACAGAGATGATTTTCTTAAATGCCTAACATGGACAAGCCATTATACACCATACGTGATGAAATCTGAAGAACATAAGGCAGGTAGAAAACGGGAAGTAAAGATTAATTTTCAGTACATGTGGACTTCTGTTAATTAACCCAACACAATGTAAACTAAAAAAATTTTTAAGCATATTTCGGTGATGTTTACCAATCAGGATAAAACTACTCAATAAAGACAGGGTCATAATTTTTAGTACAACAGTTCAGAACCATACTGTACGGTGAACAAAAATATTTGTTGATAGGAAAGACAGAGTGCACATTACCAAGAACCAAATACAATCAATAATTGGTCCTAAGAAGCTAAAAACTCTACAGTGGGTGGGAACAGGGTCTTACTGAAAAAGAAACTGTTTTGTAAATGAAATAAGAACAAATAAACAGTACTTTCCTGCTGGCAGGAGTTTTTGTTCCACCTTTAAAATGAACTCACAGCTATTGAAATGTGAAGAGGTACAAGGATGGTTATCTCAAAAGAAATAAGGATTATGTGGAAAGAAATAAAAGGCAGTATCAAAAAGAGACAGAGTAGTCCTAAAGGCAAGAAGTAATAGCCACATCGATTGGTCTAATTTATGTGTTTCAAGAGAAAATATTCCAAACCAGAAATTCTTATCCTGAGATCCACTAACTTGAAAAACCTATGAACCTCTGACTTCTGAAGGATTCTATGACCCCAAAAGAGGTTAATAAATCGTCACAATGCACCTCAGTTCCATCTATAAACGTATGTGAACTATAACATGACCCTGTAATAAATGCATGCATAGCATACTACCACCTGCCAAAAATGATTTTAAGAGTGTTCCAAAAGACATGCAGGTCATTTAAAGACAATCACAACTCTATACAAAAGGTCACATAAATTTCCAATTATATGGAATATCCAGAACAGGTAAATCCAGAGACAGAAAGCAGATGATGATTGCCAGGGACTTGGAGGAGGAGGAGGGGATGTGAAGTAACAGCTTAAGGGGTCCAGGGTTTCCTTATGAGATGATGAAAATGTTTCAGAACCAGACAGGTGGTGGGTGTACAACACTGTGAACGCACTAAATGCCACAGATTGTTCACTTTCAAAATGGTGAATTTTAGGTTATAGGATTTTGACCTCAATAGAGTAAATAAATAAAACCCTTGTGTATCTCCTGTTTAAAAAGAAGAGAAAAGAAGAAAGAAAGGAGAGGAGGGGGGAGGGGAGGAGAGGAATGCCATTTACGGTACCCCAATTTGAGGAGGGGAAAAAAAATCCATGGGATGAGATGCGACCACACAGAAAGCCTAAAATGGCTCAGTGGACTCTCATCCCTAGTCCTCAAAATAGGAGAAAACTGGAGCTAAGACATACTAAGTGCCTACTATGTTTGGGTGTTCAGAAGGACTCATCTTCTGGGACATTAGTTTTGCCCTGAACTCAAGATTTCTTGAAATCTACTCTTAGGACTTGCAGGTTCATATAGTTATGTCTTCTATGTTCAGAGGGATAAACAAAAGAAATTGGTACTGGGGAAAAATATATATATACAGCTAAGCTATGTTTAAGGCTTAAGTATTGTTCCACGCAGTATTTAACTTGAGTTGTCGCTCAATTTATCCTTTACAAAAATTTTCTTTGCAAAACACAATGTCAAAGCAAGCACCCCATCCAAATAATTTAAATCATAAAATTCCAACAGCTAACCTACTCAAAAAGGAAAAGTGCAGAGAATCCAGTAACTGCTTTTGTGAATTACATCACAAGTATTTAACTCACAAGGTTAGGAACCAGAGAAAAACCCTGCTCTCACATCATGTCTTGATCCTTTAACAGGTCTGGGCCAGTAACTGGGACCAGGACAGAATTTCCTTAGGAAGCACTAAAACCACAAAACACACAAATCATAACGTGAACTGTGGAATTCAGCTAGCTAAATGAAATCGGTTTCATAAAATTTGCAAATATTCACTACATGACATCCATGTAAAATTAACATCAGTATTTTCCAGGTTGATACTACGTTTGCTCAACTTCTTGGAGTCACATTTTTGTGATATTTTTAACGTCTGACTAAAGCTTCCATCATCACAAGATGCCCACACTGTTTACAAACATTGAAGCAGCAGCCGCGTTCCTCAGTCACATCTTGTTACAATAAACAGAGGAACAGTTTTAAACTCCAGGTGTATTTTTTTTTTCTACTCACGTATAAAAACTCTGCTTTAACTTAAAAGTTTTTCTCCGTAATGATGGGAAAACACTCAGTGAAATGGAGGCAATTTAGGACAAAGTTGTAACAAGATCACAAATACAGAGACTCCCATGCGTGCATGCTGGGAGTATAGCGATCATGCTGAATGAGCAAAATGCTAAATAATAATGACCCTACTTCTATCTTTCATGTCATTTTCCTATCCCATTCAAAAAATACAGAAACTCACCCACACAAGCATTGAGGAATAGCCAATCGGTCTTTTTCATCCTGTTTTTAATTTGTTTTAGTTTTTTGAAGTCCACTTCGAGTTCCTCCTTGCTGCCAACAGCACCAGCCAATTCAATCCTCTGAAAATCCATTTTCATCTCAGAGTCCCGTTTCGTAGTGGGAGGTGATCTTCTTTGGCTGTTACCACTGCTGCAGCTTCCCCTCCATCGGGCTCGGTCTTGCTCATTTATTATTGAAGAAGCCTCATCAGTCTCTGCCAACTCTATTGCTTCAATATTATTAGGTCTGGGATGATCACAAACGACACATTTTTTAGCCTTGGCCCAGTTTTCATATGTGCAAATAGAACAAGTCCAATGCTGGGTCCTTGTGTTCGGTTTATTTCTATCATTGTATTCCTCGCAAGGATCAACAGAAAAAGCAACTGGTCTGGAGCCAGATCCTGAGGATTGAGGAGACTCTGTGGGACTCCTGGTCCTGCGCTGCGACAAGCACTGGGTACAACTGATTGCTCTCGGCCAGTTCAAATACGTGCACATGTGGCACGACCATTTATTTGCATTTTCCATGCTGTACGAAGACTTAACCCTTGGTCTTGCACTAGAGTCTGGACATATCAAAGGACTACTTCCTCCTTCAGTGCTGGAAGGATCCCAATCTCTACCAACATCACTTGAGCCACTTTTAAATGGATCTTCTGTGATAATTGTTCCACTTGGTCTCTGGGCACGACACATAGTACACTTGATGGCAGACGGCCAGTTTTCATACGTACAGTATTCACAAGCCCACTTAATTCCACGTTCTGACATTGTGCTCTTCTTGAAGTGAGTTATGTCAGGCAGGAAGCTATAAATAATTAGGACATGGTTATTAAAACAGTAACTACATAATTCCAGCTCTGAAAATGTGCCCCAAAAGTACCCTTCAACTTATAAAATATAAATTTCTCAAAAGAGGCGTGTCACATTTAATACTGAACTATCCCTTACCCTTATTTTCCTAATTTCCATTAGAGACACCAGAGAGAAGTCTCCAAAGAGAAATCTGAGACCTCGGGATGTAGTGAAATTGTACTTTAGAATGCAAAAGAGATAAGCAGAAAGTAAAGGGAGGTTCGTTTTTAAGAGGGAAGCAAGCTGAAACAGAGAAGCCACGAAGAGAAAAGTTCAAGCCAGGTCATCACCATCACTTTAGAAAGGCAACAATTAAGATTCAAAGAGTAGGGAGAGAACACCAACCAAGTAACTTAAACGCATAACCATTCTCAGATTATGAACGACCTGGATTCTTATGCTACCTATGTACAGTATCCTAATGTCTGATTCACTGGAAGAATTCAGAAGATCAAACAAATTCTATCATTTTTTGCTGAGGAAAAGCAGCTTAAAAGTGTTATTTATCCACTGCTCTTAATAAGCACAAGCACAAAATGTTGAGGAGTAATCCTTACAATCAGAAAATGACACTGTGAAGTACAGATCAAGTCCCTTGATAGCCTCCATCCTCAAAATCTAGTTCTGTCTGGAGCACAAAAAAATAAAAACTGTACATCATCTACTGGGACAATAAAATCGACGGGACGTCCCTGAGACAACTGCCAGTGGCGTGCTTACTCCGACAGAATTCTGAATAGTCCTGCTCAAAATAGTCGATATTTAAGATACACTCAAACTTCAATTCATATTTAAAATATATTGAGTATTTAAGGAGTTCTTAGGAGTCTACACTGGGCTTACCAACACATTAAAATGTAGACTTCATGATTTAATGCCAACTAATTTATAAATGAAATAACTTACACAGCAAATTTAATAATGATTTTCTTAAATGTCTTGAATGTAGACAATGGCTACTAAAGACACTCTCCATTTTCTTAAATCCCTCCTCAACTAATTATCATCTGCCCCCTATTTTTAATCAGAAAAGTGAAAGTCCTATGCAGAGTTAATAGAAACTTTTGCCTCCCTTTCTTGGGGATTTTTCCTGACCTGAAAAGCTACATCTTTCACTTTATAAGTGTAGTATTGTGTCTCTGTTTGCCAAGTCCTCACCGCATTTATAGCATGAACTTGGTTAAGAGGACAAATTCACGACAAGAAAGCCTATTACTTAAAAGCTAAAACAAAAGTCACACTTACTAAGGTTTTAGTTTCCATGCTATAACCTCCACCTCGTACATGGTTAGAATAAAAGTACGGTTTATAAATCAGACCAAAGACAAGATTCAGTCTTCATGCTGGCTCAGATTCTGACTTCCTCAGGAGGCGCTGGCAAAGTGTGCTAAGTAGTTCTGTCTGACTGTGAAAAGCTAGTCCTGTAAAGGAAACCAAAACTGAGTCTCACTTGCAGCCTACTGCTTTATCCAGAAGTATTTTTTAAAGCCTTTATTTTAATCCTACTCATTTTTTTTAATAATGGACAACCATATTTACCATTTCAGTTTAACACAGCAATAAGATTAGTTAACTGATTGAGCTAGTCAGTGAAATCAGACATGGGAAAGATATTTTTCTCCAAACATTTTTCTCCAAACTCTTAAGTGTGCATGTATGTGCACTAATGTTATCGTTAATATTAACTTGGTAGTGCTAAGCCAGTTCACACCCATATTGCTTGTTATTATTTAAGAGAGAAAGGCGGTATAAACATGTAAATTAGAAAAAGCAAAAAACAAATATTGCTTATATTTAGCTTTGAAGTCTTTTTCTCCTTAAACAACTATATTTTTTTCCTAATCCAGGCTATTTGTACTGCTTAGATTTTGAAATTTAATTTGTACACACTGATTACAACAATCTAACACCAGTCCAAAAGTGTGTTGAAGAGCAAGGAACTACAATCATATGAACATCCATAAAATGGACAATCAAATTTAATGGCAATTTTCATATTCATTAGTCAGTTTCTTTAGTTTCTCAGGAATGAAATATAAATAATTTGCTCATTCCATTCGAAAATAAAATGATCAAGGAGAAAACTTACCATGACAAACAAACGACACAATAAATATATATCCAGGGCTACCATAAGTAATTTCAGTAGTTTATTTAAAATATTCACATTCTGGGGCACCTGGGTGGCTCAGTGGGTTAAGTGTCCAACTTCATCACGGGTCATGATCTCACAGTTCAGGAGTTTGAGCCCTGCATTGGGCTCTCTGCTGTCAGCAAGGGGCCCACTTTGGATCCTCTGCACCCACCCACCCCCACCCCTGCTTCTCTGCCCCTCCACCACTTACACTCTCTCAAAAATAAACATTTAAAAATAAAATATTCACATTCAAAATTTCATGCTTGCTTTGGTAAGTCTGTCTTCTATGTTTGCAGGCTCAACTAAACAGCTTGTGACCTTACATTATCTTAGCAACTTTCCACAAGACTAATAATGTGCCACCGTGACATTTAAATGCCCATGTCTGACAAAAAACAAATTTAAAAATGCCATAAAAATAATTACACATATGCCTGGTAAACAACCTCCCTCTTCAAAAACTCAGGTAACTAAGCAATCCCAAAACCATGCCAGAAAGTCTTAAGCTAAGGGCCTTATATTAAATAATATACAATATATATTAGAAATCGACGTATACAGTTTTACCTCTATGGGAAATTCAGACTTTGTAGTCTAAATAAAAATACTGTTTTTAATGTTTTTTGGTTTTTGTTTCTGAGAGAGAGACAGACACAGAGTGTGAGTGGGGGAGGGGCAGAGAGAGAGGGAGACAATGTGAAGCACACTCCAGAGGTTCTCCAGAGGTTCGGAGCTGTCAGCACAGAGCCAGGTGCGGGACTCGAACTCACGAACGAGATCATGACCTGAGCCAAAGCAGGACACTCAACCGACTGAGCCACCCAGGTGTCCCGAAATACTGGTTTTGAGTAACTGAAAACTAAAATCCTCAATGGAGAGGATTATCTGAGACAGCCATTTGTACCTGTTGTAATCAGCAAATGGAACGGAAGAGTAAAGATAACATCAGCTCAACTATGATTTTGCATTACTGAGATGAAACTAACACTGAGTACACTTTTTCTTCCAGGCAAGAAAAATCCCCAAAAATACCCATAAAATTATTTTTAATAGCAACCAGCTGTGAGAGTTAATATTGTACAGCAAAACAAAACTGTTACTAAATATCTTTTAGTTACCATATAGTCATATACTCAAGTAAATTTAATTTACAAGTCTAATTTTACATGTAACACAGATTTTCACATTCTAGCCAATGAATCATACTTCAATTAATTGGTACAATAAAAAGCAAAAATAAAATCTGTACAATCTGGACCCTTTTGAAGGAGAATCAGACATAACTGCTACTCTTGAAACAAATATTCCTTGGTTTGAATGCAACACCCATCTTATGGACCAAAACATCCAAGAATCCATTTGTGCATCAAGCTCTATCTAAAGACAGACGGAATAATGTCTTCAAGTATATGGAACATTTTCTAGTCCTTAATTGCGAGCTGCTTTCGATTAGATACTTCCCATTTCAAATAATAATAAAAGCACAAGTACTACAGGTATATGAATTAACGACCAGGGAAAAGGAGAGGCTAGCAATTGAACATTTTTTATACTGTCATGCTTAATAATGAATTGTGAAGCATCACCAAACGCTAGAAAAAAACATATCTATACGAAAGTCAATTCCTCAAAACTGCAGCCACCCTACAAATTCTCCCAACTACCCATTAAAACCCTATGAAAGAAAACTGGAGGAGTGAAAAAATCATCAAGCACAAACTCCTTAAAAAACACAGAAGCTCAGCTGCCAGTTATTTCCAAATGAAAAGTCATTCAAACAAAGGACTAATAGCAGTCTTTAAGGGTTTGTATTAGCTTTAAAGTCTGTATCTAGTAATAAAATACTAACTCATCAGTAAAAACTGTTGATATAAATACTAATTAACACATAACTGTGCAAATTTACAAAGGCTCAGAAAGCATCTTAGGGAATATAGATGAAAGTTAAAACTAGCAGGATATTCCAAGCATGCTGAATTTTTAGTATGCTACAGCATCACATGGTAATCCTGAACTGTAGTATTTATAAATAAGAAGTAGTACTTAACTCTTAAGCCAAAACTCCCACACAGTCATACCCTCTTTTCTCCTCCACCTCTCTCTCATCACTGTCTCTCCTCACAACAGAGAAAACTGGCCTTGAGCGAGATCTTGAAGACTGAGGACATGGTGAACCCTCTATCCACAAATATGACCTCATTTCAGGCTCCAACAGCTTATCACATCCTACATTAAACCTCTTATCTTCCTTTAACAGCAAACTCCTAACCCAGACTTCCCCACTATCCATTAAGGACACCATGGAGACCTCTGCACCCAGCACAGAAACAGAATCCTCCTGAATTCTGCCTTCCCCGCCCCCCCCCCCCCCCCCCCCCCAGATTCTCACTAGTGGTCTCTGTCCAATCAGTTGCTTTCTTCCCCATTCCCACTGCCATCAACCCTTCTCAGATCAGGTCAGAACTACTATAATAGCTTCCTAAGCGCCTTGTCTTTCTAAATCCACCCAGCTTACTGTTTCCAGAAAAATCCTCCTAATAGCAAGGCCCTCTTTCAGAAGCTCTTCTGCAACAGTGTAAATTCCCAACTCCTTCCCACCATACACACAACCCACGTCACAGACTCATTCTCAAACATACACAAATCACACGTACCCAGCCACATGTATGTATCCGACCCGCCCCCAAACCCAAACCATACACCAAGGCTCTACCTTAGAAACACAAGCAAAACACATACACACAAGCAACTTGCAGCAAATCCTGCTCCTTCTTTAAAGCAATGTTCAAGTCTCCTCTCTCTCATGGGTTTTTCTCCAAATCACTTCACGTACACTCCAAGCAACCACACTTCTACTGGCATTTGGCACTTACTGTATTTCCTCTTGAGGCTAGTTTCGGGAATACTGATTTGAATGTGTGTTCTCTGTATTATTTCCTTCCCTCAGTTTTCAACCAGATAGCCAAGCTCGCAGAAACTGTGGGTCAGGACATCAAGTGGCGTGGAATGTGGACGAGACTTGTGTTTATAAAACCCACAGAACAGCCCGCACTAAGGGTCCTGAAAAAAGACAGGAGGGGAGCTTAGAGCAATTTCAGGCAAAAAGGAGAAATTCTACAGGATGGGATCCACTCCTGTGGCAAGAATTCAGTAGACAGTGTCCACCACTAACAACTAGGTGGTCAAACCATAGGCACTCGTGAGCTGGTTAACTATTCAAGTCCTGCAATGTAAAGGACACAAGTACAAGAACTTTTGCAATCATTAAGTACCCTCTGAAAGTACTAAGTGTATGTGAAACTTTAAGACAATAATCAAGAATAAGACCTCAACAAATAATCCAGTGAAGAAATGGGCAAAAGACATGAACAGACACTTTTCCAAAGAAGACATCTGAATGGCCAACCAACACATGAAAAAATGCTCAACATCACTCATCATCAGGGAATTACAAATCAAAACCACAATGAGATACCACCTCACACCTGTCAGAATGGCCAAAATTAACAAGTCAGGCAACAACAGGTGTCGGCGAGGATGCAGAGAAACAGGATCTCTTTTGCACTGCTGGTGGGAATGCAAACTGGTGAAGCCACTCTGGAAAACAGTATGGAGGTTCCTCAAAAAACTAAAAATAGAACTACCCTACAACCCAGCAACTGCACTACTAGGTAGCTATCCAAGGGACACAGGTGTGCTGTTTCAAAGGGGCACATGCACCCCAATGTTTATAGCAGCGCTATCGACAACAGACAAAGTATAGAAAGAACCCAAATGTTCATTGGTGGATGAATGGATAAAAAAGAGGTGATATATATAAATAACGGAGTATTACTCTGCAATCAAAAAGAATGAAATCTTGCCATTTGCAACTACATGGATGGAACTAGAGGGTATCATAATAAGCAAAATTAGTCAGAGAAAGACAAATATCAAGACTTCAGTCATATGAAGACTTTAAGATACAACACAGATGACCCTAAGGGAAGAGAAGCAAAAACAATATAAAAACAGGGAGGGGGACAAAACATAAGAGACTCTTAAATATGGAGAACAAACAGAGGGTTGCTGGAGGGGCTGTGGGAGGGGGAGGGGCTACATGGGTGGGGAGCATTAAGGCATCTACTCCTGAAATCGTTGTTGCACTCTACGCTAACTAACTTGGATGTAAATTAAAAAACTAAAATTAAAACAAAGAATAAGATATCAAATATGTGACCTTCCTCCTATACAGAGATCATGATTATCTGTCATTTGTATCTAATGAGTAGATTTAAATTAAACATACTTGCTAAGGTCCCTTCCCAAGAATTTGTGGACAAGCTGGAGAGAGTCAATTGAGTAAAAATAACAGTTTAAATAGCACCTGCCATGATGACCTTGGTCTTACTGGCATTGTGCCTGATTAAATGAGCCAATTACCCATATGACTAGTATATCTAACTTCATTCCAACCAAACCGAAGTCCCTGAAATAAAACAAAGAATATAAAGTTTACATTTTAATATATGAACACTGCATAATTAGGAAAAACCGTAATAAAAGCTACAATTCTAATAGTTTTTCTTCCAAACCAGTTAGCAATCCACTGATTAGAATATAAGATCCACAGACACAAAATGAATTTATACTGTGTGAAAAAACCTTGCAAGAAGTAATGCTTTCTTTTAATCTACTCTCTATTCAAGAGGAATTCTACCTCTTTAAGTATGTACTGGAGTTTTTTGGGATCTTGTCAACCTCCTCTATACTCTTCAGTTATAGACTAACAAAAGTAGTACACAACATATATATACATACATACATACACACACACACACACACACACACATACATGAATATGTATCTTGAGCAGAGATTTCACAGGTCAATCATGTACCCCACATAATAATCCCAAACAAATTTAACATCACCTATGACAAGTTACCAAAGGTCTACAGTGCTCAGGGCATCTGCAATCTAATTAACTGAAACATGACTATGGTTTTCTTAAATATGTATGGAAGTGGGGTGATTATCTCCAAAAATGCAGATCAACCCAGCATTTAAAAAAGAACACCTTTTGCAAGAACTACAAAGATGCTACCTCATTCAGAAGTTGACTTCTTTCCAAGCACCTGGGTGGCTTAATCAATTAAGCATCCAACTGTTGATTTTGACTCAGATCATAATCTCACAGTTCATGGGATTGAGCCCCAAATCAGGCGCTGCACTGACGGTAACACAGAGCCTGCTTGGGATTATCTCTCTCCCCCTCTCTCTGGTCCTTCCCCACTCACACACAGCCATGTGCACATGCTCTCTTTCCATCCCCTTTCAAAATAAAACATTTTTTTTAAAAAGAATTTGATTTCTTTCACTATCCTATCTATTCTCTGTTCATACCAAACAGACTACACCCGGCCCAACAAAAGGGCCATCTTTTTGTCAAACACTCTGGATGTTGTTTGTGTGCTCCAGGAAAAAGGGGTACAAACTTGGAACTTTTAGATGATCAAGGAGTTCTATGTAAAAGAAAGAAAAAGATGTGAAAAGCAGGGAGAACCAAATGGATGAAATACTCCAAGGCAAAACAAACTCAGAGCCACCATCTTGTCCAAAAATATCTTATTTCCAATACTTCAACTCTGCCCAAATTTCTGTTGTTTTCATTAACTTCCATTCCACTGAAGTTATTTTAATTCAAACCCTTAATTTATTTGGGGCACCTGGCTGGCTCAGGCAGTAGGGCTCATGACTCTTGATTTCAAGGTTGTGAGTTCAAACCCCAAGATGGATGTAGAGATTACTTAAAAAAAAAAAAAAAAAAAACAATCTTCCAAAAAACAAAACCAACACCACTTATTGTATAAACCCCAAGTTATTTACAAATGTTATTTACTAGTAAATGTAAAGTCATTCAATCTGATCATTTTTCCCATGATTCCTGGTGTAATGAATAATAGGAAAATAGGATAGAGATTTTGTAACTTGGGGCTTACGTTGCAGAGACAAGGAGAACAAGTAGGCAAAGGTTTAGAAAGGGCAACCTGGGAAGAAATGTCAATGACAGCAGCAAGGTGACAGCACTGCTTACCTGATTATTAGAAATGGATGGACGTCTAGGCCAACTCTATTTCACAGTATTTCCAGCATCAGCCTTGTCCAACTAAGAAAATAGCTAAATTTTGCATGCTAAACACGTTCTAAACACTGTATGTATAAACTAATTTAATCCTCAGAACCCTATCAAACAGGTACTATTATTGTAAAATTTTCCAATTTTAAAGATTGCAAACAGGAACAGAGAAGTCAAGTAACTTGCCCAAAGTCACAAAGCTACTAAGTGGCAAAGCCAGGGTGTGAACCCAGGCATTCTGGCTCCAAAGTCGGTACTACACATACCACGTGATAAATATGTATTTGTACTGCAACCTATAGTCCCTTGTTTCCATGACCTAGAATTTGGACTGCAATGAGTTTCTAACTAAGCAGTCCCTTCCTAGGACTAGGACATACAATATTTAAACGAGCAAACTTAGAAAAATTTATTTAACACACATTTTGCTCAAATTTTTGCTTTTTACAACTACACAAAATACTCCCACAGCATATGTAGACTGAGAACTACCACAAAATATCAAAAAAGTTGAGCAATAAGCAGAACGTTAAAAAGCTATTTATAAAACAAGATACACCAAATTTAGCATTTAAAATTGAGTGAAAAAAGACAACTTGGGAATATTCGTCATGGCTCTAGGCTATAAAATACCTTCAGGGGTTTTTGGGTTTTATGAGTTTTTTTTAACTTTGGAGGCACTCCCTGAGGACAAAATTATGAAAGCCAGCTTGACTTCTCTTAAACTAATACACTAATCCAAAAGAAACCACGGTATGTTGATTAAAATTACAGAAAAGGCTTCCATTTTCATTTACTCAATCAGAAAAGGGAAAGTCTCAGCAAATGACAAACGTGTATGAAATGACAAACGTGTATGAAATGCAGCGCCCATACACGGCCCTGTTTTAAAAGAAAGCAAAGACTGTGAGATAGTAAGTAAATGAATTTTATCTTAGAGCCTCAACTCTCTCAAGTGTTAAAAAAAAAAAAAAATGAATTAAGAGGCACCTGGGTGGTTCAGTAGGTTGAGCACCCGACTTTGGCTCAGGTCATGCCCTGCATCAGGCTCACTGCTGTCAGCACAGAACCCACTTCAGATCCTCTGCCCACCGCCCCACCGCCCCTCCCCAGCTTGGGCTCTAGCTCTCAAAAAGAAATAAACTGTTAAAAAAGGTGAATTAACTTCTCCAACTTCGGCAGAGGTCAGAATCTTCTTGTCTATGGGTTTGAGCCCCATGTCGGGCCCTATGCTGACAGCTCAGAGCCTAGAGCCTGCTTCAAATTCTGTCTCCCTCTCTCTCTCTGCCCATTCCCACCTCACACTCTGTCTCTCTCTCAAAAAATAAACATTAAAAACATTACCAAAAAAAGAATCTCCAGACTCTCCATCCCATATATTAAACTGTAACTAACAAAGAGTCTCAATACTCTTCTATGTTAAAGACTCAACTTAAAATCTTGTTTATTGAATTTAGTTTGCAAATACTCTATTTCCAGAAATAATGAAAGGATTTTTTAACTTTTCCAAGTTCTGACAATCAAGCTAAAATTTTAAAATACATACTGATATTAAGGTAATGATCACTTAATAGATCTAAGCAGTATCAAAAACCTATTTTTTTAAAAAAAGCTATCCTACGTTCCTATACCATACCACCGATGAATTACTTGTGCCAAATAATAATAATTATCAAACCTGAATATGATCAAACTTCCAGATCTAATTACCAGTTTACACTATTATAGGAGATAAACACGAACTGATTCCATGGAGATGCAATCAGCAAATTCCTGGGGGCAGGTATTCAAACTTAAATACATTATTAAAAATGAATTAGAACTCTGATTTGATATTAAGAAATTATTAAGGGGCAACTGGGTGGCTCAGTGGGGTAAGCATCTGACTTCGGCTCAGGTAATGATCTCGCGGTTCGGGAGTTCGAGCCCCACATTGGTCTCTGTGCTGACAGCTCAGAGCCTGGAGCCTGCTTCAGATTCTATGTCTCCCTCTCTCTCTGACCGTCCCCAACTCACGCTCTCTGTCTCTCTCTCTCTCTCAAAAATAAACATTAAAAAAATTTTAAGAAATTATTAAAATTTTAAGATGTGATTAACAGTGTGATATCCATGCCCTTAAAAAAGTCCTCTTCTCTTACTGAAATATTTACAGTGCCGTAAAATGTCTGGAATTTGCTTTAAATTACTCCATGGGGAGGAAGTAAGAGGAACATAAATGAAATAAGACTGGCTATGTGTTAGTAACTCAGTGACGGATACATGAGAGCTCATTCCCCTAGTCTATGATATCTGTGTTTGAAGTTTCTCCTAATGAAAAATGTTTAAATCTGTAAGAAAGTAACAAGTGCTGTCCGAGCCGAGAATTAAGGCTCAGACTACTAGAAAAGGAGCACATGGCATACTTCAGACCAGCTGCCAGAGCTTGGCCCAGGAGCCTGAGACAGTCTGCAAACTGTTTACCGTCAGGAGAGAAACAGAGAGTAAGCATTTTCAAACTTTTGTAGCAATTTCACAGAACAATCATACATAATTGTTGAATCTAATAATAAATACAATATCTGGGCTTGTGTTTGAACAGTAATGTTCAGATATCTGGAAAACTTACAAATATAGCTTCTGTCTACAATTTGCAGGTACAGTTCACAAAATAAGAAGGAATATATCGAAATATGAACCAAAAGTTATTTCTTCCTAAGCTTGCCCAGGTGAATACCACACTTCGCAAAACTAGAAGTTAAAAAGTGATAAAAACTTATCTTTTCAATGTCTCATGAACACAGATGCAAAAATCAAATCCAACAACGTATTATAAGAAGCATTATATACCACAACCAAGTGGGGTTTATCCCAGATGTGCAAAGCTAGTTCAGTGTTCAAAAAAATCAATTAATGTAATCCTTCATATCAACAGACTAAAAAAGAAAGAAAAAAAAACAACAATCACATGAACACATGCAGAAAAGGCATCTGACAAAATCCAACACCCATTCATGAAGGGGAGGGGGAAATGCTCGGCAACCTAGAAATACAGAGGGACTTCCACATCATGATAAAGAGCATGTACAAAAACCTACAGGTAACACTGTATTTAATGCTGAAAAACTAGAAACGTTCCTATTAAGATCAGTAATAAGGCAAAGATGTTCCCCTCATCACTCTTTTCAACATCGAATTGGAAATTCTACCTAATGACATAAGAGCAAATTAAAAGTACACAATTATGGCTCAGGGCATGACCTCAGTTTGTGGGTTAGAGCCTGGTGTCTTTGGATTATCTCTCTCTCGGCCCCTTTCCCACTCTTGCACATGAATGCGTGCACCCGCTCTCTCAAAATAAACAAACATTTCTTAAAAGTACACAAATTGGGAAGGTAGAAATAGAACTGTCTTTAGTCACAGATGATAGGATTGTCTATGTAAGAAAAAAAAAAACTCAACAGAACTCAGAGCTAATAAGTGATACAACATGGTTGCAGGGCACAAGGTTAATATACAAAAGTCAACTGCTTTCCTATATACCAGCAAGGAACAAAGGGAATTTGAAATTTAAAAACATATCACCATTTACAGTAGCACCCACCAAAACTGAAACGCTTGGGTATAAATCTAACAAAATACATACAAGACCCATGTGAGAAAAACTATAAAACCGATAAAAGAAATCAAAGAGGAACTAAATAGAGTATTCCATGTTCACGGACGGGCGGACTCAATATTGTCCTAATCTCAATTCATTACTGATGGAAATGCAAAATGATATAGCCACCCAGGAAGGCTGTTTGACAGTTTCTTACAAAACCATGCATGCTCTTACCATACAACCCAGCAATTGTGCACCTTGGTATTAACCCAAAGGAGCTGAGAACATGTTCACACAAAAGTCTGCATTCAGATGTTTAGAGCAGCTTTACTCATAACTGCCAAAACCTGCAAGCAACCATGAGGTCCTTCCGTAGGTACAACAGAATGCATAAACTGTGGTACAATGAAATATTATTCACCACTAAAAAGAAGTGAGGGATCAAGCCACAAAAAGACACAGAGGAACCTTAAATACCTATTACTAAGTAAAAGAAGCCAATATGAAATGACTATATGCTGTGTGATTCCAACTAGATGCCATTCTGGAAAACAAAAGTACGGAGACAATAAAAAGACCAGTGGCTGCCAGGAGCTGGGGGGAGGGGGAGGGGGTATACAGACAGAGCACAGGCTATTTTTAGGGCTGTGAAAATATGCTGTATGACACTGTAATGGTGGATACTTGTACATTCTATGGGGTTTGACACAAACAGAATGACAACACCAAGAAGGACCTTAATGCAAACTATGGAATCTGACTGATAACGATGTGTCCACAATTAACAAACGTACCACTCCTGTGGTTGATACTGGGGGAGACTATGCATGTGTTGGGGCAGGGGATATAGGGGAGCTCTCTATACTTTCTGCTCAATTTTGCTAAGAACCTAAACCACTCTAAAAGTAGAGTCTGTTTTTAAAAATCTGTTTCTTAGTGTTTTTTAGTCACTAACATACAGGAAACAATTTCCTTAAAAAAAAAAAAATCCATTCTCAAAGAATGACAGGCAGTTTTAAAAGGCCACAGGAACTTTTGGCTTGAACCTAAAACTGCTCCAAAAAGTAAAATGAATTTAGAAATATATTCACACCTAAATATCTTTAAAAAAAAAAAAAAAAAGACACAGAAATTACTATGAAGGGCTCCCACTGGCCAAGTCTGGGTCAACTGGACCATCGCCAGAAACACTGACAATAAAGATTTTAAAACACTGACTAAAATAAAAATGTGTAAATCTACACAGACATTGATCAACACACTAAAAAGAAGAGAAAGCTCTTCATTACAATAAAAATCCAACTAATAAATGCAAAATAAGTAACTGGATGTCAAACTAGTTCACACCGAGCATTAAAACAATCATCAACGAAGGTTAAAACTAGCTGGTGAAAATGTGAGGACCAACCAGACACTGAAACAGTCTCACAGTCTCTCTCTCAAACGGTAACTAGTGTATTACAAAATCTGATAGATGACACCATAACCAAACAGTTGGAACTTGACTACAGTATCAGTGGCTTCATTTGCCGCCTGCCACGCTCTACGAAGAACATAACCTCACTTCGGTGGACTTCTTGTCAAAAGTACAAATGTGACCCCAAACACGAGACACACCGCACGAAGAGACTTTCTGCAAACACGCAGTCCTGCAGTCCTGAAGCCGCAGGGCCATGGGGGACGAAGACTTTACTGCTCCAATTAAAGGAGCTTATAAAAAACACGGCAACAGACTGCAGCGCATAATCTGAGATTTTCTCTTACCTTTATAAAGAGCATTAATGGAACAACTGACAAAACAGGAGTAAAATTCGTAGAATCTTACTAAGAATTACATAATGGGGCATCTGGGCAGCTCAGTGAGTTAAACGTCCAACTCTAGATTTCAGCTCACAGTTCACAGTTCGTGAGATCAAGCCACAAGCGACAGCCCGGAGCCTGCTTGGGATTCTCTCTCCCACCCCTACCTCATGTGCGTACACGCACAATCTCTCTAAATAAACATTACAAAAACAGAATTACAGAGGCGACTGGATGGCTCAGTCAGTTGAGTGACTCCTGGCTTCAGCTCAGGTCATGCATGATCTGGCAGTTCATGAATCTGAGCCCTGCTTCAGGCTCTGAGCTTTTGACAGTGCAGAGCCTGCTTGCGATTCTCTCTTTCTCCTCTCTGCCTCACCCCCTCTCTCAAAATAAACTTTTCTTTAAAAAAGTTACTGTTCCATAGGGGGAAAAAAAAAAGAATTACACGATAATATCAAACAGTGTTGAATTCCCGATTCTGGTCAGTAGATTGCAGCTGTGTAGCTGAAAGCTCTGGTTTTTTAGGAAACACACACTGAAATATTTAAAGATAAAGGGGGATCAAGGCTGCAACTGATTTTCAAACAGTTCTGGGGAAACTATCTATTTGTTATTTTTATATATCCACATCACACAATAAATCTTACAATTTACAAAATACCAGGTTGCCTGGGTGGCTCAGTCAGTTAAACGTCCAACTTCGGCTCAGGTCATGATCTCATGGTTTTTTGAGTTTGAGGCCCAAGTAAGGCTTTCTGTTGTTGCCTCCGAGCCTGCTCCAGATCCTACCTCCCTCTCTGTCCCTCCCCGGGTACTCTCCCTCTCTCAAAAATAAACATACGCTTAGGGGGAAAGAATTTACAAAATACTTACCCCTACATCATTTTTATCCTGACAAAAACCAGGTAACAGGTACAGAAATGCTCTTTCAGGAGAGAATAAATCGGCCTCCTATATGCTAAACATTCCTCAAGAATTAGCCCTTCTTTCCACCCCTATCACCAAACCGTAGTTCATCATTTCTTCCCTCAACTATTTTCCTAACTGGTCGTCCTACCTTCGTACTCCACATCTCTGCCAAAACAGTCAAAAAGAAAGAAAAAGAAAAAAATCTGATGTTGCTATTCCGTAGCTCTGGAATTTTTTTTTTTAATGTTTTATTTATTTCTAGGAGAGAGAGAGAGAGAGAGACAGCGTGAACAGGGGAGGGTCAGAGAGAGAGGGAGTCACAGACTCTGAAACAGGCTCCAGGCTCAGAGCTGGCAGACAGCACAGAGCCTGACGCGGGGCTCGAACCCACGAACCGCAAGATCATGACCCAAGCGAAAGTCGGACACCTAACCAACTAAGCCACCCAGGCGCCCCGCGTAGCTCTGGAATTTTTAACAATATCCTATGAAATTAAAAATCCTAAACAGGGAATAAAAGGTCCTTCTTTCCTGACAGATCTTCAAGTATCTCCTCAGTCGCTCTTCCAAACACAAACACATACACACTAAAAGAATACCCTACAATATTTTTCTTTAGTGATTTACTATTACTCATGCCTTTCACCAAAGTGTTATAAAAGTGAAATCTACGTTAATTTACTATGCGAATGGGGCGCCTGCGTGGCTCAATCAGTTAAGTGTCCGACTTCAGCTCAGATCATGATTTCACCGTTCCTGAGTGTGGGCCCCACACCGGGCTCTGTGCTGACAGCTCAGAACCTACCTGGAGCCTGTTTCAGATTCTGTGTCTTCCTCTCTGTCTCTGCCCCTCCCCAACTTGTGCTGTCTCTCTCTCAAAAACAAACATTAAAAAAAATGTTTAACTTACTATGAGCAGACCAGAGTTCCATCTCTTGATACCTATATTCATTTCTCTCATATACAGGAAAATGCAGTGTACTTCTTTACATATATATATATATATATATATTTTTTTTTTTTTCCTGAGATGGGGGAGGGCAGCATGAGCAAGGGAGGGTCCGAGAGAGAGGTAGACACAGAACGTGAAGCAGGCTCCAGGCTCCGAGCTGGCTGTCAGCACAGAGCCCGACACGGGGCTGGAACCCACGAACCGTGAGATCACGACCTGAGCCGAAGTCGGACGCTCAACCAACTGAGTCACCCAGGCGCCCCAAATGCAGTGCACTTCTTAGATGCAAGTTCAAGTCCCTCTCCACCCCTTACTGAATCTGGGATATTAGCCAAATCTGTAAGACCCAAGCATCTTCACTAAAAAAAAATTATAATAATGCCGCACCTGTCTGTAAGTAGGGGATAAAACCAATAACCTCAAATTCAAACCCCATGAGTAAAATGAGCAACAGCTGCCAGCCTGAAATAATACCGCCTTAAATTCTGTACGGAGCTTGACGTCACAGAACACCTACATTCTTTCACAGCATCCTAAGAACCCTCAGGTACCTCCCCCTAACGTACCCTAGAATCTCCCTGAGGTACAAGTATATTCATTTTAACAACAAAGGATCTGGGGCTCCAGGAAAGGTAAAATGACTTGCCCAGGGTCACAAAGCTTCAGGAAGTAAACCCCAGATTCTGACTCTCGTTTTCTTTTTCCTCATTAGTGCACCACAGCCTTCCACAATTAAAAACAACATTTTCCTAGAAAACATGAATGTTAGGTGACAAGACAGGCTGACTTTATAGTCACTGTCTCTACTACCACACGGCACTGACACCACCTCCAAAACAGATCCATCCAGAATGCCCGACCACACGCCCAGTCCCAGCCACCATCAAATCCCCCGTAGATCACTGCTTTCTTCCTACTCTATCCACCAACCTTACATAGAAGCCAGATGGATCCTTTAGAAGTGTAAACCACATCACAACACAAGGACTTAAAATCCTGATGAATCCTTAAAATCCTTAAATTCCCAATCCACTCACAGTAAAATTTAAATTGGCCAGCCTTTCTTGAAAATCTTTACATAAAAGTAGAGTTCCTTCTGTTCCTTTTACCAGCGAGCTGGTTCTCACATTAAGAGTTTTGTATTTGAAATCTCCTCTGCCTAGAATGCTCTTTCCCCAGATTTTCATATGGCCAGCTGTTATCACTGAGATTTTGGTTTAAATACCACCTCCACAGAAAGCTTTTCCCTGGCCGCTCGGGCACATCCACCACATCACCCTGCTTGCATTATCTGCACAGCACTTAACCAAGATCTGGGGGTTTTCTCCTTATTTGCTCCTTGACTGCTCTTCATACTAGAATGTAAGTACAAGTAACAGGGCCTGTCTTGTTCACATGAGTATCTCAACATCCAGTATAGATGCTTTCTGAACAGTGAATGGGCCATTACTAAATGTCTTAATTTCAGTAGCCTTTGTAATGTGTTTTATGTAATCTACCTTTTGAAAATCCTAAACAACTTTCAGAGCACACAGTAGGTGCCAAATAATTAACCTGCTAAAAGAATTTCTACAAAAACAATGCCTTCAGATTTTCAACTTAATAACATCTCCCACATATTCCTCCACACACACAGGGCGACAGAAGGGGAGACAATGCTTCCCTCTTCCTAACCGTGAAGATGATCTGTACCAAACAGGCTCACCCCAGCCGTGTGATTCCCAGTCCCTTGACAACACTAACTCTGGGGAAAGTGAGGTGGGGACTGGAAGAGCGTGGCTCTCCAGCCTCACCCACATGCTATAGCTACACTGAATCCTCTGTGAATCTGTCACGGTGACGTGTAATTTTCACGTCTCCTTCACTCACAGGCTTGCTTCTGTTCAGCATGTTTGCCCATTCCCACCCCCCATTCTTACCCAGTTTTAGAAACCTATTACTTCTTCGAGGACCAGCTTAAATGTTCCCATCTCTGTAAAGCCCTTCCTGACCCACACCTACCTTTGTGCTAATTTAATCACCCCTTCACCACTTCACAGCACTCAGTTGTGTGAATTATGGTTTGTTTCCAACGGGTGCCTGTAAACAGTCACCTTTATGTCTCTGTGAGCAGTGTCTGCTATGCAACAGCCATTTACCACTTAGGCAACAAAAAGCAAGTACTAAATATTCTACTGGTATCAAAGGACAGCAGTCCAAAAAATTATTAGTCAAAACTAGTTCTGCAAATTACCATAGATTCCCATTTGAAAAAAAATACGTTGGCTTCATTAAACACCAAGAAATGAATTTTTATAACAATAATTTATCATAACAAATGAGCCACCCGAACCAAAAAAAGCCAAGGATTTAGAAGTGGTGTTGTTATACGGGGTCTCCCCTTCAGAACCCCAATCACGAGTGTACTGCCGCAACTTAACGTGCAACACTAAGGAGAGACCCCTTTCTCCATCTGCAAAAGGAGGATAATTGCTTCGTCTATCCAGGGAATACTGTCTTGCAATAATCAATTTAGAGTTGAAAATAACTATATTATTAAAGCTAAGGAAGTTTCAGAAAATGGTGCTGACACGACCAGTCAGTCCCCTCCAAAAGAACTGGGGAACCCCCACCTTATACGATGTACAAAACTTAAAATTATCATGGATCTCAATGAAACAAAAACAAAACTATAAAATTCTTAGAAGAACATATAGATGCAAATCTTCTGCACGTTGGATTGGCCAATGGCTTCTTAGAAACCACACTGAAAGCACAGGTAAAAGAAAACATCGGTAAGCTGTACTACATCAAAATTAAAATCTCTGGTGCTTCACAGGACACCAGTAAGAAAGTGAAAAGACAGCCCACAGAATAGGAGAAAATATGTGCAAATCATGTACCTGACTTGTAGCCAGATTACATAAAGAACTCTCACAACTCAACAATGAAAAGACAAATAACTCAACTGAAAAAGGATTGGAGTTACATTTCTCTAAAGAATATTTACAAATGGCCAATAAGCACATGGAAAAATGCTCAATACTATTAGTCATTAGGGAAATGCATATAAAAACCAGGGGATGTCACTTCACTAGGATGGCAATAATTTAGGAAAAAAACAGTAATAAAGACTGATGAGGATATAGAGAAATGGAAACCTCATTCGTTGCTGGAAAGTAGAAAATGGTGCAACCACTTTGGAAGTTCCTCAAAGGTTAAACGCAGAGTTACCATATCCCAGCAATTCCACATCCAGGAACATACCCAAACGAACCAAAAACTTACGTCCACACAAAAACTTACACAGATATTCATGGCAGCATACTTAATAACGGTCAAAAAGTACAAACAACCTAAAAGTATGTCCATCAATCAATGAATGGATAAACATAAACAAAATGTGGTATATCCATACAATATTAAATAATGCAGCCATTAAAAAAAAGGTACTGATAACATGTTACAGCATGGATAAACCTTGAAAATATTATGCTGTGAAGGAAGCCAGACACAAAAGGTGACATGGTGTAGGCTTCCACTTAATACGAAATGTAAAGAACAGGCAAATCCATAGAGAAGTAAAGATTAGTGGTTCCCAGGAGCTGGAGCAGAAGACGGAGGGGCTGGCTGATGGGCACAGTCTTTTTTGAGGAGTGATAAAATGCTCCAGATAGTGGTGATGACTACACAACTCTTAGGATATAATAAAAACCAATGAATTATATATTTAAAAGGATAATTTTATGGTATATGAAATAAATTTCAGTGAAATGGTTACTTTAAAATTAAGATAAAGGGGCACCTGGGTGGCTCAGTCAGTTAAGCGTCTGACTTCGGCTCAGGTCATGATCTCGCCATTCGTGGGTTTGAGACCCCCGTCCAGCTCTGTGTCAACAGCTCAGAGCCTGGAGCCTGCTTCAGATTCTGTGTCTCCCTCTCTCTCTCTGCCCCTCCCCTGCTCATGCTGTGTGTGTGTGTGTGTGTGTCTCTCTCTCTCAAAAATAAACAAACATTTTTTAATGTTTTTAAAGTTTTTTAACTTTAAAAAAAAGAAAAACAATGGAAAGATATGAAAGTGATTTCCAACAATGCTTTATACATTCAAATATGTTTTATTTATGTGAATTCAAGCCACATAAAATTCTGACTTACCAAATGGTGAAAAACTTAAATTATGTTTTGTTGGTTAGGAGAGAGGGGGACAGTCTGCCCTCAATATATGAACTCTAAAAACAAAAAATTAGTTTTTTCATTACTAAAAAGTTCAATTCACTAGGTAGCTGAAAAATTATCAACTTTACATTCAATTTAACTGACCAACATCCATTTTAAAACTCAAACTGGGGGCACCTGGGTTGCTCAATCAGTTAAATGTCCAACTCTTTGTTTCAGCTCAGGTCATGATCATCTGGTCCATGAGTTCAAGCCCTGCCTTGGGCTATGTACCACAGTGCAGAGCCTACTTGGGATTCTCTCTCTCCCTTCCCCTCTCGCACACGCTGTCTCTCAAAATAAATAAATACGCTTTATTTTTTTAATGTTTGTTTATTTTTGAGAAAGAGAGACAGAGTGCGAGTTGGGGGAGGGGCAGAGAGAGAGAGGGAAACAGAATCCCAGGCAGGCTCCAGGCTCTGAACTGTCAGCACAGAGCCCAACATGGGACTCAAACTCACGGACCGTGAGATCATGACTTGAGCTAAAGTCAGCCGCTCAACCAACCGACTGAGCCACCAGGTACCCCTCAAAATAAATAAACAAACTTGAAAAAAAAGAAAAAACTCAAAGGGATGGCTCTTGTTAAAAATTGCATCTTAACCAAAACACCACCCTCCCAAAAAGCAAAGAATGCTTACTGATCCAGATTTCTCAAGTGGTAAAATTACTGGTATAATCTCCATGCAAGTTAGCCTTTTACGAATGCCTAATATGTTTGGGAAGTTCATTAATGGACTAATTTCAGCTTTAATTATTCTAAAATGGTTTCTGAAGCTTAAAACAAGGTTTGATGTAAACTACTTTCTAACAAAATCAATTACAAGGAAAAAACATTTTGATGAACTGGAAGAGGACAAGCTTCCTCATACATGCAATGGATAAATCAAGATTGTTTACTGCTAAGAGATGACGTATGCATAAAATACCAAGCCTCCAACTCAGACACACACAACAGGAACACGTACACGTATTTTCCAACTACATCAGCATCCACCCATGTACTATATAATTACACATATTATCCTTGGTATACAAAAACACTATGGACCAGCCTGTTTGTGTTTTCTTCCAACAGTGTTGACAGGTAGCAGTGAATCACACATTCTCCTGTGTCTCATCTGCCTCATGATCAATGATACACGCTGCCAACATCTAAGGTTAAGGATGCAAACTGAGACTACAGATTATTTTCTCTTTCTCGTGACACTAAATGTTACCTATATACAAATATGGAATGACCTTCCTTAGTGTCACAAGTGTCAAACTCAAACCGAAGTAACTGCACCACACTCAAATCTGAAGTAAACTACAGAACTGCAGTAAATTGTTACTTGAAAAAGACATGACCATTATCACATTGTTGAGCATCCTCTACAAGAAGACAACCACACTAATAATAGAAATAAACATGCTAACCCCCAAAAAAGTTTTTTAATAGACAGACATAATTTCGGGGCACGTGGGTGGATCAGTTAAGCATCCAACATCGGCTCAGGTCATGATTTCATGGTTGGTGGGTTCGAGCCCCAAGTGGGGTGACAGCTCAGAGCCTAGAGCCTACTTCAGACTCTGTCTCCCCCCTCTCTCTGCCCCTCTCCAGCTTGTGTGTGTGCGCGCGCATGCGCGCGCTCTCTCACTCTCAGAAATAAATAATAGACGTTAAAAAAAGCAAAATTTAAAAAGAAACAGACATAATTTTAAATATGTTATCTCCTAAATCATCAAAATCCTAGAAAGACCACAAAGAGGGGTTCCTGGGTGGCTCAGTCAGTTGAGCATCTGACTCTTGATTTCAACTCAGATCATGCTCTCACAGTGTGTGAGTTCGAGCCCTGCATCAGGCACTTCGGTGTCAGCTTGGAATTCTCTCTCCTTCTCTCTCTGCCCTCCCTGGCTCATGCTGATTCAGAATCTCTCTCAAAATTAATTACTTAAAAAAAAAAAAACAACCACTACAAATAGCATATCCTAGAATACTTCCATAACCAAAAATACTTGGTCAGACCATGTATCCATCTTCAATGCTGAATATAAGGTGGTTACGACAGATAAAGAACTCATACCCATTTCTCAGAGGTCTTAAAATCCAATTGGGATACCCATTTCTCAGAGGTCTTTAAAATCCAATTGGGAAGCAGAATAAAAGTATAAAAAGACAAACTGCAATCCAGGCTAGCACATGCTGGATTAAGAGTCCCACACACAAAAAAAGAGTGAATAGATCCCTTGAGGTTGAACTCGTCAAAGACTTCTCAAGAGACAGGACTCAACTGGGCCCAAAGTAAAGGAAGTATCCATGAATACAGCGGAAGAGGGTTTCAAATAGAAAGAAAGGCACAAAGAAAGGCCAAGAGGAGGAAACTCACAGGAACAACAAACAAGTTAGTTTGGCTGGAACTAAGAATGCACAAATGGAAGAAACAGGAGTTAAGACCGAAGCGGATCAGGGCCAGATTACAGAGAAACCTGAACACCACACCAAGAAGCTTCAACCTTACTTCGCATGTAGTAAGGAGAGTTCTGGAAGTTTTTACGCTGTGATGTGAGGAGAGTGTTACAATGTTCAAGATATTATTTACCCAAAGCATAAGCAAGCACAAATATTCCAAATAAAATGGCACATCACTGGGAGAAAATGTGTTCAAAGCCCAGGTATAAAAGCTTATTACTCAGGTAGTAGGGAGGCAAGTTAGATAAAAAGTTACAGTGCTCTACTTTTTCCAATTCCCGTTTATTTACAGTTTCCACTTATTATAAAAGCAATGTAAGTGTAAAGCACATTGAACAGCACTCACACTATCAATTACACAGGAGAGGCAATTCACCTCAACTACCGTGTAACTGGATTGTGAGTTTCAGAACTATGTTAACCCTCAGATGTTAAACGTGACACGCCTTACCCCTTGCCAGTGTACAGAGCCAGATTAAGGCCACAAGCAGAAAATACACTACCATCAATGAGTTCACCATACTCACCCAGGCACATTTCAAGAGTAAATAAATGGGGGTCTCAATTCTCTAAAGCGTTAACAAACACCTTTGATGTTGTTGAAACATCAAGAGAAATAAAAGACCCTCCTGACACTCAACTATCCTCCCCAAAGCTTAAAATGTGTCAGTGCTGTCTTCTTAGCTTCCCTCAGTGCCCAGTAAAAACAATGCTATGAAACTGTACTATAAGGAAGTGACTGCAGAGCTTAAGATCCAAAAATCAAGAGGGAGCAAGATTCTCAAGTTCTTTAGAATTACCTCACTTAATTAGCGATAATAACTAGGAGAAGAGCTTCAGCTTTATTTTTCACAAGCACAGTTTAGGTGACTTTTCCAAGGCCCTTGGCGTAAACCGAGATCAAAATTCTTTATGGTTTCCCCTGGCGTGTGAGTTGTACACTGAGTCATCGTTGTTTGCTCAAAACAGGGGTACCCTTGAGGTCGCGCAAATGATAAAGTCAATTCAAAAAAACAAAAAAACAAAAACCAAAGACCCAAGAACCGCTCATTCTATGAGGTTTCCAAGAGCTAAGCGTTTCTCAACTGTATTCTTAAACAATATTTCTGTACCCTCACTTTACGGTGAGCGAACAGACCAAAATCCTGGGCAGAAGAGTACGGCGCTCAACCTGGTAGCCTACGTAGGGTGCTGGAAAAGGAGCCTCGGTACCCAGAAACTCCGAATTCTCAGCCAGGAGAGTTTCAAAACCCCAGTGTATCTCAAAGATAATGGACCGGCTCCCAAACGTCCCAGGCTGGACTTCAACTGCCTGTCCCTTGTGCTTAACGCAAGTATTCACTACAGTCCTTTTGTCCGCGAAACAGCCCACACGAACCACCGCCGAGCAAATAACAAGACACTTGCACTGCACAATCGTTGCTGCGAGCGAGCAGGGTAAACAATCTTTCCCCCGGTTCCAGCTCCCCGCCCCCCCCCCCCGCCAGCTCGCCCCCACCCCCACCCCCGATGCCCTCCGCCTTTATTTTCTTATAGACACGGCACCAACCGGAGGCCACCTCGGGAGGCCGGAGAGGCGGCCGGCCGCGCAAAAGACAAGTTTGGAGACCAGCACTAACTTGTAAAGATGGAACCAAGTAGTACGGCCTATTACAGAGCAGGGGGGAGGCCCCACTCACCCGCCCGTAGGTGGCAGAAAAAGAAGTTGGGGGGCGGCGGAGGGGGAAGCTGGCGGAAGAGAGGTGGCACAGGGCAGGCGGCGGCTGATCGATGGTCGGTAAACAAGCGCGGCGGACCCACCCTCCCACAGCCCCGGGCCTGTCCCCGCACCCAGAAAGCCCAAGATGGGAGCGCGGCGGCGGCCGGCCGTGTCCCCTCCCCTCGCCTGGCCTCTCCCGTCGCCCGCAACGCCGCCCCGGGGGGCGCGGGCGGGCGGGGGCCCGGAGACCCGGCGGCCTGGGCGCCGCCAGGGAGCGAGGGGCCGGGCAGGCCGCAGACGGGGCCGCGAGGGGCCTGCAGCGGGGCGCCCTCCCGGGGCCCGGTTACCTGGCGGCGGCGGCGGCTCCTCCAGCTCCTGCTCCTCCTCCCCGTCCGATGCTCAGCGCCCGGCGGCGGCGGCGGCGGCGGCGACTCCCCGAGCAGCCCGAGGCGACGAGCCGAGCCCGGCCCCTCTCCGCCTCCCTCCGTGCCGCCGCCCGTCCCGCTGCTGCCGCCTCCGCCCTCTCCCCTCAGTCAGGACATGGTCTCCGCGGGCCCGCGCGCGGCTCCCGGCTACCGGGGGCGGGGGCGGAGGGGCGGAAAGCGGGCGCGGGGGCGGGGGGCGCTCCAGGGGCAGAGGGGAGGGGGCAGAGCGGTAGAAGGGGTCGGCCTCGGGCGCTGCGGCTCCTAATGGCGTCGGCCAAGGGCCCCGGAGCCAAATAAACCCCACGGCGAGCAGCACAACGTCAAGGCCCGACCCCGCCGCTCGCTGCCCCGTCATTGGCCCGGAGGCCGCCAGCGGCGCAGCCAATGGGAGGCCTCCTCTTTCCGGACGCAGGAGGCGGGCCGCGGAGAGGTGACGTCATGCCGGCGCCCAGTCCCGATTGTGAGGCTGCGGTGGGCTGGGCTGCGGGCCGTGGGCGAGGTGCGTGGCGCCCCGGGAGGCGACGGCGCGGCGCGCGTGCGGGGCTGGGGGACGCGGGCGACGCGGCCTCTGGCCGGGCGGACCCCCCCTTGCCCATTCGGCGCCCCCGGCTCGCCGGACTGCCAAGCCCACCGGTGGGTCTCAGGTCTCCCGAGTTTCTCAGCGACAGATTCTGCCTCATTCTTTCTGCTGCAGCTTCAAACTCGTTAGAAGACATCAAGAAAGATCAAGAAAGTGTTTAGGGCTTTCTTTTTTCTTGTATTTTCAGTTTTTTACAATGTCTATGTTGTACGTACACCCTGCCTTCGAGGCGGCTGTCCATTTCTACGTGTGTGTGTTACGTGTTACATACGTACATACGTACATACATGCATGACGAAAAGCCATGAGGCTATATGCCAATTCTATCCCGAAATTTAAAAAAAAATTTTTTTTTAGGCCACGGAGACTTTGATTTCTTTTCTCTTCTGCCACCTCCTAACTCTAATTTTGGGTAAACCCAGCTTTCTTACGGTTGTCTTCTCTGGAGCTTGGAGCTTTTCTGTAAATTTTAAATTTACAGGTAGAGGATAAATTACAGCCGTGGTGAAAGTACTGCCAGGAGAATTCCCAGAGCCTAAGTCTTAAGTGGGATATGTTAGAAGGTGATGTATTTTGTGTGTATATATATTTACATATTATAAATGTATGTGTGTGTGTATATATATGTATGTGTATATATATATATATATATTTTTTACACTTTAAATATAGCCAAATAGTTGAGTCATTGAGCCTTTTGCTAAGAGCCCATGTGTCAAATTTTCCCAGCTGGAGAGCTTTGATTTTCAAAGTGGGGCTTCGCCTTGAACTTTTCATACTTCAAAACTGTGTTTCAAGAATTTGAAAGACCATAAAGCAACTCTTAAAATTCATAGGCCTCTTTAAAAGTTATCTGTCAGGGTGCCTGGGTGGCCCAGTCGGTTGAGCATCTGACTTCAGCTTCGGCCATGATCTCGAGGTTTGTTAGTTCGAGTCCAGCGTCAGGCTCTGTGCTGACAGCTCAGAGCCTGGAACCTGCTTCAGATTCTCTGTCTCCCTCTGCCCCTCCCCTGCTCGTGCTCTGTCTCCCTCTGTCTCTCAATAACAAATACACACTAAAAAATAAAAGTTATCTGTTCAGGAACCATAGCACTATCAAAGGGCATTAGCAGTGTATGGGACACCTCAGCTTCAATAGGAAGAATTATTGAGAGTTTAAATGGATTTTTAAAACTAGCAGACTGCATTTAGTAAAATGATTCATGGTATTATTCTCTGTCTTTACATAAATAAAAAGTTGAGGATATGTGTATAGTTTAACTATGGACACTTAAGAATAATACCTTATATAGCTGCCCTGCACCAACAACCTCTTTCATACTGTTGGTATATTTTATCCTCACGGCCATTCCTGTGGTAGAGATTTTCAATAAACCCCATCTTCCCAGAACAATATTATTTGGTCAAAGACTTGTCAATAAGCTGAGTTTAAATGGTAACAGGCACTTGCCTGCAAAACTTAACACATATCCTCAAACATAAAATTAACACATCTGCCAATTAAATTAAACACCATAGGACTACGTAAGAACAAATGGTTCAAACAACATTTCCCTTCAAAAATATTTTAAGAGCTTCCAAGTACCTCCATCTTCCCCTTCCTTTTTTTTTTTTTTTTTTTCATTTTTATTTATTTCTAGGAGAGAGAGAGGGAGATACAGACTCTGAAATAGGCTCCAGGCTCTGAGCTGGCTGTCAGCACAGAGCCCGATGCGGGGTTCGAACCCACGAACCAGGAGATCATGATCTAAGGGAAAGTCGGACGCTTAACTGACTAAGCCACCCAGGTGCCCCTCCAGCTTCCCCTTCCTAAACCTCAGCTGCAAACCACCTTACCTAAGAACTGAAGAATTAGGTGGGTTATTCTTTTTCATGTTTACTTTTTGAGAGAGAGAGAGTGCGCAAGTGGGGCAAGGGCAGAGCGAGGCGACAGGGGATCCAAAGCGGGCTCTGCACTGACACAGCAAGCCCAGTGTGGGGCCCAAACCTGCAAACTGCGAGATATGACCTGAGCCAAAGTCGGACGCTCAACCAACTGAGCCACCCAGGTGCCCCCTAGGTGTTTTTATTTAATTAGCGTTGTGGCTGATTTTGTCAAGCGGAGGGGATTCTGTTGGGGGTAGGGCACACATAAAGTTAGCAAACGTATAGTTAGCACCATGTGCCAAGGAACGAGAAGTACACAAAGATGAGTAAGACACGTTCTGTGTTTGAAGGGACTAGGGCATAGGTAGAAAAGAGCAAGACAAAAATAGCCATAATTAGAATATGAGATGCAATGTGCTAAGTAAATTCAAATGAAAATTACCTTGTAATTGAGAGGAAGAGCAAATCCCCAAATGCCTGTATGTTAAAGCTGGGAAAAAAAGTATACACCATTTTAAAAAATTAAGTTCTTTTTCTTACAACTCTTCTACTAAAGTGCAGGGACAGTACCGTGTTGTTGACAATTTGTTTTGGCTTTATTTGGGAAATAGAAAATAAAATTTCCATTGCACTTACTGTGAAGGTCTTGAATGCCTAATTGCGCATCTGTACTTAATTCCTTTACTAATTCAAAGCCATGGGAAAGTTTTGAGCAGGAAAGCACCAGTACTGGAGCTATATAACCTGGCATGTCCGTGAGAACTAGAGACAGAGAAAGCAATGAAGAGACTAGAACCCAAATCCAAAGTAGTTGTGGGAATGGACAGGAGGGACAGACATGGCAAAGGGTGGCAGGAGAAGGGGCAGGGTTTGCCAGTGTCTGAATCTGGGGCAGAAGAATCAAAAATCTGAGAACTCTGACTGATAGGGGGATGATTAATGGTGGGAAACACAGGAGAGGAATTAGATAAGAGGAGATCAGATATGTCCAGAGCCTGGGCTCAGGAGGAAATGTGTAGCAAGTAGCAGAAATGCTGGTCTGAAATTTCATAGGCTGGAGCTAGAGATAACCGTCAGGGAATTATCTGTGCAGAAGTTCCCACCAAAGTCACCGGAGTAAGGAAGAGAAAACAACTGGTCAGAAGGAAGATTTAAAACAGTGTTCTGGGGGCAGCTGGGTGGCTAGTTGTTTCAGCACCTGACTCTTGATTTCGGCTGCAGTAGCGATCTTGTGGTTTGTGGGGTTGGAGACCCAGCTCAGACTCCTGGTAGAGAGAAGCCGCCTTAGGACTCTCTCTCCCTCTCTCTACCTCTCCTCCTCCCCCTCCCCCTCCTCTCTCTCTCTCAAAATAAATAAACATTAAAAAAAAAAAAAGTGTCCTGAAAGCCAAAGCAGCCAGTGAGCTTCAAGAACATGGTAATAAATAATGTCAGATTCTAGAGACTTAGGAATTAGAACAGAAAAAAGTTCACTGGGTTTGACGAACTAGAGGCTTAGTGACCTTCTGGAGAAACATTCTCAGTGGGATGGTGGAGAAAGAAGCCGGATTTCAAAAGCTGAAGGCACATGTGGGCCTTGAAGTAGTGACTACAGACTACCAGTCCCAGACGTTTGGCAATGGAAAAAAAAAAAAAGGGCAAGAGATCTAATAACACACAGCAGTAACAAGAATAAGGGAAAGGCTTTGGGGCGCCTGGGTGGCTTAGTCGGTTAAGCGTCCGACTTTCGCTTAGGTCATGATCTCGCGGTTTGTGGGTTCGAGCCCCGCGTCGGGCTCTGTGCTGACTGCCAGCTCAGAGCCTGGAGCCTCTTTCAAAGGCTGTATCTCCCTCTCTGTCTGACCCTCCCCTGTTCACGCTGTCTCTCTCTCTCCTAGAAATAAATAAAAATATTTTAAAAAAATAAAAATAAAAGAATGAGTATATCCGTGTGCTTTCATAAACAGAGGAGAGAAGGTGAAAGAGGAGAAAGTGATTCAGATGCAGTCGGGAGGTAATCCAGAACACAGTGATTTGTCTTGGCAGCAGCAGGAGGGGAAACGAGAGGAAGATGTGAAAAATAGAGCTGCAGCGAGATTCTGATGGGAGCAAGGTGACGGAGCCGACTCCATACCCTTTCTCCCCCTGCGCGTGGCGGGTGCAGGTCACCTGCTCAGGGCTGAGCCTGGAGCCGAAGAACTGTGGGATGCCGGGACAAAGGTTGTGAGGAAGCGAACCAAGAAGGATGGAGAAAGAAGAGCAACAAGGAACACTGCCTCCAACAAGGTCTGGAGGCTGGAGTCAGGCCCGGAAGTGGGAGGCCAGACCTCACAAGCCACCCAGGAGGGGACGACATTTCCCAGTGAGGAAGATTAAAGGCACCCTGCAGAAGGAAATGACAGCAGCTCCAGCTAGCTTAGGTCTGTTGGGGGTCTGTGCTTCTATGAAGCACATTTTATAAAATCGGTGAGCTCCCCTCAGAAGAAATGCTAGAAGGTTCAACTATTAGAAGAACAAAGTCTCAGCCATGTTGCAGAGTGTCAGTTGTCTAAACTACCAAATACCTTCTACTTACTGTATGTGATCAACGTAATTCCTCAGTAAAAAAAAATCTCTTTACAGTAGGAAATGCAATATAATAATGCCGCCTGATCCATTCTCATGTAATAAATGACGTTGATTTGTGGAATGTAGGATTATCCTATGACCCTTCCGGACACCAACCTGCCGGGGATAAAATCTCTTATGAAAGGGCCAAGTAAATGTGTCAGGCATCAAACAGAATGCAGCTCATTTGATTTTAACCAGCTCCTGGCCATGCTGGAATTAGACTCGTCTCCATGGGTAAGAATTGATGCCCCTAGAAACAAGATCACACCACGTCTACATAAAGAAATTTTCATAAACCTTCAACTAGCTATCCTTCTAAGTTAGACTCGCTGAGTCACAAGAGAATGGAAGTTTCTTCGAGTCTTTTAAAGAAGTCTGGAGACATCAAGTATCTGAAACAGCTTCCCTGTACTATTCTCTGGACCTAGAAAATTTTGTAAGAGACAACAATGTGAGGTGGAAAGATGTGGACTTTGGAGTCAAACACACCAGAGTTCAAATTCTTCTCTGCCCCACAGCTATCCTCTCTGGGTCCCCATTTCCTCATCTGGCAAATCTAGGGTCGCTCTGGAAATTTATCGGAGATTTGGTGAGATTAGAGGCAAGAAGTCCTAGCAATAATCATAAGCATTGGATAAATATCAATTCCCTTGCTTTGTGTTTCACTCAATTCAGATAACACTTAATGAGGAATCATTCAGGTAAGGCACTGTTATGTGCTGGCCTCTCTACCAAGGGGCTAACAGTCAGGGATGGTGGGCAGTTCCCTATTCCCTGGAGGGGTCTGTGACTGCAGATGGGAAGAAAATACATCTTTCTTTCCACTAATGTTCAATTGAAATGTAGCATTTACATTCATTGTCAACATAAGTCAATGAACCACAGTAGTTAACAAACCTGTGGCACCAACAGAAATAGAAAATTTCTTTTCAAAAAAATTTTTAAATGTTTTTATTTATTTATGAGAGAGTGAGAGACAGCATGAACAGGGGAGGGTCAGAAAGGAGGGAGACACAGAATCTGAAACAGGCTCCAAGCTCTGAGCTGTCAGCAGAGCCTGACGCGGGGCTCGAACCCACGAACCGAGATCATGACCTGAGCCAAAGCCAGATGCTTAACCGACTGAGCCACCCAGGCACCCCACATTTCTTAGAACACGTTACAATGGCAGATATCTCTAAGTACAGTTTATTCCCATCACAACTGTAAAACCATGGTGGCCATTAGACCTGCCACTAGGTTGTTATTTAAGTGTTATTAATTTATTTAAGTGTAATTTATTTAAGTGTTATATATTTGTATTTATATAGTTTTGAGAGAGAAGTGGGGAAGGGGCAGAGAGAAAGGGGGACAGAGGATCTCAAGCGGGCTCCATGCAGACAGCAGAGAACCTGATGCAGGGCTCAAACCCACCAACTGCGAGATCATGACCTGAGCCAAAGGCAGCTGCTTAACCAACTGAGCCACCCAGGCACCCCTAATGTGTTATTTTAAAAGCGCTTAATATTAGAGATTTTATAACATTTGATAACAAGGAAACCAACGAAATAGAAATAAAGTTATCTTGCTTTTGTATGCATTTAAGAAATCATTCTGAAATGGCCATGACATTTAAAAAAAAAAAAAAAGGTTGAGACCCAAATCTAGTTCGTGAAGTTTGAATCTTCTTCATTTCTCAAGACAGAAAGGCAAACTCTGTATAAAATAATCTGATTACTAATGTCCTAATAGAGACACAGCCAGGCAATTCCCTCCAAAACACACATGCAAAGGAAGGACTGGTTGTTTTTTTTTTTTAATTGTGTAATGTCTCTTTACTTATTTTTGAGAGAGAGTGTGTAAGCAGGGGAGGGGCAGAGAGACACACACACAGAATCAGAAGCAGACTCCAGGCTCTGAGCTGTCACGGAGCCCAACGCAGGGCTCAAACTCATGAACCATGAGATCATGGCCTGAGCCAAAGTCAGCCACTTAACTGACTGAGCCACCCAGGCGCCCTAGGAAAGGCTGTGTTTTACAGGTAAATATGATTAGCTGAGCAAGGAAAGGAGGCAGGACACAGGGAGGAAGACGACAGATGTAACGGATCCCAGGGAGGAAATTTTGAAAAAGTAAAAAGCAGGATTGATACTCGGTCAACCTCAAAATGTCCTTTAAATCTAACATCCTTTTGAGGTATTTTATCCAGTTTATAGTTTTTATAAACCTCTTCCCATTTCAGCACTGACAAGGTGACACCTTCACCACCACCTCTAATATACACACGCGTGCACACACACACACACACACACACACAGAGGAAATAAACACACTGATCTAGAATAACACTTTCTTACATGTCTTATTACGTAATGCTCACGGAATTGAAAATATTTTGCCACTTTGCCAAACGCTAAAGTGACACATTATCTAAAAAGTTAGGAATGCCACAATATTTTGCATTCCTCTCCTTCCAATCATCTCAGAGACCACAGTCTAAAAATATTTCAAAATATTTGAAAGCATGCGTGATGTCATTCAAGTATTTCTTAAATTAGTAGGAATGATTCAGGCAAATGAGTTCATCGGCATCAGAAACAATATGTAAATTCACACTGTGGGCCACAGAGAAGAGTGTGTATTGGAACTTCACAGCTAGGAGGAAACCACAAAGTTTGCAATATTCAGTCATCTCCAATGTAGAAGATGGATAGAAGCTAGAAATTTACACCAGCTAAAAGTTAAAAGGGGGCTGGTCAGAGACAAATGTGCTTTTATGACCAATACAAAACTACTAACTAAAGGGATCCCTGGCTGGTATCCACACGTGACCTGGAGCTTACAGCTTTCACAATGAATAGAAAACATCATCTCTGTATTTTATTTTATTTACTTTTAAATGTTTTATTTATTTCTGAGAGAGAGAGAGAGAGAGAGAGAGCGTGAACAGGGGAGGGTCAGAGAGAGAGGGAGACACAGAATCTGAGACAGGCTCCAGGCTCTGAGCTGTCACCCACAAACTGTGAGATCATGACCTGAGCCGAAGTCAGATGCTTAACTGACTGAGCCACCCAGGCGTATTTTAGATATTTGACTGGTTGGGGTGCCTGGATGCCTCAGTCGATGGTGCACACAACTCTTGATCTCAGGGTCGTGAGTTTGAGCCCTACGTTGGGGGAAGACTTTACCTAACAAATATATGTAGATATTTTGACTGATTGGCTGTTAAATCCCAATCACTTAGAATGGCCTTTGGCACATACAGATGCTCGAGAAATATTTACTGAGTGAATTAATTTGCTTTCTTGCTTTCATACTTCAGGGTTTCTTCAACTATCATTATTCTAGTTCCTAAATCTAATGCATTGAAATTTTGTTCAAGAACTCAGAATAGTTCTTTGATTTTTTTTTTGCTTTGTAATTTATATATCTTATGCAGTATCTTGTGCAGAATTTTAAATGTCAAGTCTCATAAATGAATGCAGATGAAAATTATATCTAACACATTCACTTTTGCATTTAGCAATCTTTTTTTTTGAGGGAGAGAGCAAGCAAGAGTGTGCAGGGGAGGCTCAGAGGAAGAGAGAGAATCTTTTTTTTTTTTTAACTTTTATTTAATTATTTTGAGAGAGAGAGAGAGAGAGCATGAGCAGGGAAGGGACAGAGAGAGAGAGGTAGACCCAGAACCGAATCAGACTCCAGGCTCAGCTGTCAGCACGAGTCCAACATGGGGCTCAAACTTTGAGATCATGATCTGAGCCAAAGTCAGACGCTCAGCCGACTGAGCCCCCAGGTACCCACTATCACCCTACCTTTTAGGAAGGTGAGCTTTGTTTCGAGTGACCTGCCTAAGTTCCCTTGAAATGTCAGGGTCCGCAGGCAGGACAGTGATGGGCTAAGGAAGCAAGCAGATAAGGGAGTTAGCTGGCATCTATGTGCCCTGCAACATAGAGGGGCCTGGGAAAGAAGAAGCTGGCTAGCTTAGGGCCCATCAGTACTCCGTGCCTCTGCCCTTGACCACAAGTGGTAAGACCGCCACTTACGAGCATCTGGGAGCTCAAGCAAGGTGTCAGCAACCGGCCTTGAGAACTCACTGAATTGTACAAACACCTCGCAGAACTACCTCCTTCCTCTTTGCATGCTTGTGAAAATGTAAACAATTCACAATTCCAGGCGTAAAAAAGAAACACTGGGAAAAACTTAAATTGTCTGGGGGCTTGCGGGGGGACGGGGGGAGGGGGCTCGCTCTAAATCCTACTCTCATTGAAAACATTTTCCCAAAACAAGTCAGAGGCAAAATTACTATTGTCCGCATTCCCTAGAGGTTGTCATCAGAAGACTTGCATGTCAACGTCCCAGGCGGAAACAGATAGCACACTCCAATGGAAAATTGAAATTTCTTTACAAATGTGTGGGCAAGGGGCACCCAGCTGGCTCAGTTGCTAGAGCATGTGACTCTCAATCTCAGGGGTGCGAGTTCAAGCCCCATGTTAGGCATGGAGTCTACTTAAAATTTTAAAAAAAATTTTTTTTAAGGATAAAAGAAAAAAACGTGTGTGGGCAAGGTTGAAGAAAACCAACAAGGAAGCGGAACAGCCCTGAGCTGGCAGTACTAGGGAGCCACTACCAGATCAATTGCAGAAGAAAGAATGGATATTTCCAGAACTTGACCTGGAGGTGACCATTACAGCTATTTTGAATCCATTTGCCTAGGCAAAGACTATTCCACCCAAAGGCAGTGTATTTTGAGAACGTCTGAATTTTCCTTTTACTACTTCAGCATGGTTTTATGCCATAAAAAGAACTGCATTAACCCATCCGAGAACTGAAACTCAGGAAAGATGGATGTCAGAGGTGGTACAGACACACTGCGGTGAAGTAATGGAGAGTCATCAAGAAAAGGCTTCCGAAAGCGAATGGAAAAAGTTTAAGTCCATAAACTGAGAGGCCATCTCTCTAACAACGTCTCTTTGGAATCAAATGATTTATCACAAAAGTTAAGATTTGTGGGAGCCTGGACTGAGTTGAATGCTAGCCATCCTCACATGTTAAACAATTAATCTATATTTCCACAGCTAATGGTTAAAAGAGACTTTCTCTTTATGATTTTGCCTTATGGTATAGCTTTGAGCGTGGCTGCAGGATTTCCATCACTGAAATCAGGAGTAGGGGTGAAGCATCTTTTATGTTATGAGGTAGGAAAGAATGATGTTAAGCTCCAACTCAGAGATAACTATGTTTTAATAAAGCAGAGAGATTCATAAAGGACATGTAGCTTTGCACAGTATACCTGAAAGCTTCACCATTCAGGAGGGAAACACTCCCCCACAAAGAAGTTTAAACACCAGTTTGCCATGCACAGCGGATAACTGACCTTATTAGGGCCCAGAACTCAAATGCATTGGAAGCAACCCATTATCATTTCCTTTCTCGGATGCATGTTTAAAAACTATATATTTTGTCCTATAAAATACAAAGTTCTCTACAACTGCAGTGAACCCTCCTTAATTTGACTTAAAAGTCCAAAGCCAGAGAAATGGTACACTATTTATCGTGCACAAAAAAGCAATAAAGTTGATAGAATCTAAATTCCCCATTGGAAATTTCTCATCTGAATTTTTAAAAAGCTAGAATGAGAACATTTTCAAATGTAGTTTCTCATGGCCCTCGGAGTTAGGTATTGATTTATCTTCCTGAGA
This sequence comes from Hyaena hyaena, assembly GCF_003009895.1. Classification (NCBI taxonomy): domain Eukaryota; kingdom Metazoa; phylum Chordata; class Mammalia; order Carnivora; family Hyaenidae; genus Hyaena; species Hyaena hyaena. The sequence continues at coordinate 1,516,672 of NW_024080763.1, forward strand.
TTTATAGCCCTCATAACTTAAAAAGGAAACGAGGTTGGTGGTTCGGGCAGAAGTTGTCAGACTCTTTCAAACATCCATTCTCCTTTCTCAAGCAACAGAACATTGGTTTCTAACAAAAGCGTTACTCAGCTTAATGCCTTTCCTGTATTTCCAAATCTCCGTTATGGGTAGGTGTGGCCGTATTTTTAAGTTCTGGCCCATAATCAGTGTGTGCATGGGGTGGGGGGAGATGTTTTGAGGGATTTGATGGCAATTTCCCCCAAAAGGAAGGAAACGGGCCATTCTGTTCACCAGCTCTTGCTTCCTGGAGTAAGGATGTGATGGCCGGAGCACCTATGGCCGTCCTGAACGATGAGGTGGTTTTGAGGACGGTAGACCAGAAATACAGCCCGTGCGCAGTCCGCCTTCACCAGACATCTTGTATGTGGAAAGATAGATCTGTCTTATTGAAGCCTCTCTTATTTTGGGCTTTTCTATTTCAAACAGCCTGATAGAATAATGGTCCACTTCCTGATGTGGAAGGATTGCTCTTTTTCCTCTTCCTGCGGCTTTTGGTTTTTATTATTTAACACTCTATTTTTCTTTTTTTGGGAAGAAACCCTAGTGAGCAACTGAAAGGATGAGGGGGAAAAGATCATTGCAAAGAGTGTTTAATCCTCAGAAGACGCCAAAGATAACTTTCCCAAGTCTCTAAAAATATGACAATAAATGAGGTATCTCCTTCAAAGAGAAGTGAATTCATAAACATTACAGTTTAAGAAAAAAGAGGGGAGATTCTAACCAGAATATTTTGTATATGACATTTCCAGGGCTTAAAATAACTTCTAACTAAAATTGAATTCTTACGCGGGCAGATTGTAACTAAAAAGGTTGTAGCAGTGCACACACTGACACAACTCACATCACAACCGGACGGAGCCTGGCTGGGATGACAGGGAAGGTGACATGGGGGCCTGATGTGGTGCCGGGTGGGGCCCCTCCTTCGCCTGAGCTTCTTGCTCTGATGTCGCTCTCCCAAACCCCAACATCTAAAATTTTAACTCATCACCATTTTCCATCAGCACCGCCATCCCCCCTGAAACTTTCTCTCCCTCTTCTGTGCTTTTATTTTCTTTTTCTTTTTTAATGTTTTTAAATTTATTTTTGAGAGAGAGAGAAGAGAGACAGAGCATGAGTGGAGGAGGGACAGACAGAGGGAGACACAGAATCCAAATAGGCTCCAGGCTCTGAGCTGTCAGCACAGAGCTCGATGCAGGGGCTAGAACTCACAAACCGTGAGATCATGACCTGAGCCGAAGTCGGACGCTTCACTGACTGAGCCACCCAGGCGCCCCTCATTTTTCTTCTTAGTATCTACCACCAACATACATCACCTTAAATATATATTTACTACCTATATGCTGTCTTTCTTGTTGCCTATGTCTTGGCCTGGAAGGTAAACTCCACCTTGAAGCTGGGAGTTTTCTCTCATTATCCTTACATCCATGAGAGCGTCGGCCCAGAGCATTTGCTCGGCAAATACGTGCCAGAAGGACTGTCGAAACCACCCTGCTCCCCACCTTGCTTGGAACCACCATGGCACTTAAGACACACATCTAGGTTCCTACAGCTCCAGGGAGGAAGGGTTCCGCGGCAGAGAGTTCTGGAACACAGGCCTCGCACACAGGAGGCCCCGCACGTGGAGACTCATGCTCCACAGTCTGCTGCCATCTTGAATCTCTGAATTCATTTTATCTCTGCCATTTGTGTCTTGTAAGTGAAGTGTGATGGGTCCATGGGGTATGATCCTGGGTTCGCTCAGCACCTTGCCTGCCTCTGCACCACTCCACCCCCAGGATAGGTGCTCAGCTGTCCAACCCTCTGTCCCAGGCAGTGACCTCCACGGCCGTTGCTCTTGGCAGGGTCCTGGGAACAAGGCACGCACGCCCTGTGTGCCAAGTCACCAGGCATGACCCCAGGCGATGATGGGGTTTGGCATTCACCCCACAAAACCCCCATGCCCAAGAGAATATGACATTAAATAGGAAATAAAGCAAGTCGTGACTGGTAGAAAGAGAGAGATCACGGGCAAATAAGGGAAAGGCTTCTTTTCCTACTTTTGAATGAGCAACTTGCGTTTTCCATGGCACTTGGGCCTGTAAATGATGTAGCTGGCTGTGCCCCGCACAGAAGAGAAAGGGGCCAAGGAATGGACTCACCCAGGGTCCTCCCAAGCCTACCTAGTGGAGGCAGAGGTGTGCTGGGAAAGTCTTAAAATCCAGCTCTCGGGGCGGGGGTGGGGGAGAGCATTGGTGGGCTCCGTCTGTTGAGCATCCGACTCTTGATTTCAGCTCAGGTCGTGACCTCATGGTTCGTGGATTCGAGCCCCACATTGGGCTCTTCGCCAACAGTGTGGAGCCTGCTTGGGATTCCCTCTCTCTCCTTTTCTCTGCCCCTCCCACACTCCGGCTTTCTCGCTCTCTCAAAATAAATAACCAGCTCTCTGAGGCTGGGAGCCGCAGGGCTGCTTCTGAGCTACCTATATTTGAGAACCAGTTCGCACAATTCTTGAAAATGAACAATCAGCTCTCATAAGCCAGCGCAGGGAGGCTGCTACGCCTTCCTGCTTGGAGGGGAGAGGAAAGAGAGCTCGCTGGGATTTCATCTATAGAACAATATGGACAGATAATCTCACTAGAAAAAAAAAAAAAACCCTAAAGAACCAGCACATGAGAAAAGGTTCTCAAAGTGATTATGAAAACACAAATAAAACCAAGGGGTATATTACATTTTAAAAATCAGACTGATACAAATGTTAAATCTCAGGTTTCCTGAGATGCATGACTGGCAGGAATGTAAATCTGTGCAGGCAGATTTGGAAAGCCCTTTTGACAGAATCCAGTCAATTTCAAATGTGTATCGGGCCAGCAGTTCCTGTTCTGGGTTAGTTCAGGGACATTTCCCCGCCTTGTTCAATGTGGGGTCATCATAATGAGTCCCCTGCTCCATCACCCGGCTTCAACAATTATCAGCTCATGGCCAGTCTTGTCCCAACTGTGTCCCTGTGTGCTTCCCCCACTTTCCTTTTTTTTTTTTTAATTTTAATGTTTGTTTATTTTTGAGAGAGAAGGAGAGGCAGAGAGAGAGGGAAACACAGAATCCGAAGCAGCTCCAGGCTCTGAACAGTCAGCAGAGCTCGATGTGGGCCTCGAACCCACGAACCATGAGATCATGACCTGAGCCGAAGTCCGATGCTTAACTGACTGAGCCACCCAGGCGACTCTCATCTATAAATATTTCTGCATGTGGGAAAGAAACTCCAGCACAGTCATCAGGGAGGAGTGGATAAAGAGGCAAAGGTGCTTTTATGAGTGCTCTGGAGTCTGGGAAATTCAAGAGTAATGTTTCAAGTGCACTCCCTGAGGAAATTGTCCCTGTTCCCTGCCAGACACGGCAGGCTGAAGGGACAGCCTTCTGGTGCTTGGCAGATTTGGAGGGCAAATAGAATCTGTACTAGGTAATCAGCTTAGTGGGTAATGCACTCAGAACTGGTATTTGCATGGTCCTTAGAAATTTCCAGTGTAGGGGCTGCCTCATGTTTTCATGATAACTCCCTTGAATATTATACTTTATCGTCATTATTCGAAAATATGCACCCGATTAGTTACGCTCAGTCAATATAAATACCAAATGTATAAATAACCACATGAGAGGTCTTTAAAATAGCAGTGACCTTTGATTGCTAAATTCACTACCACGTCTAAAAATGTTGTCTCAGTGTACTATTTCATACTGAAAAAAGTTATGCTAATAGCAGTGACTTTCCAGATTATCAACATCAATCAAAAGAACCCCCCCCGTTTCCAAATTGCTACTTTGCTCTGTGATTTGTGGAAGGAGCTTTAGAATTTTGTTTTATTCTGAAAATGAATAGGCCAGAGGTTGAAAACCAGAAAAGGAGGGGCACCTGGGTGACTCAGCTGGTTAAGCGCTGGACTCTTGATTTCAGCTCGGGTCACGATCTCACAGTTTTCACGGGTTCAAGCCCCGTCCCGGGCTCTGCGCTGACAGTGTGGAGCCTGCTTGCTGTTCTCTGTCTCCCTCTCTTTCTGCCCCTCTCTGGTTCATGCTCTCAAAATAAATCAATAAACTGAAGGGAAAACAAAAGAAAAATGGAAACGGAAAAATGAGACACTTTCCCATTTTAAGAGATGCCGTATCAAAACCTGAGAAACTGCTCTATATTTCGTTTCTGATTAAGTGCTAGCAAACTTCCAGAATACAACAGAGAACATGATCTCCGCATGGAACATGGTTATAATTCCTGTACCCTACACATGATCCCCCAACCGTCTCCTTCCTCACTGTCAGTACGAATCCTTAGAGACTCAGTTTCGGCAGCGAGCAGCTGGTGGGGAGGCAAGGGGAAAGCAAGTGCAAAACCCCATAGTTGTCCTGAAAACACAAGGATCTGGTTAGCTTTTCAGTAACAGTAAATCCACGGCTCGCCCTACGGCTGGCATCAGATGGAACCTCCGTCTGGAGCAATAAGCAAACAAGCAAGGAAATGATGGGACGTCGGTAGAGGCCGAATATGTCAGCTACTCTGAGTGCGAAAAGAGGCTGGGGCAGCCCGTCCACAGAGCAGGAGCCGTGCTCCTCGATGGTGCTCCCCCACCCCAGGCCTTCAGCAACTCTGTGCCTTTCCTCTCTACCATCGGCAGCTCCTGCTCCTCTTTCATAATCCCCGAAACATCCTCTTTATTTAGTTTACTTATAAAGACAGTTGTTGGACTTCAAATTTTTCTTCCGGCATTTACCGCCAGGGTGAACACATGTATTTTGTGGAAATAAGTGCCTGTCATTCGCCCTGGCTCATCTCTCGGGGGGTGAGGGGTATGAGAGGTTGGCAAAGCTCTTAACACGCTGACTCTCCCTTGGTGTTTTGATTTTTTTTTAATGTTTATTTTTGAGGGAATGCGAAAGACAGAGTGTGAGCAGGGAAGGAACAGAGAGAGAGGGAGACACAGAATCCAAAGCAGGTTCCAGGCTCTGAGCTGTCGGCACAGAGCCCAACATGGGACTCGAACCCATGAGCCGCGAGTTCATGACCCAAGCTGAAGTCGGAGGCGTAACTGACTGAGCCGCCCAGGCGCCCCTCTCCTGTCATGGTTTTTGGCCAGCAGCCCGGGATACTGGGATGGTCCACACCTGGGCTCTGGGGTCGCCCACTTAGCACCAGCTTGTGATATTGAGCCACATCTTTTGTCAGGCAGCCTGTCTTTATTCCCATCTGTAAAATGGGAACAATAATATGCCCACCTTGCAGCCCCATTGGTGAAGTCTCAATGAGGGATGTGTGTCACCCTGACCTTAGAGGCATGGTGGAGAAGGGGCTAAACATGGGACAGAGCATCACAGAAGTTGCAGCAGCCCTTCCTCAAGCCCAGACCCCACCTCCAACTCCCTCTCCTCCCAGGGCCAAGCGGCCCCTTCTCTCTTGGCCTCTTTTATAAAATAAGTGGGTTAGAGAAGGTCATGAATATGTTCCTCGTTCAGATGTAAAATCTATTAACTCCTGAAATGACTGACGCATTGTCCTTTGTTTTGTTTTGTTTTTTTAATTTTTTTTAATGTTTATTCACTTTCATGAGAGAGACAGAACAGGAGCCGGAGCCGGGCAGAGAGAGGGAGACCCAGAATCTAAAACAGGTTCCAGGCTCTGAGTTGCCAGCACAGAGCCCAATAAGGGGCTTGAACCCACGAACTGTGAGATCATGACCTGAGCCAAAGTCGGACTCTTAACCGACGGACGCTTAACTGTGCTGATAGCTCAGAGCCTGGAGCCTGCTTCGGATTCTGTGTCTCCCTCTCTCTCTGCCCCTCTCTTGCTTGCTCTCTGTCTCTCTCTCTCTCTCAAAAATAAATAAACAAACATGGGGCGCCTGGGTGGCTTAGTTGGTTAAGCGTCCGACTTTCGCTTAGGTCATGATCTCGCGGTTCGTGGGTTCGAGCCCCATGTCGGGCTCTGTGCTGACTGCCAGCTCAGAGCCTGGAGCCTGTTTCAGAGTCTGTGACTCCCTCTCTCTCTGACCCTCCCCTGCTCACGCTGTCTCTCTCTCTCCTAGAAATAAATTTAAAAAAAAAAAAAAAAATTAAAAATTAAAAAAAAAAAAAACGAAGAAAAAAGATGTGTGTTTTTTCCACATTTAACGTCTTTGAATTCAGGATGCATCTCACAATGGACTCAGCTTTCTGTCTTCACCCCATGCGTAGGGTTCAGTGGTGTCCCCCCGAAATTCATGTCTCTCTGGAGCCTCGGAATGTGACCTGATTTGGAAACCAGGCCTTGGGAGATGCAATCAGTTATGATGAGGTCATACTGTGTTGGGGGGGCCCTTAGACCAACATGACCGGTGTCCTTAAAGGAGAGAGGACACACAGAGTTACAGAGGAGACGTGGGGAAGAAGTCCATGAGACAGTGGAGGCAGAGATGGAAGAGGCGTGTGTGTCTACCAGCCAATGAATGCCAAACCTTGCCAGCAACCAACAAAATGTAGGAAGAGAGAAGGATCCTCCCCTAGATTCTTCAGAGGAAGCATGATTTTTTACTTTTGGCCCCCAGACCTGTGAGAGAACACATTTCTGTTGTCTTAACCCAGTCAGTTTGTGGTAATTTGTTACAAAAGCCTTAGGAAGCTAATACGCCCAGCAAAGCGTGTACACTCCTGTGCGTACACACACACACACATACAATATGCACATGGGTTGCATTGGTTTTCATTTCTTTTTTCTAGCTCAGAAGGGAAGGACGAAAAGAATTACCATCTTCTGAGCTGCTAGGCTCACGCTGCGCTGATGCGTCTTGTAGAGGCCAGAATTCCTACAACCTCTGCCATCAGTAGCCATTTCCAGATGGGGATCTGACCCCAGGAGGCTAAGCCAGGCTGGACAGTTAGATCCTGGCAATTGAGGAAGTTGTGTATTTTGAAATGAAAGGAACATACCAGGTAGCCACGACGTCCGTCCTTTGCTCAGTACGGGAGAAACAGTGTGACAGAAAGTTTTCTTAAGCTCAGTTTGTGGAGTGTTCTGAACTTGCCTTTCAAGAATAAACCGTTGCCTTCTCCATCTGCCCCAGATGGAGCAAAACAATGAGAATAAACCATCCTGGGAGCTTAGCTTCAAGTGGAATTCTGGGAGAATGTCAAGAGGCCAGCGCCCCTGGGGCTTTCTTCCTGACAAGTCCCTGGAGCCCCATGTCCTCCTGAACTTGACCTTTCTCCACTCAGTCAGGATCCCGCTCTCCAGGGCTGCCCTGGTGGTCTAAGGGCTATTTGCATGTGGCTCCTTTTCAGGGAAGAAAGGAAGAAAGGACAGCCTAGAAAGAGAGGAAGGGAGGGCTGAGCACAGGGTCTAGAAGGTTCTGTCACTCTACTCCACAGGAAACAGAGCAGATTGTTGTCACTACAGAGGGGTCTTTCCCAAGTCCTTACACCAGATGCAACAGGCCCCTCCCATGGCCTCATACGTGATAAATACACACACATACCCTAAGGTCATACCTTAAAGAGCACGCGGTGTTTGTACACTTGGGATCCTACACTTGATGCTGGCACAGCACAGGTCGTAACTGGAAACACGCTCCCCCAGGACACTCCTGTCAGCCCTCTGGGAAAGGCTTTTCCACGACTCCTGGCTTCTGTCCTGGAACAGAAGGTGGCTGACTCCAATCACCTTGGAGATTTGTGGTTGCGCCTTACCAACGTTGGCGACAGATACGACTTCCAGGAGCAGAAGGGAGCTGGCCAGGGGAAAAGATGGAGAAAGATCAGAGAAAGACGGATCAGTCAATTTGTCAAATCGTCAAATAGCATAACCACGACAGAGTCTCCCAGAGAGAAGCATCATCAGTCCTGTGTGCCTGGGTTTTTTTTCCCCCTTTCCTTCATGTCCTAATTCAGGACCGGAAGGTTGTCACAGAGTAATACGGTCTTCACTGCAGTTGCCCACAGAGGCCAAGGAACACCGGGCAATACTATACAATTCATGTTATTCGTAACTGTGTCCACAAGTACGTCTCCATGTAACCCTGTGAAGCACAAATGCAAGTTATTTACATTACCCTAGGGATCTAGACGTTGCTCTAAGAGATGGGGAAAATTGCAATACAAAAGAGAGCAGTTTATAGAGTAAAATTAAACATGCTGTAATATTTTCTGCAGCATGGATAATTTGTCACAAGAAATGCCATCCAACTTTGATTCTGATCTAGGAAATCCGTGGCTCATCTCTCTCTCTCTCTCTCTTTTTTTTTTTAATGTTTATTTATTCTTGAGAGAGAGAGACAGAGTGTGAGCAGGGGAGGAGCAGAGAGGGGCAGAGGGAGACACAGAATCCAAAGCAGGCTCCAGGCTCTGAGCTGTCAATGCAGAGCCCAACACGGGGCACGAACTCACAAACTATGAGATCATGACCTGAGCCGAAGTCAGATACTTAACCTACTGAGCCACCCAGGCGGCCCTCCACTGTGCATGTCTGAATCTAAATATTTCTTTAATAATTTTACTGACAATTTCAGTTGCTATTGCTTCAACATAGTGGAGTTTCTCCAAATTGAAATTAAAAAAAAAAAAAAAAGCAATCCCAGAACTACAATGGCTCTGTAATGGCTCAATTAAAGCTGTCTACATTTAGTGCTACTGCCGATAGAACACAAAGTCTCTGAAAATTTTGCCTATGACAAAGTAAGTAAGTGATGATTCTGCTGCAATACAGGAGAGAAAAAATAAATACCGTAGCACACATACAGAATAATTTATGAGTTTCGTCTTTATCACCCACACAAACATCACCACCACCTAGGTGTTTATAATAATCATTAAAGTCAGTTTCTTTGATATTTTTGTTGACTTTCTGAGAGCAAAAGCCATGGCTGTATAAATAGAAATATTTTGTCGTTTTCTCAGTATGAAGATATATTTGTCAGGGCAGGAGGGTAGAACATATTTTTATGTATCAGGTAGGGGCTTGTTAATGACTTTTAAACATTTGGACACAGTGGGCCTCCCCTCCCACCTCTGCCCTGGACCCTGCCAATGCAGAGGGAAGGGCCTATACGCTGGGCGTCCTGTTTTGGCACGTGTATGCATGAATGGTGGATAGTTCTGCATTTTTTTTCCTTTTTTTAATGTTTATTTTTATTTATTTTGAAAGAGACAGAGAGAGTGTACCAGGGGGAAGGGGCGCAAAGAGAGAGGGAGAGAGAAAATCCCAAACAGGCTCCATGCTCAGCACGGAGCCCAATGCGGGGCTCGATCCTACAACCGTGAGATCATAACCCGAGTTGAAATCAAGAGTCAGACGCTCAACTGACTGAGCCACCCAGGCGCCCTGACAGTTCCATTTAAGGTCACAAGATCTCAGATGCATCTCCAGGGGGAGGCGCCCCTTTGGTTGGAGAACTAGGAGAAAAGCCCATCTCGGGGGGATGGTGGGTGGAAACCACTCCGTGGACGATGCATTTCTTCTGTTCATCCTTCTCTTCCCTCTGGGTCTTTGCACAAGTCACTCCAAAGCCCCAGTTACTGGCTCTGAGCCTTAAGAAAGCATAGGCCCGGGAGGTGGCCAATGGGCAGCTGGCCAGAGCTTGGATGAGCACCCTGGGGTGGGCACAGGTGGTCCAATGTGAGGCGGAAGCTAAAACAGGGTGAGTCCACGTGAACCTGCTTGAGGAGCAGATGCTAGGAGACCTGATGATCCCTCCCAGCCCTCGGAGGGTGAGTAAGCGTGTACTGAGGGCGGCAGGTGGAGGCTGAGGGTCTAAGAGCAGACCTACGTGCAGAGGCTCAGGGGCCACCGCTGACATCTGACACAGCACGGGGCTACCTAACTCGGGCACCGCAGCACTGGATGGAATCCTAGAGGATCTGCCCCACTCAGCACAGGCGGGGGGCTCATCCGATCACCCTTGGCTACAGGTGAGATGGCCTGATGCAAACATGGCTGCCCAGCTCTGCCTCCTTCACCAAGGCACGTCCAAAGCATGAGGGTTCCACGGTGCGTCCATAATATATGTGTCTACACCCGATGTGTCTGTGACAAATGGTTGCCTGGGGGCTTAGGGGTGAAGAGTCAGGGTGGAAAACTTGGAACTCCAGGGCTCCTTTCCTGAGGCTACATAAATCTCCCTGGACCAGGGGTAAGTTCTATCCCCCAACAGAAGGAAAAGTGCTGAGCGTGGCTGACAGTGGGATCAAGGGGCTGCTCCCCAAAGGAGCCAAGAAAGGGAAGACAATGAGCTAAGCAGGTGGCAATGAATCTTGGGAGATTTATAGTCACCAGCCCCAAATCCAGAGGGACTTCCCATCGGCTGCTGAGATTGTAGCGAGTGCCATGTCATCTGGAAGCTTTGAGCTCCGCATCCTTTTATCAGATGGGTTATTTCGCTGTTTTAACAACGGATTGTAGCTCAGTCAACTGTCGGAGTCAAGAGGCTGATCACATTTGGCTCCGAAGTTGATGTGAACCACGAAATCACACCTCAGATGTCACTGAGTGGCTTAATCTGCACACAGCCCAAGCCTACATGTAACACACCATCGCCTCGGGGAGACACCAGAAAATCACAGCAGGTTCGCATTTACAGGCCATTTCCAGCACCATGGCAACCCATCCAAAACACACAACAGCATCTGGAGACTTGAAACCGTAAGCCCGGGGCCCAAAGGAAAAGAAGAAAGAGCTGCCGCGTCTCGGCAACGAGCTCATTCACGGAAGGAATTAAGATTAAGCACTTAAGACACGAAGGCTTGATAAATTCTTGACTTGATGACAAGTTTTCCTCACATAATCTAGAAGAGGAAGCAAAGCTGTGTGTCTGGTTTCATTCTGACCAACAGAAGTGACTGATCAGTGGCCAAGAAGAAGCAGGGCCACTGCAAGAGAGGGTCACCGCAGAGTGGCTAAAGACACGACCCGACGCCTGCACCAGACATTTATCCGGGACTCTTAAGAAGACAGCTCGCAAAAGCCGTGGAGAAAAGCTGCGTGTGTCTCAGGTGCCTGGGAAACCCCGGCTCAGCTCCTACATCATTCTCGTGAAGAATGGCGGAGTCGGGCCGCACTGAGGCCATAGAAGGACCTGGTGGGGACAGCAGCTGCTTGCAGGAAGGGGACGTGGGAAGTCAGAGGGGCGATGTCAAGGCCACAGCAGTCTGGGGGCCACCTGGGCAGAGGGAAACTGCAGTGATCTAATGCCGAGCTCCCAGCTCCAAGATGCTCCACTCCCCAGACAGTCTCCCTTCCTTGGTCCTGGGTGGCTCCTATCTTTCCCTAGAAGCTGTCGCTGCTGCTGCTGTCACCTTCATGGCTCTACTACACATTGAGCTTGCGTGTCCTGAGTCCCTCCAGGCTGTGGCTCTTGAGTCTCTAACCCCTGCTGTTAACACTGTTGAGGGTCCCAAAGTTTACAGAAGGTCTTTGCAAAGACCCTTGCATCTAGCTCCTCAGAAGGCAGCTAGCTGATGAGCCAAAAGAATGGTGACGAAGACGTGCACAGGGAAGGAGACGCGTTCCAATACTTCTGTGATCATAAAAGTTGTCCCCTTGGGATTGGCACACTGATTAATGACGCCTTTCTTGTCTGCACGTGAGGCTCAGTCACTTAGGCGTCCGACTTTGGCTCAGGTCATGATCTTATGGCTTGTGGTTTCGAGCCCTGCGTCAGGCTCTGTGCTGACAGCTCAGAGCCTGGAGCCTGCTTCAGATTCTGTGTCTCTCTCTCTGCCCCTCCCCTGCTCGTGCTTTCTCTTTCTCAAAAAACAAAACCAAAAACAAACAAACAAAAACAGAATAAAAACTACCTATACACCTCCAACCAAGAAAGAGAATCATCGATGACATTGTAAGGAATTTCCAGAAATGTATTATTTGAATATATCATTATTGGACTTGGTGTGTGTATATTTATGTACATATTCTGAGGCTTTTAACTCACATTTATCGTGTGTGTGTGTATATGTGTGTATGAATCTTGTTTTTGAAGTAAGCTCTATGCCCAATGTGGGGATTGAACTCACAACCCTAAGAATGATCTTAGGGTTGCAGCTTCTACTGACTGAGTCAGGCGGGCACCACAGATTCTTTGAAAATGAAATAACTACATGGGAGTCTGTTTTATGAATATCCCAGAAGTTAGTCACGCCCCCTACTGCCGGACCTTTAGGTTGCTTCTGAATTTTACTTTTTGGAGGAAGAAAGAACACATAAAGTCTCCAATGCTCTTGCTTCAACACACACAAAAAGATGCTTCCACAGCACACTCTCTATACCCAGTTCCTCCACAAGAGAGAGGGAGTAGCTAATCCCATTGTGCAGAGTTTGACCCTAATTGAGATCAACATTTTACCAGTGATCAGAGGTCCTGAGCCTCAGAAGTGGACGCCATGTAATTTCTCCGTCAAGGCCTTCATCTCGGCCATGCTGCTCCGCCCCATCCCCCAACATGAAGAAACCTGGGACTGTCACTCGGGTCGTTGTTGGCTGGAGTGGGTATGAAGTCGATCCTTCCGTGTCTTGCTGCATAGTGCACTTGACCGTGCAGAGCCCGAATCCAGATGAGGCATGAGAGGGGAGACCTCCTTCAGCCCCAGGTCCTGGTTGGTGAGCTCTCTGGGCAAGCCATCAACAGGAGGCTCTCTGCTTTGGAGCTAGAAACTGATTGCCCAGAGTGGCTCTCTAACAAAATGTTTTCAAGGAATTTATATACACGCATGTACACACACGTGTATATGTAATTTTATGGGAAGATGATGAATAGAGTATGCCATGTACGCAAACACACACACACAGACACACGTGCTCAGCGCCATGATAAACAACGCCACAGGGAACATCTTTGTGCTGAAATCTTTCTCTAGATCTCTAATATTTTAAACGTTCTTTATGAAGATACAAACATCGCATTTATCAGATTGCTCTGCCCATCTTCCCACCTCCTGCCCTCTGGACATCCTGACTGGCAGCAGGAAGTTGTGCAAATCAATGCAAAATCTGGGGGCCAAATTCCTGAAATGGTTTGGCAGCATCACTGCCTACTTCCTGTGATGGGGGCAAACCATTCAACCTCTCTGAGCTTCAGTTTCCTCGTCTGGAAGATTTAAGTTAAAGTAGTGACACCACCTGTGGACCTCCCACACCTCACGAGATCACAGAGGCGAGGAACCAGGCACGGGTGGGAGACCAGAGAGCCATCGCTATGCTTCGAAACCGCGTCTCACATGTTTTCCTCTATTTTGGCTCAGAACGTTGGTATCTTGGAAAGATGTAAAAGGAGTCAACACATAGGAAAAGAAGTCCAAGAAGCTGTGATGGAGAACTATTCCCCTTTAATCCATGGCATATTTGGGACTATTTATTTACATACGAAGATACTTAATAAGCAATTTAGGAATGGATTTGGAAAGTCCTTCATCTTCCTAATCTTCACATTCGCTTATCTGACCTTGACCATTCTTTTTTTTTTTTTTTTTTTTTTAATGTCTTTGTTTTGAGAAAGAGAGACTGAGTGTGAGCTGGTGGGGAGGGGCAGAGAAAGAGGGAGACACAGAATCCGAAGCAGGCTCCAGGCTCTGAGCTGTCAGCACAGAGCGCAACTCAGGAACTCATGGACCATGAGACCATGACCTGAGCTGAAGGAGGACACTTAACCAACTGAGCCACCCAGGTGCCCGATGACCTTGGCCATTCTTGATCAAGTCCCCATTTCCTGATACCTCACTTTGCCTATGTCCTAACTTTGACCTACAATTAATAACGGGCTCTTTAGCAATGTATACCCCATGCATTTTATGTGTGAAAATTTAGAGAAATACTCTTACTCTTGTAGCCAACGGCCTTGGGGGCTGGAGGGGTCTTTCATCTTCCATCAGAGCTATTTTGATGGCTTTGCAAAACACACACACACACACACACACACACACACACACACGTGCTTTAGAAATGACTGCAGGAGTGGGTTTGCAATCGGAAGACTTATTCAACAAAGAATTACTTTCCAAGTTCAGTTGGAAATGTTTTCCTCAGACGAAAGGCAGAGACAACAGCCATTGCTGAACTTATCTCTAGATGAGCCTGTACCCGGACCTGCCACGCTTCTCCCCTTCTCCCACGGTGAGCCTGAAGAGGGATCTATCTTCCGCATTCCATCCCCTTCCCATTCCCTCCCGTCCTCAACTTGCTAACTGCTGCCGGTGGGTCCCCCAGCCTTGGGCAGGGAGAAGGGAAGGACAGTAAAGAGAAAGAATGTATTGTTACGTATGGGTTATTCCCATTCGGCGGTTCAATGCCCTCGTTCCCAGCGGAAGTCCAAATGTGGATTTCTTGTTTCTTGGGATGCACTGGGAGAAGGGGGTTGGGGGATGGGGGTTAGACACCCACCCACACCTCCGACACCATCCTTGACATGGCACGGCTCCCTGAGGCAGGTGAGGCTCGGTCAGGCTGGCCTCTCCCGACGCCCCTGCCCCCATCCACTGCCCAGTCCTTCAGGCGTGCACCCGCCCCACCCAGGCTTTCCTCAGCTCATCACTAGGATACCACTGGGGTGTCTGTGCAATTCTGCAGGCATCAGACTGACGGCTGAGGGGGCCGTCTCCCTTACGGCGAGCACCCCACTGCCTAGTCTGCTCCTGTCAGTGTCTCCTCCCCTGCTTTGTAAAGGGAAGGGGGCGGGGAGACCACAGCGCCCACTGCCCACAGGCTGCCAGCCTCATTCTTGAAGCTTGTAGAACCAGTCCTGCCCTCTCTCTCCCTCTGCTCCTGCTCCTGTGATGGGTCCGTTTCCTTTCTCTGCAATGTGGACCCTTACCATTCACTGACCTCTCTTCCCAGGCAGAAAATGTTACAGGGACCTGGGTGGCTCAGTCAGTTAAGCGTCCGACTCTTGACTACAGCTCAGGATCTCACAGTTCGTGAATTTGAGCTCTGCCTGGGGCTCTGCACTGTCAGCGGGGACAATCCTGCTTGGGATTCTGTCTCCCTCTCTCTCTCTCTGCCTCTCCCCCACTTGCTATCTCTCTCTCTCTCTCTCTCAAAATAAATAAAAATAAACTTGAAAAAAGAGACAAAGTTACATAAGCAAACGAGACTCCATTTCAATCAGCTGTTGAAAATCATCTGCCTGCACTCATTGCAGAAAGAGGCTTTTGTTGTTATTGCCAAGGTTGTCTTCATAGCCGTATAAATTAAACACAGAGGAAAGTGACCCAAAGTGGAGATTCCACGTAAGTGTCTGCAACAACATGGTCGCCAGTGCCAGGACTCTGCTCTCAGCAGCAGGCCAGTGGAAGGAGCCAAGTGGGCAGAGCAGAGGCGGAGACCCAAACCACAGGTCCATCTGGACGAGAAGGGCCGGATGGAAGTGACCAACGAGCTTTGTGCCAGGACTTTCTGGAGGCAGGACTGAGGAGGCAGGTTGCAGGTGCCCAGTCTGCCCTGACGCCTCACCGAGCAGTCCCGGCTCAGGCATGGAGCACAGCACGCGCTCGAGGTTGTTTTGAGTCCCACATTCATGTCGACATTCAGACCAGAGACATCTCAGTACCGTATGTTGCTTCCAAGAAACTTCATACAATCACTATGAAGACGAAACAAGACTTTTCCCCAACACTCTTAAAACGAATTTTGAAGTAAGAACTCTAGACATTCAGCAGTGTTGGGAATAATATTCTACAGCTCAGAGGGTCAACTTTATATCTCAAACCCTGCTAGATTTCCCATATAGGGAACAAGAGAACAATCAATCAGGATATAATTTTTTTTTAATATTTTTATTTATTTCTAGAAGAGAGAGAGAGACAGCGTGAGCAGGGGAGGGTCAGAGAGAGAGGGAGACACAGACTCTGAAACAGGCTCCAGGCTCTGAGCTGGCAGTCAGCACAGAGCCCGACGCGGGGCTCGAACCCACGAACCGCGAGATCATGACCCAAGCGAAAGTCGGACGCTTAACCGACTAAGCCACCCAGGCACCCCAATCAGGATATAATTTTATTTGGTTCATTATTTAACAAGTAAAAGATATTAGGAGGAATTCTGGGTTAAAATGATTTATTAAACACATGTATCTAACTTCACTGCCCCCTGACATCTCCAGTAAAGGGATTAAACAAAGAAACAAGGAAACAAAAATAAAAATAGAAACCAAGAAGGACAGAGAGAACAGGAGAGGGAAACAGCAACCCCATTTTGGAAGCTGTACATCAAGCTGTCACTGACTCTGGAGACCCAAGAAAGCCAGTTCCTACCCAACAGTGAGGGCGGCTGAGAGCCTTTGGTTTATACTGTGGAACCTTGAAAAGGCACCTGAATGGTTAATACCAGGGACTTCCGGAAATGGAGGTAAAAGGCAATGTGCCAAACTGAGAGCTGGGTGGAAGTTATTTGGTGGTCACTTGGATCCCTAGATGTCCTGGCCTATGTGGCTGCATGACAGTCCCAACCCCAGCGCCATTTTGGTAAGACAGTATCTAAAGTAGGGGATGGCAGGCATGGTTGGAGGTGTGGGCGCCATACCAAATGCCTCTGAATGTTGGACACTAAGAGCCCTTGCCTCCTTCTGAACTCCTAGATGAGTGGCGGCCAAGCTGTTCCTCTCTACAGAAAGACTGTGTCCTGGGGAATCTGGCTAGCCAAGATACAGTATCTCAGGTTAAAGGCGCCAGGAGTGGCCCCAGGAAGTGGTCCACTTGATCATCCTATAGAGGAGCATGAAGACAGATCCCGCTCATGTATACAGAGTGTCCAATCAGTTCTTGAGTTCCCATTTCATACCAAGGATATAAAACATCTGAGAAAACATTTTATCTAAGACAACCCAAAGAAACAGAAAAAAAAAAATTAGGTGGGCACAAAAACTGTGTAGAGAGAAGAAAATTAAATAAAAGAAAAAACTATCAGTGAGAGATAACAGAAGCCATTACATCATGAAACAAGCATAAGGCACTATGAAAAAGTTATATCCATAGACAACATCTCTGGAAAACAAGAGTACAGCAATAAAAAACTCAACAGAGTTCTAACATTAAGCCAAGAAAAATAGAAAGAAAGGCATAGAGATCAAAAAGAAAGAAGTAAAACTGTATTTGTAGACAAAATGATTATTTATATGGGAGATCATAAGGAATCTAGAAAAATATTATAATAAATGAATTTAAGGTCATTTATTATTACCTTAATAAAAGAATCCAAGGTCAGCATACAAAAAAAATTGTATTTCTTTACACTGGCAACAAATAAATTTTTAAAAATTTTGATACAAAAAAAAGGGCAAAATATCCCAATAGACACTTCACCAAGGATGATATACATCTGGCACATAACGCAAGTGAAAAGATACTCAATCTTATACCTCATTTGAAAACCGCAGATTCAGATGATGAGTTGCCACTACACATCTACTAGAATGGTTGAAATCCAGAACGTGGACAACGCCAAATCCCTGTGAGACTGAGGAGCTACTGGGGCTCTCATTCATTGTTGGTGGGAAAGCAAAATGGTACAGTCACTTAGGAAAACAGTTTGGCGATTTCTCACAAAACTGAACATGCTTTTACCACATGGTCCTGCACTCATGTTCCTTGATATTTACCCAGAGGAGTTGAAAATGTATGCCCACAAAAAACCTCGCACATAACGTTATAGCTTCTTTCTTCATAATTGCCCAAACTTGCAAGCAACCAAGATGTCCTTCTGTAGGTAAATGAATAAACAGTGGTCCATCAGACAATGAATATTTATCTGTGCTAAAAAGAAATGGGCTATCGAGCCATGAAAAGACACAGAGGAACCTTAAACACACATTACTAAGTGAAAGAAGCCAATATGATGAGGCTGTCACAGGGTGGACGATTCCAACTACTGGAATCGGTAAACTATGGAAACAGAAAAGGGATCAGTGGTTGCCAAGGGTTGGAGGGGGTAGTAAAGATGAAGAGGGGCCACACAGGGGATTTTGGAGACAGTGAAATGATTCTGATGATCTATAATGGTGGATATGTGATTCTACATTTGTACCAACCCATAGAATGCACAACACCAAGGCTCAACCCTAACATAAAACATGAACTTGGCTGATAATGTGTCGATGTGGGTTCACCCATCGCAACAAATGTACCATACTGATGCAGGGATGGCGATGGTAAGCAAGGCTGGGAGGGGTGAGGAGGAGGGGGCTGGAAGTAGGGGTATAGGAATCTCTCTGTACTTTCTGTTTAATTTTTCTGTGAACCTAAGACTGCTCTAAAAAATAAAGTCTGTTAAAAAAAAATACTGTACTGTGTTCTGTTTAGGGATTCCTTTCCCAACTTCGAATGTTCTCTTCTGATGGTTTTATGGTTCTGATTTTCACATCTTCACCCTTAAGGAATTTATTTTGGTTAATAGAAATCAGAACAGTGATTCTGTTAAGGGAGAGGGGAGGGGGCAGGAGATGGCCTAGAAAAGGGCAGGAGGGAATTTACCAGGATGATGGAATAAAGACATCTTATTGGATGGTGATAACATGAATATATACCGTTGCTGAAGTTTCTCAAACTATACATTTTTTAAAAGATATATGCACTTTTTAAAGTTTTAATTCCAGTTAGTTAACATACAATGTTATATTAGTTTCAGGTGTACAATATAGTGATTCAAGACTTAACATACGTCACCCAGTGCTCATCACAAGTGCACTCCTTAATCCCTATCACTTATTTCACCCCTCCCCCCACCCACCTCCCCCCTGGTAACCATCAGAGTGTTCTCTATAATTAACAGTGTTTCTTGCTTTGACTCTCTCATTTCTTGCCTTTGCTTGTTTGTTTTGTTTCTTAAGTTCTACATGTAAGTGAAACCATATGGTATTTGTCTTTCTCTGGCTGATTAATTTCCCTTAGCATTATATTTTCTAGCTCCATCTTGGCCATTGCAAATGGCAAGATTTCATTCTATTTTTATGGCTGAATAGTATTCCATTGTGTATGAATACACCACATCTTCTTTATCTATCCATCAGTCGATGGACACTTGGGCTGCTTCCATACCTTGGCTGTTGTACACAGTGCTGCTATAAATATAAGGGTGCCTGTATCCCCTTGAATTAATATTTTTGTTTTCTTTGGGTAAATACCCAGTAGTGGAATGTGATGATGACCATCTTTTCATGTGTCTATTGGCCATCTGTACGTCATCTTTGGAAAAATGTCTATTCAAGTCTTCTGCCCATTTTTAAAAATTTTTTTAACATTTATTATTTTTGAGAGACAGAGCTTAGCTGAGAGCTGAGCTGTCAGCACAGAGCCCGACACAGGATGCAGGGCTCGAACCCATGAACCATGAGATCAAGATCTGAGCCAAAGTTGGGAGCTTAACTGACTGAGCCACCCAGGCACCCCTCTTCTGCCATTTTTAATTGGGTTATTTGCTTTGTGGGTGTTGAGTTTTGTGAGTTCTTTATAGATTTTGGATACTAGCCCTTTATCGGATACATCACTTGCAAATATCTTTTCCAATTCTGTAGGTTGCCTTTTACTTTTATTGATTATTTCCTTCACTGTGCAGAAGATTTATGCTCTGATATAGTCCCAATAGTTTATTTTTGCTTTTGTTTCCCTTACTGAAGCTGTATATTTTTAATCTGCATTTTATTTTATGTAAATTATGCTTCCATATACATTAAAGAAGCTTAAGAGAAAATTTAGAAGATAAAATTGAAGAAATTCCCCAGAAAGTAAAAAGACAAAGAAATTTAAAAATAGTCAAAAAAAGAATTAGAAAATCTCATCCAGAGGACCCATCCAGAGGGGGCACTACATATAAATGACATGAACCCCCTTCCCACTTAAAGGAGAACCAGAATGATAGAGGGGATGGAATCATCAAATAAACATAGAAAATTTCCCAGGAAGCATTCTATATACACATTGTAAATCTTGACTTTTCCCTTAAGTTCCACTGTTTGCGGATCGTTCTTAATGTCAGTAGGTAAAGGTCGCCTTGCTATAACCACAAGGTATTCCCTTGTGGGGTAGTTCATAATTACTTAACCAGTCTCCTAATGGCTGACATTTATGCAGCTTCTAATTTTTTGACATTTTAAGTAATATTGCTAATATCACACTTGCATATTCATCATTTTCCATGGGAGCGTGTATCTCTGGGAAAAATCCCTAGATGTTAAATGGCTCAGTCCAAGGAAATATGCATTTGGATTTTAATTTAATTTTGCCAGACTCCCCTCTGTAGAGGTGGTACCGTTATAATCCCATCCTGACATGCGCTCCGTTTCTCTTATTCTTTTTTTTTTTTTCACCTTTATTTATTTTTGGGAGAGTGCAAGCGGGGGAGGGGCAGAGAGAGATGGGGGCTCAGGATCCGAAGCGGGCTGACAGCAGTGAGCCCGATGTGGGGCTCGAACTCAGGAACCGCAAGATCATGATATGACCCGAATTCGGACGCTCGACCAGCTGAGCCCCCCGGGTACCCTATCCCTTATTCTTTTTTTTAAATGCTTATATTTTTTTAATGTTTTATTTATTTCTAGGAGAGAGAGAGAGAGACAGCGTGAGCAGGGGAGGGTCAGAGAGAGAGGGAGTCACAGACTGAAACAGGCTCCAGGCTCTGAGCTGGCAGTCAGCACAGAGCCCGACGCGGGGCTCGAACCCACGAACCGCGAGATCATGACCTAAGTGAAAGTCGGACGCTTAACCAACTAAGCCACCCAGGCGCCCCCCCCCCTTTTTTTTTAAATGCTTATTAGTTGGGGGGGGTGGGAAGTAGAGAGAGAAGGAGAGACAGAATCCCGAGCAGGTTCCGAACTGTCAGCACAGAGCATGACGCGGGGCTCAGCCTCACAAACTGTGAGATCACGTCCTGAGCCGAAATCAAGAGTAGCGCCTGGGTCACCAAGCGCCCCTCAAGTTGAAGTTTTTCAAAGCTACTTGTGGGTTTAATAACCGGGAATGACATGAGCAACAAAATAAAGAGTATTGGATTATAACCCAAAGGATAAATATCCATGAGTCCATGTGGATACAAAGTATTAGCTGAATAAGCAAATAAACATGAGAGAAGTGACAACTCTTGCTTACAGAACTCCAGCTAATAAATGTGGAAGGAATGGGGGAGCAGGAATTAAAACCATTAAAACATCACAATAATGACCGTTATAGGCAAAATCACTGATGAATGCTAAAATTAATGGGTAAACGTTTAGAAACAAAGAGGATATGTGCATAGTCTCAAAAATATCTCACCAAAAGATCTCAGCGTTTCAAAGGAAAAAAATCATAACTCTCCAGTAGAGAAACCGAGCAGACACCACTTCAACCAAGGGATCAGGGTTGACATACCAACATCACATATTATTGATGAAGCCCTGAGAAGGGTGCCTTACCCCTGCGCCCTTCCCAACAAAGCACAACCTCAATCTAGAACACCCCAGACAAGTCCACACGGAGGGACATGCTCCTAACATCTGATCGGTGTTCCAAAAGTGTCAAGGCACGAAAGACAAGGAAAGACGGAAGACCCATCACAGATGGGAGGAGACAAAACTCGAAAGACAATGAAATGCAGGGGTTCTGAACTGGATCCTAGACCAGAAAAAGGACATTAGCGGAAAAATTGAAAAGAATACAAAGAAATTCTGTGCTATGGTTAATAGCATTGTACCAAAGCTAATCTCTTAGTTTTGATAATTGGGCTCTATTTGTGCAAGACACACACAAACAGAGTGTGTGGAGGAGGCTGGCAGAAGGTACATGGAAACGGGATTATCTTTGCAATTTTTCTATAGGTGAACAGTGATCTCAAAATAAGGGTTTTTTAAATACATTTTTTGATGTTTATTTTTAAAAGTGTTTTAATGTTTATTTATTTTTGAGAGACAGAGAGACAGTGTGAGCTGGGGAAGGACAGAGAGAGAGGGAGACACAAAATCTGAAGCAGGCTCCAGGCTCTGAGCTGTCAGCACAGAGCACGATGCGGGGCCTGATCCCATGAACCGTGAGATCATGACCTGAGCTGAAGTTGGACGCTTAGCCTACTGAGCCACCCAGGTGCCCCTCAAAATACATTTTTTAAGGTATTTGTTTTCCCTTTTCTGCTCACATATACTCATTTTTATTTTTTTCACATACACGTATTTTTAAATTTTATTTTCTGTCTTTCACATTAAGGATTTCTAGAAATTCTTTCTTACATTAGGGAAAACGGGCTTGGTCACACGTGGAGCAAATATTCTTCCCGTTATGTGTCTTTGATTTTGTTTCTGACAACTTTTAAGACAAAAACCTTGTTTCATTTTTACTCGGACAAATTGATTAGACTTCCCTTTCTGTGTCATATCTAGAAAGTCTATTCCTTGCCTGGAAACTTTTCTTCTAAGATTTTTATGCTTTCCTTTTCCCACATTTAAACCTTTCTTCCTCCTGGAATTTATTTTGAGATTTTTTTTTTTCAAAAACGGCTACCTAGGTTGTGTTCAATGTTTCCACTAAAGAGTCCGTCTTTTTCTCAGTGGTCTTAAAGCCCACCTATATTATTTACAGATCTTTTATTTTTAATTACAAAAACATTTTAAATTAAGTAATCTCTATACGCAACATGGGGCTCAAACTCATGACCACAAGATCAAGAGTCACATGATCTACCGACTGAGCCATGCAGGTGCCCCATAATGATTTTTTTTTTTTTAATTAAACAAATTGCTTCTGAGGTTTCCGTTAGTAAATATTCAAAAAGAGCCAGGGAGATTCAGGAAGGAAGCATGATGAAGGCAGAACTAACCCAACCAGGTATGAAAGCGCATTTTAAAGCTATTTGTAATTCTATGGGCCACCTGATGTCTCAATCACTTATGCCTCCGACTTCAGCTCAGGTCATGATCTGAGGGTTTGTGAGTTCGAGCCCTGCATGGGGCTCAGTGCTGACAGCTCAGAGCCTGGAGCTGCTTCGGATTCTGTGTCTCCCTCTCTCTCTGCCCCTGCTCAGCCTGTGTTCTCTCTCAAAAATAAACAAACATTTTTTTAAAAACCCAAAAATAGGGGCGCCTGGGTGGCTTAGTCGGTTAAGTGTCCGACTTTCGCTTAGGTCATGATCTCGCGGTTCGTGGGTTCGAGCCCCGCGTCGGGCTCTGTGCTGACTGCCAGCTCAGAGCCTGGAGCCTGTCTCAGAGTCTGTCACTCCCTCTCTCTCTGACCCTCCCCTGCTCACGCTGTCTCTCTCTCTCTCCTAGAAATAAATTTTAAAAATAAATAAATAAATAAAATAACCCAAAAATAATAAAGCTATTTGGAATTCTAATGATTTGTTTAGTAGACTCTGAGCTGGTTGACTATAGGGACTGAGTCATAACTGCCGATAGCACAGTCCTGGCAAGAATAGGGAATCAATAAATGGTTGTTGAATGAGTAACCAACTGAGTAAACAGGTTGGTGGAGGTAAAAGAATGTGTTGCTGAGAATCTACTGTTTCCAGTGCTTTATGTTTGTTCTCTTTTTATTATTATTATTTGGGGGTGGGGCGGAGGCAGAGGATCCAAAGCAGGCTCTGCGCTGACGGCAGCAAGCCTAGTGTGGGGCTCAAACCCACGAACCATGAGATCATGTCCTGAGCCGTGGTCAGACGCTTCATTGACTGAGCCACACAGGTGCCCCTGTTTGTTTCCTTTTTAACCTCCATTTTTTATGAGCAAACAGGCTCACCATGGTGGAGCCAGGGCACTCAGCTAGTGGGGAGGGGACTTGACCTTCCCTGAGAGTCCACCAAGCCCCCCAGGACCTTGGAGAGGCATCGCCTGCGGCTTGCCCCCAGAAGCTGGTTCCCCTGCCCAATCCAGGCCAGGGACATGCTCCGAACATCGGATCCGTCTCCCAGAAGTGCCAAGGCATGAAAGACAAGGAAAGAAGGAAGACCCAGCTTCCGTGTGCAGCCGGGTCCCCACCTCCCACGGTGCCTGCCCACCCTGCTGCAACATGGACGTGGGCCAGGTCGCAGCTCTGCTGACAGGGGCTGGACCCTGGCCCAGGATGTGTGGAGTCTTCTGGAGTCCTGAAGTCCCGATCCTCCAGGGGAACGGCTGCCACAGCCGGGCTGAGGGACGCGGGCTCACCAGGTGCCTCTTGGGTCAGTCCTGAGGACCATAAAACAGCAGGGTCTCAGATGGCACGGACTCAGGGTTGGGCGGGCAGGATTCTACCCAAAGGGGCATCTGGGGGCTCAGTCAGTTAAGCGTCCGACTTCGGCTCAGGTCATGATCTCATGGTTTGTGGGTTGGAGCCCCGCGTCGGGCTCTGTGCTGACAGCTCAGAGCCTGGAGCCTGTTTCAGATTCTGCGTCTCCCTCTCTGTCCGCCCCTCCCCTGCTCACGCTGTCTCCCTCTCTCTCTCTCTCTTTCAGAAATAAATAAAACATTCAAAAAAAATTTTTTTAAACTTCTAAAAAAAAGAATTCTACCCAGAGCCTGAGTGTGCTGTGCGTCTTGAACAAACCCTTAACCTCTCTGAGCCTCATCTATACAATGGGTATTTTTATCTTTATTGAGATAAAGATTACCAACAGGGCAATGCACAGACTTTGCACTACAATGAGTCTTAAGAAAGAATAACCAAAACCCAAATCAAACTACATCCCGATGACTTCATTGAATTCCTGGTCAGTTCCCTGACCTTAGCCCCTTAGGCACTTGGTGTCTATCCTTAGAGATGAATTTTGTCTTCTTAGACTTCCTGTCAACAAAATCATACGGTATTTCCTCTCTCGCTTCTGGCTCCTTTCAGCAAACTATTTCTGAGATTCACTCATCTTATTGCAGCATCTGTACTTCATTCCTTTTCATCCATGTCCATCATTGTGCGAACATTCTACCACATGCCCATCCATCCACCTACTGTGGACGGCCAGGTGGTGTTCAGCTGGCACAGATCACCACAAAGGGATGAAGAGCATTTTTGTTTTAGTTTTGGTGACACAGATTTCCATTTCTCTTGGAAAAACACGTATGTGATCCACACCACTCACACCTCCTTCGAGCAAACCTGCAGCGTGGGGCACAGATGGCGGACCCCCCCCCCCGCCACCCCCCCAGGGACTCTCCTCCCTCGCTGCTCCAAGCCAGTGGCTGATCGCAGTGGGGACTGGTGCCAGCCCATTCCTGAAGGACATGGGACCTCCCCCTGGGTGCTGGCGGGTCGGGGGCCCCCCAGCCCCAGCCAAGTGGCTCTTTTCTTCCCCCCTGCTCTCTCCCCCTCCCCCCATCATGGGCTACACTACCCCCCCCCAATTCATATGCTGATGTCCTAACCCCCAGCACCACAGGGTATGACTGTGCCCACAGCCACGCTGCCGCTGTCCGTTTCGAGCCCAGCCCACCTGCCCGCTGCGGCTGCCAGGGCGTGGGCGGCCGGTCCCCACGCAGGAAGGGGACAGCGTGGATGCTGGTTCGCAGACGCTCTGAGGCCAGTTCAGGGCTTCTGTGAGCTGCTGCAGCCGCCACCCAGAGAGGTGAAGAAGGAGGGGCTTACAGGTCAGAGTAAGAGAGCAGGAGGGTGTATTTGGTGGCCGGAGGGGCAAGGGCTGAAGGCTTCAGGGGGAGAGAGAGAAAGGAGGGAGGGAGGGAGTGTGACACCTACAGGCCATCCTGCTCTCCGTGGGTCATAAAACACTTTCCCACATGTTAGCTCTTTGATCTCATAGCGCCCCATGAGAAAGGCAGGTAATTATCCCCATTTAACAGGTGAGAAGACTGAGGCCCTGAGAGGAGGCGGCTCAGCGACCTGTAGGACCACAGGCCATCACCTCAGGCCTGGCCCCCGTCACCGCCGCCGCCCCCACCAAGCGGCCTTGGCTCACCGTGGCGGGCTTGTCGGCAGCCCGGGTGCTGCTGTGCAGATCTGTTGGCTTCACTCCTGACCTCTCACGTCCCGGGGCGCCTGGGGGGCTCAGTCGGTTAAGCGTCCGACTTGGGCTCAGGTCATGATCTCGCGGTTCGTGAGTTTGAGCCCAGCGCCGGGCTCTGTGCTGACAGCTCGGGACCCGGAGCCTGTTTCAGATTCTGTGTCTTCCTCTCTCTCTGCCCCTCCCCAGCTCCGGCTCTCTCTCTCTCTCTCAAAAATAAATAAACATTATAAATAAATAAATAAATAAATAAATAAATAAATAAATAACAAAAATTCTCACGTCCTGAGCCAACCCCAATTTGACAGAGGAGCCTGAGACACAATGGCCACCACTGGGGGGTTTTCGAGAGATAGTAGCTCTGCTCTTGTCCCCCAGCCCCTGTGGGTGACTGTGGTGTCTGGGGCCCTAGGACCCCAAGCCCCATAAATTACGCAGCCAGCCCCAAACCCACCCAGTCTACTCAGAGGGGCAGCAGGAGGGGGTGAGAAGAGCGATCTATTCAAGAGACTGACCTTCTTTTCTTTTTGTAACATAACAGAAAGGTATCATGTTAACGATTTTTAAGCGCACAGCTCTAGGGCACTCTGCTCTGCACCCAGCACCCCTCCCGTCCCCGGGCCCCTTTCATCACACGAAACTGGAGCTATGTCCCCAAGAAACACTAGCTCCACGTTCCCCACTTTCTAAACCCTGGCGGCCACCTGTCTTCTTTCTGCCTCCGAATTTGACCACCCGAAGCAGCCCGTATAGATGGAATCATACAGTATTTGTCCTTCTGTGACTGCTTTATTTCCCTCAGCGTCACGCTTTCAAGGCTCACCTACGTTGTAGCATGCGTCAGAATTTCTTTCATTTTCCGGGGCACCTGGGTGGCTCAGTTGGTTAAGCGTCCAACTTTGGCTCAGGTCATGATCTCATGGTTGGTGAGTTCAAGCCCCACGTCGGGCTCTGTGCTGACAGTTCAGAGCCTGGAGCCTGCTTTGGATTCTGTGTCTCCCTCTCTGCCCCTCCCCTGCTTGTGCTATCTCTCTCTCTCTCTCTCTCTCTCAAAAATAAACAAACATTTAAAAAATTTTTTAAAGGAATTTCTTTCATTTTCCAAGGCCAAAGCATATTCCAGTGTATGGCCATGCCATATTTTGTTTACTTCTTCATTTGTCAATAGGCAGTTAGGTTGCTTCTACCTTTTGACTATTGTGAATAATGCTGCTATGAACACAGGTGTGCAAATCTGAGACTCTGCCTGTTTAAAAATTCTTAATGTTTATTCATTTTTTGAGAGAGAGAGAGAGAGAGTGACACACACAGAGTGCAAGTAGGGGAGGGACAGAGACAGAGGGAGACACAGAATCCGAAGCAGTTCCAGGCTCTGAGCTGTCAGCACAGAGCCCGACACGGGGCTCGAACCCACAAACCACGAGATCATGACCTGAGCCGAAGTCAGACCCTTAACTGACTGAGCTCCCCAGGGACCCCTCTGAGACTCTGCTTTCAGTTCTTGGGGGTTACACCCAGAAGTAGAATTACTGGACTCCATGGTGATCCACGTTCAACTTTTTGAGGAAGTACCATATATTCTCCATAATGACTGTGCCATGTCACATTTCCCTGGGACCTACTTTTCTGAAGTCCATTCCTTTGCTGCTATTTATCTCCCTCCTCAGCCCCTCTCTCCCATGCAGATCTTGCTCCCTCAGCTTCTAGGGGGAGTGGGAGGCCATTAATAGACATTTGGGAAGGACCCTCATGTCCAGTTTCCTCTGGCTCTGAGTCCCTGAGCCCCAGCAGGCCCATTGTGTATGTTGGAAGCTGGGCTCAACCACACGGCACCAGAGATCTTGGGCATCAAGCAGGTGCCGACCTTCCCAGGACGGACAGACAGACGAGGCAGCCCCAACTTTTCCAGCTAGAATTCCCACTCAGGCGTGGTGGTCTGTGATCACAGGGCAGAAAGATTCTGTCTGAGGGTGAGGTCCCTACCCAGCTGGCATCTTCACAGCCCTTGGAGGTGCTGTCCATGCTGTTCATCGTGGATCACTAAATACTGACTTCAGCCACGTCAGCTGGGGACCCACAACTAACAAGGAAGTTAATCCTATTGCTGTTTTGTGAGCTGACTAACCAGGTTAGTCATGGCCCTGTGCTTATGCCAGGACTGTCTGACACCAAGGATCCCTTGGGCTATAATAAAAGACTAAATGAAAACGTGTGAGCATATTAACAGCGATTGTGTTTGGGAGGGATCTAGAAGTGATTTTTTTCTATCTTTTAAAATTTTCCTGGGGCGCCTGGATGGCTCAGTCGGTTAAACGTCCGACTTCGGCTCAGGTCATGACCTCACGGCTCATGGGTTCGAGCCCCGCATCGGGCTCTGTGCTGACAGCTCAGCGCATGGAGCCTGCTTCAGATTCTATGTCTCCCTCTCTCTCTGACCCTCCCCTGCTCACGCTGTCTCTCTCTCTCTCAGAAGTAAATAAAACATTAAAAAAATTTTTTTTAATTTTCCTAATATATATGGATTGCTTTTATTTTGAAAAAAAAAAAGCAACCCTATTCTCCGTAGGACATTAGAAATATGATTTTTAAACTTTTCTCCTAATATTTTTCTATCCCACCGCTGTTCAGTTGATGTAGTCATTAATCAATTAGTCATAGCACACTCATTTCATTTGCTAACATTCTTAAGGAAATGTTCTCCAAGTCCTGAGCTTTTATTTAGTAATTTTTTAAAGCTTCATTTATCAAAATGACATGTTTATAATAAATAAGCATACCAAGAAGAATGTGGAAAACTATCCAAAATTCCACACCCAGAGAGAACCTCAGTGATCATTTTGGTGAATATTTCTGGTTTGCACAGACTCGGTTTTCAATTGATTTTACTCTTTCATTATTTTTTAAATTGGTTATACGTATATTCAAATATATATTTACAAGGTTTAAAAGTCAAGCTTCAACATGTGCAAAAGGATGCACAGAAAAGAGGGCATCTTCCTTTATAATATATCTGGTTACCTATATTCACAAATATGTGAATATGTAGATACGTCTGGTTCCTTAGAAAGGCCGGATCCTATTCCAGAACTGACTGAACCTCTACTGGCCAAAGGACATTCTGCTGAAATAGATGCACTGTTTCCACTGTGAAACCACACACCGCACGCTGATGGGTAACCTCTCTGAAATATGCCATCAAGGCTTTGCTTTTAAACTCACCTGAACAACATCCATTTCCTGTCTACCTCCAGCGCCCCTTGACCTCCTCAAGCCCGGCCTTGCATATTTCAGTGAAATGCCATTGTTTGCAGGACTTTGAGATCTCCTTCCCGATTTAGCACTACATTTCAGAAACATGCTGGCAAGAAAGAGAAAGGTCACCTACAAACGTCAAAGGTTTTCTTCTTTCTCAACGTCCTGCCTTCCCAAGGCCAAGGCCCTCAGGGCACGCCCCAGCGAGCAGAACCCCCATCAGTCCCAATGTGCACTTGTATTTTGCAAGTTCATGACAAATTGGATGGGAAGAAAAAAATCCAGCTGGGGCTGGGTGTGCCTAAAATTGTTCAAGCATCTGGCACATTGGTAACAATCTTTTTTGGACTGTGGCCCTCCTCTTGTTCAAAAGGGCAACACTAGCATGTGATGTTGTCTGTCACTTGTTTTCTTCATTGTTCAGCTGATTCTCCACCACCCCCAGAAGCAGCGATCTGAAGTCTGTTTCCTGAGCTAAATGTCTCTCCTTTTCTTCCTTAAAGGCACAAGTATCCACACACATTTGAATCTGGGGCCACTCCTCTACCCAGACTGCATAGATCGTGGTTTGGAAAGATCAAATAAGAAAAAGGAATCGGGCTCCTGGGTGACTCAGTCGGTCAAGAGTCCGACTGCGGCTCAGGTCATGATCTCACAGTTTGTGGGTTCAAGTCCCGCATGGGGCTCTGTGCTAACAGCTCAGAGCCCTGAGCCTGCCTCGGATTCTGTGTCTCCCTCTGTCTCTGCTATGCCCCTGCTCACACTCTATCTCTCTCTCTGTCTCTCTCTTTCTAATGAATAAACTTCAAGAAAAAAGAAAGAAAGAAAAAGGAATAACATGCACATCAAAGATTCCTTGAGCTTTCTGGAGTTGATAGAAAAGCACAAGAGGTGTTGGCCTATCAGACAAGGTCCCCCATGTGGCCAGCATGAGAGAGGCGCCCGGCCAGGCCCATGGGCAGGGCCAAGGGCAGGGATGGAGCTCGGCAAGTGGATGCGGCCACACGCCCGCAGGTGTCCACATGCACAGTGTAGCCAAACTACCACCTCTGGAATTTCCCATCCACGCAGTGGGTGTTTTCCAGAGCAATCTCTGCCAGATGCCGAGGGGGAAGGACAGCATGTGGGTGGCTGGCCCATTTCAGAAGGAACTGGGTGTTCAGGGAATTGGTCATTGTGACGGCCACAACATCCAAGTCCATGCAGCACCCCCTCCCCCTTTCAGGAAGGCGGTAAACTCTCCGGGTCAGGGGGTGCCCAGACTTGGTGAAGGGAGAGGCCGCGTTCTAGCTGGGCTCGCCTCGCGTCTCTCTAAGTGGCCTCACGACTTTGACTGACTGCTGGGCCAGCTAGAGTTGTGGCCAAGCTTCCGCGCTCCGGTCCCGGCTCTACCACGCACGGGTCCTCCAGCCTAAATCCATGCCGGTGACTTCATCTCCTGGTGTCCTTGACCACACACTAGACCTAGTGGAGCAGCTCCTAGTCATTCTGAGGGTTCAAAGAACCGCGGGAAGCCCGTGACCGACCTCCCTGAGGACCTGACCGATGTCGGCTACAGCTACTGTCCTGAGCACCCCACCCGGCGACTAGCCAGTCCTGCTTTAACGACAGTAACCAGGAAGCCAGTGAGCGAAGCGGGCAGACGTCTTAGGTGGGACGTGCAGTGCAGCCGGGGCCTTCGCTACTTTTCCTCGAGTTGCGGAATGTCAGAGCGAGGCCCGTCCCTGAACCTGGCTGGCTGCACCTCAGGAGAGGCTGGAGAGTTTCCAAGGCCCAGAGACCACCGTCTCCAGGTGATCCTGACAGGTGACCAGGCTCGTGAGTGACAGAGGTGTTCCCTGGACAGCTCAGGGGACAGAGGCGGGGGCGGAGAGGGGCCTGTCCAAGGGCCTGCGGGCATTCGATGGCCGAGCTGGGCTGGCCCCCATTTCCTGGTCCTCAGGGCCCCCTGGTCTTTCCTCTCCCCTCCCAGGGGCCCCTGCAGCCAGGAGACCACATGAGGAAAATGAAGGAAGAGTCCTCATGTCCTTTGAAGTACTCTTTTTAAAACCCCAAAGATAGAAGGGTACCTGTTCTGCCGACATACTTACTTTCCTTTAAAAGAAAGCAAACTTCATGGCTTCAGACGTAGCTGGATCCAAACAGGGGCTTAACTCGCCTTGGGGACAGAGAATCCACTGCTCAGTGGCCTGTGTGGAGACCTTTCTGATTTAGAAGACTATCTCCCTGCAACCCAGGAGGATGTGTTCTCAGCTCCATTCTAGAATTTGTTCTTTTCGGGAGGATAAATATCAGTCTGTAGTTTTGAAAGGGAGCATATGGGCATCAAATGACCACCATTTTCTTTTCATGGCAGGCATTTGTTAATGAACATGTAAATGTCCATTCGTGAGGCCGGTGAAGCTTGGCTGTTGCTGGGCAGGGTCTCTTTGAAATATTCTTTGCACCAGATGGCATTTGGGTTGCCAGAGCCTGAAGCCTGGAGGGACGGGTCTTTGCTTCTTCCCCCTTCCACCCTCAGGACAACGGTGGGGGTTGGGGGAGGGGTGGGGAGGTGGACAGCCCCAGGGAGGAGCCCTTTTGGCTAACTTTTTTTAAAATTTTATTTTAATGTTTTTATTTATTTCTGAGACAGAGAGAGACAGCATGAGCAGGGTAGGGTCAGAGAGAGACACACACAGAATCTGAAAGAGGCTCCAGGCTCTGAGCTGCCAGCACAGAGCCCAACGTGGGGCTTGAACCCACGAACTGTGAGATCATGACCTGAGCCGAAGTCGAACGCTTAACCGACTGAGCCACCCAGGCGTCCCCCTTTTGGCTAGCTTCTATGTCACGGGCCTCCCCTGGAAGAGAGGGTAAAGGGACACATGGGCCTCTGAATCCAGATGATTCCTCCCCTGTGGCCTTGGCTAAGGGAGCCCCACCGTCATCACCACAGAGTGTAGGTGATGACACCTGTAGAATACGTGTGACATGCCCAGAGCCTGACAGGCAGTGGGTGTGCAGCAATAGTCACCGGGGCCTGGACTCCACACACTCCCCCCACCCAAACCCCCAGCCTGACCTGGTTCTGGGCAGAGGTGCTGGCCCACTGCCAGGCTGTGCTCTAAAAAGGGAACGAGTCCGGCAACAGCCCCAGAGTGGCAGGAAATAGAGCCTGTTTGCCACCCTGTCATTACTGGTCCAAGGGCTCCTCCCAGGCCTCAGTCTCCCCTCACACGGAAAGGGCTATAGACAGGGGTGCCCTGGGGCCCCTCCTGCCTCAACAGGCTGTGCCCTCAAATGACCGAGCAGGTTTAGATTGTAATGAGCAGGCAAGAGTTGAGAGGGCCAATCACCCATGGGCACTTTCCCCATTCCAGTGGCCCAAGGCGTGCTCTGGGCCAGTTAAATGGGAGCCCAGTGGGGGGAGCCCAGCCCAGGGTGTTGGCAGGTTGCTAACACTCCCCTGGGGAATTCTAGAGTACAGCGGGGGGGGGGGGGGGGGGGGGGGGGGGGGGGGGGGGGGGGGGGGGGGGGGGGGGGGGGGGGGGGGGGGGGGGGGCTTGTGAACAACCACCGATAAGAGAAATGCCCTTTAACAGAGCTGATAGTCTAGCCTCACAAACCCAAGGCCAGTGGCGTTCAGGGATAAACTTGGGACAGCTGAGCGAACTGCACCATCCTGGCCAAGTTCCAGGCGGGGTTTCAAAGCTCAGTCAGCGGGGCCTGCTCCATGACCCTCGTCTGGAAGCCGGAGATTTGTCCAAGAGTCTTTGGGGTCGGAGGCCAAGCCTAACCTGGGCTGGGATCTGGCGGGCAGTTCTGCACATGCCCATGGGCTCTTCCTAAAAGGGTTAGTCCTGGTTCAATCGTACACCCAGCCGTGGAAGGGCAGCCTGCTGCAGGATGGGTCCAGCCTCTTTCTGACAGCGGGCCAGCCAGCCACAGCCTCTCACCCCTTCAGATCGGTGGCAGTCAGCAAAACACTCAGGACAGAGCCAATGACTTTAGCAGCCACATCATAACCGTCCATTTATTGAGGGCTGGCTCTGTATCTGCCTAGTACTAACTCCTTTACATGGGCTTCACATGCATTAGTCGAATTCTAACTCCCATAAACAACACCTAGATGGCTCAGTAGGTTGAGCGTCTGACTCTTGGTTTTGGCTCAAGTCACGATCTCACAGTCCGTGAGTTAGAACTCCGTGTTGGGCTCTGTGCTGACACAGGATTCTCTCTTTCTCCCCCTCTCTCTGCCCCTCCCCTGCTCCCTCGCTCACTCTCAAAAATAAATAAACTTAAAATATATATATGTTTATTTATTTTTGAGAAACAGAGTATGAGCTCTGTTCCCTCACTCACTCTCAAAAATAAATAAACTTAAAATATATATATATGTTTAATATATAAATATATTATATATGTTTATTTATTTTTGAGAGAGAAACAGAATATGAGCGGGGGAGGGGCAGAGAGAGAGGGAGACACAGAATCCGAAGCAGGCTCTAGGCTCTGAGCTGTCAGCACAGAGCCCAATGTGGGGCTCGAATCCATAAACCATGAGATCATGATCTGAGCTGAAGTCAAATGCTTAACTGATTAAGCCACCCAGGCGCCCTGGGATCTTATTAATGAATATCATCCATATAACAAAAGCTCTTTAGGGTCCTCATTAATTTTCAGAGCCTAAGGGGTCTTAGGCCAAAAAGTTTCAGGGCTGCTATTTGAGAGCAATAAAAATAAAACCTCAAACAGGTACATCCTGCCAGCAACTATGAAGTTTTCTCACAGTGGAAAGTAAAACTTCCTTAGTCTTTCACCAAAATAACAGACTTTCATATTTTTTCCTACTTTCGGGGGCAGCTCTAAAGAGTATGTATTCAGATTTTTAAAAATATTCCTTAAGCTTCTTAATTTCTGTTTAAATGCTAAACACGATGCTCTTAAAAAGCTTAAGAACAACTCTTCAAAAGATCAAAACTGACACATCAGTAACGTCACTGCCTACCAGACCAAAGAATAACGCTCTTGAAGGAAATACCACAAAATCTAGCAGTCAATAACCTCAAGTTTATGATGTCCAGTATCTAATAAAAACTTACTAGACATGTGAGCCAGTATGGATACGTGGCCCACACACAGGAGACAAATCGTTAGACCCAAAAGTGACCGGTTCAGCAGTCAGCTCGGGCTATGGGGACAGAACACTACGTGGCTCATACACCACGCCGACAGATCTCACGCGGCGCTGGAGGCTGGGAGTCTGAGATCCAGGCACCAGCATGGCTAGATTCTAGAGAGGACCCTCTTCCTGGCTTGTCGATTGCAATCTTCCTGCTGTGTTTTCACATGGTAGAGAGCAAAGAGGGGAAGCAAGCTCTCCTGTGACTCCTTAATATGTATTTATTGATTGGGGGGAGGGACAAAGAGAGAGAGGTAGAGAGAGAATCCCAAGCAGGCTCTTTGCTATCAGTGCAGAGCCTGATGGGGGATTGAACTCATGAACCATGAGATCATGTCCAGAGCCGAAATCAAGTCAGATGCTTAACTGGAGGTGTTCCTCTCCCGTGATTCTTAGAAGAGTACTAATCTGGGGCACTTAGGTGGCTCAATCGTTTAAGTGTGTCTGACTCTTGGTTAAGGCTCAGGACATAATCTCATGGTTTGTGAGTTTGAGCCCTGCATTGGGCTGTGTGCTGGCAGTGCAGAGCCTGCTTAGGATTCTGTCTCCCTCTCTCTCTGCCCCTTCTCCACTCACACTGTCTCTGTCTCTCTCAGGATAAATAAATAAACTTAAAAATAAAAAAAAAATGAGGGCACTGATCTCATTCAGGAGGGCTCCACATTTATGACCACATCTTGTCCTAATTATCTCCCAAAGGCCCCACCTGCTAATACCATCACATTAAGGTATAGGGTTTCAACATAAAAATTTTTGGGAGGACACAAATATTTAGTCCCTAAGAGTGATGGGATGATTAAATCAGGCAAGAATATTTAAACAGCTATCATAAATAAGCTCAATATGCTCAAAGATTTAAAGGCAAGAGGAACCCAATGGGAGAGAAACTGAAGATAGTTTATTCTTTTTTTTATTATTTTTTATTTTTTTTATTTATTTCTAAGAGCAAGAGAGACAGAGCACAAGCAGGGGAGGGGCAGAGAGAGAGAGGGAGACACAAAATCCAAAACAGGTTCCAGGTTCTGAGCTGCTAGCACAGAGCCCCACGTGGGGCTTGAACTCATGAACCATGAGATCATGACCTGAGCCGAAGTCAGATGCTTAACCAACCGAACGACCCAGACATCCCTGAAGATATTTTTAAAAGACCCAAAATGATACTTATAGAGGTGAAAATTACAGTATCTGAAATAAAAGTTTAACTGGATAGAACAAAGAGCAAATAGAACACTGCACGAGAAAAGATCGGGAACTAGACACATCTCAGAAACTATCTAAGATGAAAGCCACAAAGAAAAAAAAAAAGACTGTAAAAGAAAAACAGAACCTAGTGACCTATGTGACAGTAGCCAGAAATTGGAGGTTTGTGTCACTGGAATTCCAGAAAGGGAGGGGAGAGGCCGGAACAACTATCTGAAGACATAACTGAACGTTTCTCAAATTTGATTTAAAACTATAAACCCAGAAATTTCAATTCCTCAGCAAGATAAACAAAAAGAGTGAAACCAAAAGCACATTATAATCAACTTGATGAAAACCAGTGATAAAAAAAAAAAAGGAGATTTTAAAAACAGCTAGAGTTTAAAAAGAAAAAAAAGGGGCGCCTGGGTGGCTCAGTCAATTGGGCGTCCAACTTCGGCTCTGGTCATGATCTCACAGTTCATGGATTCGAGCCCTGTGTCGGGCTCTGTGCTGACAGCTCAGAGCCTGGAGCCTGCTTTGAATTCTCTGCTCCCTCTCTCTCGCCACCCCCCCCATTCACACTCTGTCTGTCTCTGTTTCAAAAATAAATAAACATTAAAAAATTTTTTTAAGAAACAAAAGGCACATTAGGAGAAGAAGAACAAAGACAACAACAATTGTAGATCACCACCGGAAACTATTTAGGTCAGAAGATGATACAAGAATTGCTCTAAAAAAAGAAAAAAGCCATCAACATAGATTTGTATACATAGTAGAAATATCATTTAAAAATGAAAGCGACATTGGGGCGCCTGGGTGGCTCAGTCAGTTAAGTGTCCGACTTTGCCTCAGGTCACGATCTCACGGTTCGTGGGTTCGAGCCCCATGTCAGTCTCAGAGCCTGGAACCTGCTTCAGATTCTGTGTCTCCCTCTTTTTCTGGCCCTCCCTCACTTGCACTCTGTCTCCCTCTCTCTGTAAAAAAGAAATAAACATTTAAAAAAAATGAAAGCAACATAAAAACTTTTTTCAGACAAAGGGGGAAAAAAAGCCAGGAGAATTTATGGCTAGCAGAACCAATCCAGAAGGAATGTTGGAGAAAGAAAATGATACCAGGTGGAAATCTGGGTCTCCACAAAAGGAATGAAGAGTGCCAGAGATAGTGGATAGCAAAAACTGTGGAACTCAGATACAGCTGTATTTAAAGGGAAATTAGTAGCCTTAAATGTGTATCTTAGAAAACAAATACCACTATATCCTTCACAGGAATCAAAAAAAGGTCAAGAATATGTGAAATACAAGCAGGTGGAAGAAAGCAAATAATAGATAAAAGCAAAAATGAAATAAACAAATTTATCATTTTTTAAAATCAACAGTCAAAAGTTGTTTTTGAAAACAGACTTACAATAAGGATGATCAAAAACTAGAAACGGCACATGCTACCAATATCGACAAAGAAGGTATAACTACTCATGCAACAGAGATTAAAAAGATAACAAGAGCCTTGTCCTAAGGAAATAAATATTCACTGAATTATTCAAGGACTAAGTAGCATGATCTCTCCAACTTGCTCTCAACAATTCAGAAAAAAATACAAAACAGTAAATGGGACACAATGTAAACGATAGGTGAACCCTGGGTAAAGAGCATGCAGGAGTTATCGGTTCTACACGTGCAACTCTATTAGTATGAAATTATATAAAAAGTCATAAAAATAGCATAATGGTATCATAAACTTTATGTCGGTGATTTATTTTTTTAATGTTTTATTTATTTCTGAGAGAGAGAGACAGAAATAGCGTGAGCAGGGGAGGGTCCGAGAGAGAGGGAGATACAGAATCTGAAATAGGCTCCAGGCTCTGAGCTGGCTGTCAGCACAGAGCCCGACGCGGGGCTCGAACCCACGAACCATGAGATCATGACCTGAGCCAAAGTCAAAGGCTTAACAGACTGAGCCACCCGGCACCCCTATGTTGGTGATTTATAAGTTAGATGAGGGGCACCTAGGTAGCTCAGTCAGTTAAGCCTCCGACTTTGGCTCAGGTCATGATCTCACAGTTCGTGAGTTCAAGACCTTTATCAGGCTCTGTGCTGAAAGCATGGAGCCTGGAGCCTGCTTCAGATTCTGTGTCTCCCTCTCTTTCTGCCCCTCTCATGCTCACGCTCTGTTTCTCTCTCTCTCTTAAAAATAAATAAGCATTAAAAATAATAAAATAAAATTTAGATGAAATGGACAACTTGCCTGAAAAAGTAATTCACCAAAACTGACACAAGAAATAGGAAATGTGGGTAGTCCTGTATCTACTGAATAAATTTAATTTTGAATTAAAAACTTTCAACAGAGGGCGTCTGGGTGGCTCAGTCGGTTAAGCGTCTGACTTTGGCTCAGGTCATGATCTGCTGGTTTGTAAGGTTGAGCCCTGCATCGGGCTCTGAGCTGCTGGTGCGCACACTGCTTTGGATTCTCTCTATCCTTCTCTCTGCCCCTC
Source organism: Hyaena hyaena (assembly GCF_003009895.1). NCBI lineage: Eukaryota > Metazoa > Chordata > Mammalia > Carnivora > Hyaenidae > Hyaena > Hyaena hyaena. Next base: position 1,554,673 of record NW_024080763.1, read on the forward strand.
TCTCACTTGCACATCCTCTCTCAAAACAAACTTTAAATAAGCTAAATAAATAAATAAAAACTTCCAACACAACACACACACACACACACACACACACACACACACACACACACATTCCTGGTACATAATGTTTCACCAGAGAATTTTTTCTGAGCAATTTAGGAAGAAATAACTCCAATCTTACATAAACTCTTCCAGAGAATCGAAATAGGTGGAACAGATTTTGTAACGGATTTTGTAAACCCAACATAACCTTAACTTCAAAACCTGATCAAGACATCGCAAGAAAAGAAAATTACAAGTGAATGTCTTTCATGAACCATAATGCAAAATCCCCTAGCAAACTAACTATTAGCAGATGGAAAAGATAATACCCCATAAAAGTGTACAAATTAAAGATTGTTTTAACATTTAAAAATCAATCAATGTAGTCTATTTAACCAAATAAGGGGAAGAATCACATGATTTGATAAAATTCAATCATCATCCATAGTAATAAAAGCTTTCAGTAAACTAGGAATAGAAGATCACAGAGGGCCGCCTGGGAGGCTCAGTCAGTTACACATCTGACTCTTGATTTCCCCTCATGTCGTGATCTCAGGGTTTGTGGCTTTGAGCCCCATGCTGGGCTCTGTGCTGACAGCACAGTGGAGCCTTCTTGGATTCTCTCTCTCTCTCTCTCTCTCTCTGCCCCTCTCCTACCCATGCGCTCAATCGATCAATCAATATCATAGGAAGGTAAGAAAACATCCTCAATCTGAGAATATCTGCAAAAAAACAATAAGTATCTTACTGAGTGTAAAATAGCGAAAGCTTTCTCTCTGAGATCAGGAATGAGGCAAGGGTGTGACTGATCCCCACTTTTTTTTTTTAACGTTTTATTTATTTCTGAGAGAGAGAGAGACAGCGTGAGCAGGGGAGGGTCAGAGAGAGAGGGAGACATAGAATCTGAAGCAGGCTCCATGCGCTGAGCTGTCAGCACAGAGCCCGATGCGGGGCTCGAACCCATGAGCCATGAGGTCATGACCTGAGCCAAAGTTGGACGCTTAACGACTGAGCCACCCAGGTGACCCCCAACCCCCACTTTTATTTAACAATATGGATGTCCAAGCAAGAACAAAAAGGTAAAAAGAGAAGTAAAAGGGATAAAGAATGGAAGAAAAGAAATGAGGTTGTCCTTTTGGAAAACCTAATCGCACACATAGAAAAATCAAGAAATCTGTCGATAAACTCTTAGAATAAGTTAGGGAGGTTGCTGAATACAAGGCCAATATCAACAAAAATCAATTGTATTTCAACATACTAGTAACGGACAGGTAGGAAATGGAATTTTTGAATATTACTATTTATATAAAGTGTTATTATGTGTGCCCACATGCACACATACACACGCACCACAAATGCTTATTTGAATAAAACTTTTTTTATTAGACTAAAACTAATAATAAAAGACATGCAAGACACATATGCAGAACACAGTCAGTATTGCAAGAAGTTAATAAAGACCTAAATAAATACGTAGATATGGTGATTTGTGGATCAGAGGCCTCACTATTATAAAGATGTCAATTACTTCCCAGTTGATCTATTGCCATTGAAATCCCAGCAAGACTATTCGGAGCTTGTGGAATTGATCCTCTAGTTTATGTGGAAATGCAAAGAGCTGAGAATAGCAAAGACAAATCAAACTCCAGGATTTCTACTGCCAGACATCAATAGTTATCATACACTGGCACTATGAAGAAATGGCCACTAAGACAGCAGAAAGTGTAGAGACAGGCCTGCGTTTGATTCAACAGATGTGACAGCAGGTGCTATAGGGAAAGGATTATCTTTACTAACTGGTGCTGAGCCCACATGGTATTCACAGGCAAAAAATAAGTTTTAACCGTCAAATCATGCAACATATAAAAATGTTGACCCATACCTTACACAATATGCAAAAATCAAAACATGAAGAGTAAAACAATAAAGCTCCTAGAAAAACACTCAGCAAAAAATTTTCGAGACCTTGGAATAGGTAAGTATTTCTTCCTTTTTTTTTTTTTTAAGATTTCATTTTTAAGTAATCTCTATACCCTAATGTGGGGTTCGAACTCACAACCCCAAGATCAAGAGTCATGTGTTCCAACTGAGCCATCCAGGCTCCCTAAGACTTTTTTCTTTTTTCTTTTTTTTTAAATGTTATTCATTTTTGAGAGAGAGAGAGAGAGCATGAGCGGGGGAGAGGCAGATAGAGAGGGAGACAGAATCTGAAGCAGGCTCCAGGCTCTGAGCTGTCAGCACAGAGCCCCAAGCAGGGCTCAAACCCATGAACCATGCAATCATGACCTAAACCAAAGTCAGACACTTAACCGACTAAGCCAACCAGGCACCCCAACCCCAAGATTTCTTCAATAAGATGAGAAAACGCTTGACTATAAAGGAAAACGATAAATTGGGTTACATTAAAATTTAAAATTTCTGTTCAGCAAAAACACCTTGGAGAGAGTTAAAAGGTAAGTCACTAAGTGGGAGAAAGAAGATATTTCGTTAAATGTATGAGCATGTATGTATACACATAACACACCCAGACATACAATATGTGCACATACACATATTTGAATAACATGTCTGGAATATACAAGAACTCTTACAAATCAATAAGCAAAAGGCAGACGACGTAACAGAGACATGAGCTCAAAGAGGAACTTTCACGAAGGAAGTTATTGAGTGGCCAGAAAATACACGCAAAGGAACTCCACCTCCTTAGTTCCCAGGCGAGCTCGCTGCAGACCACACTGCAAGCCCCGAGCTGTGTCTGCTAAAGCTAACCAGGTGAGTGCCCATGGCCAGCAATTCACGCTTCGATCTATACCTAAAAGAAATGCGGATGTAGGTGCACCAAAACACAGGATTGAGAATGTTCCGCCCTGCATTATCTGCACCCCCGTCCCCGAAAAGTCTCAAAGTCCACCCACGGTTGACCAATTGCTGTATTCGGCCACACGGATGAATCCCACAAACATAACGCTGAGCGTAAGAAGTAGACGAGTTTATAAACAGACAAAACTAAGGAATGATAAATGTCTTCGCTTGGGCTGCTGTAACCATAGACCGGGGTGGGGGCGGGGGGGTGTCTACAAACAGAAAGGAATGGCTCACAGTTCAGGAGGTCTGAAGGTGGCGGAGCAGGTGGGTTCCAGCCAAGGTTCTCTTCCTGGCGCGCAAACTCTTTCTCTTGTAAAGGCTCTGATCCTGACCTGAGAGCTCCTCCCTCATGATCTCATCTATCACCTCCTAAAGGCACCACCCTCAAAAGCCATCCCGTTGGGAGTTAGAGAGTCAACACGTGCATTTGGGAAGAACACAAACAATGTCCACAAAAGTGAGAGAAGTCAGGAAGTAGGAGGAAGGATGGACAGGGGGACATAAACGGCGTTCTGAGGCCCAAGTATGTTCTATTTTGTTTTTGTTAATCGCGGCGTAATTGACATGTAACATCAGTTTCAGGTGTAGGACATAACGATTCACTCTATCCGTTGTAAAATGTTTGCCAGCGTAATGTATTTCTTGATCTTTGTGCTGGTTTCACAGGTATGTTTGCTTTGTAAAAATTCAACAAGCTGTGAACTTATAACTTGTGTCCTTTTCTGTATATATGTTACACTTTTCATAAAAATGTTATCCAGCAAAAAAGAAGAGATGGGGAGAGTGGGAGGGGGTAGGGAACAGAAAAGAGAGAAGAAGGAAGGGAGAGAAGATGCCACATCTTCCAGCTATGGAAACGGGGCTGACAATTGGTCCCACCAGGTCTCCAGGCGCCCGGAGCACAATTTCCCAGCATCGGCCTCAGCAAAGCGCATGCACTCAGGATTTGGTCGGGACAGATGGCTAGAGGAAGCTGCCAGCGATCTTTACCGCCACCCCCTTTCTCCTGAGGGCTTGGATGTCACTCAGCCTCACTCCCAACTCCATGCCCGCCCTCCCCGGGTGGGTGAACATTTTCGTGCCAGCCTCCGGATAAAGAATGGGGATTAATTTGATCCTGCACCTGGGTACCTCTGAGTGGGCAGGCCTGGGGAACGAGCAGGTGGAATGCGTGCGTGAGCTGCAGAGACGCGGCTGACCTCCACCTTGACCCAGCCCTTCTTGTCCAAGGTGGGTCAGGGGAAAGGAGTGTGCCGGTCAGGAAGGGGTCGCTGAGACTGCGGCTGCTCAGGTGAGGTCCCCGGACCCCTGCCCGGCTCTGGCCTGCCTGCATCTGTGGGCCAGGACACGAGAAAGGGCATCCCGGGCTGAGCCGAGGACAGCCAAGCTTCCTGAGCAAGGTGCCAAACCCCGTGGGGGCTCCAGAGAGAACTCTCCAGCCTGTTCTTTGTTTACCTCAATCTGGGACGAGATGGTCTCTTCTGGGCCAGCATTCCGGGTCTGTGATGGGTCTGGAGCACGCACAGCTGAAAAAGGAGGCAGGAGGCCTGGGCTCTGGATCTTTCACTGGCTCGGTGACCTGGGGGACATCATCATGCTGCCCTATTTGTGCCGTAAGAGGTTAGCGTCCTGTGCTCAGTGCAGTGGCCCCTGGTCACATGGTGTGTGGCCATGTAAATCTAGATTCCCATTAGTTAAAAATGAATAAAAATAGAGCCACCTGGGCGGCTCTGTCGGTGAAGTGTCCGACTTAGGCTCAGGTCATGATCTCAACGGTTTGTGAGTTCGAGCCCTGTGTGTGGGGTCACTGCTATCAGCACAGAGCCCACTTCAGATCCTCTGTCTTCCTCTCTCTCTGCCCCTTCCCCACTGGCCTGCTCTCTCTCTTTCTCAAAAATAATAGACATTTAAAAATAAATGAAAAATGAATAAAAATAAAAACTTGGTTCTTCTGTTGTGTTAGCCCATTTTTAAGTGCTCAATACCCACACGTGGCTTGTCGTGGGCAACACAGAAGTAGAACATTTTCATCAGGGGCTGCTCTAGACCAATCTGTGGTTTCAAGACCGCTTCTATTACCCAAAGCCCATTGTAGTCAAGACAAAATGAGGCAGGTGGGTGGCAACTGGGGCCCTCGTCATTCTTTCTTTTTCTTTTTCTTTTTTTACATGTTTTATTTATTTCTAGGAGAGAGACAGAGAGAGAGACAGCGTGAGCAGGGGAGGGTCAGAGAGAGAGGGAGTCACAGACTGAAACAGGCTCCAGGCTCTGAGCTGGCAGTCAGCACAGAGCCCGATGCGGGGCTCGAACCCACGAACCGCGAGATCATGACCTGAGCGAAAGTTGGACGCTCAACTGACTAAGCCACCCAGGCACCTCCCTCATCGTTCTTTCTATCCCACAATGGCCCTCGGGCTCTCCCATGAGACCCTATGCGTGGAAAAGCTTCCAGGCTCAGTGCTTGCTGACCTAAGACCTGTCAAACCGTGTGTTTGGCATGAAGAGCTGGTGTAAGACAACAGCAGCCCAAAGTATCAGCGCTTTGTTTCTTCTAGGCTGTGTTTTCAGGACTCCACACACTCTATCTCAGTTAAATCCTCATAATAACTGCATCAGAAAGGTCCGACCGCCCATCCCTACCCGCAGCTGGGCATCAGAGAGGTTGAGAATCTTGCCCCCCCAGCACACAGTTAAGGATTTCAAGCCCGAGCTGGTTCTGATTCCCAACGCCACTTTATCGTGCTGTTTTACGGTACTTCCCCGGTCTGGGATAGGAGGCTGGAAACCCAGAAGTCCCGACTCCACAGTGGAGGTCTCCATCGCTACTGGACAGGGAGCGAGTTCGTGCGTTTCTTACCTGTGGCCTTCTCTTTAACCCAAGGTCATTTTTCATCCAGGTGTGCTCATTTCTTCTTGCTGACACAGCCTACAAGCAAATACATTCAATTGGGGCATGTGGGTGGCTTAGTCTGTTAAGCCTCTGACTCTTATCGCTTAGGTCATGGTCTCATGGTGTGCGAGATCGAGCCCCTCGCCAGGCTGTGCTGACAAAGCTCTCCCTCTCTTCCTCTGCCCTTCCCTGCTCACAGGTTTTCTCTCTCTCTCTTTCTCTCTCTCTCTCTGTCTCTCAAAATAAACTTAAAAAAAAAAAAAGAGAGAGAGAGAGAGAGTTTTCCTACCCTGATTGGTCCAGGATGCTACAGGCTTTGCCAGTTCCTCCCAGGGAAGAACGAGCTATTGGAACAGGCTGGGGAAAACAGTGCCATGCGTAGGGGTCGTGACCCCGTAGGATCCTACAGATGCTATTCGGATCCTGGAGTACAGTTGAGACTGGGGGTAGGGGGATCAGCATGTCAAAGAGTTTCCAGGATGTGGGGATTGTAGCACGAAAGCCAGGAGGTCCCTGGCAAACCAGGATGAGTTGGTCACCGTCCCTAGTGGCTTCTCTGCAGGGAACTCACCTGTGGTTTCTGAATGCTGCTGGTCCCATGAGGCTAACAAAGTATCTGTAAGAAAGCTGATAATAGAGTGATTGGCTGTATAAAAACTACTATAAAGGTAAGAAGAATTACAAATGCAGATGCATTTGTGGGTTTAGTAGAAACCAACAGGGTCCAGTGTTCAGAAAAGATTGTTGAGGATAAAAGATTCTGAAACTATATGTCACTCGATGCGATTGATTTAAGGACAAAGCCATTGGGAAAATTTGATGCAATCCCTACATCAGATCGTGGCCCAGACAGGGGCGCCATTTAGCCAGTGATAGAGGTATTGGAGAAAAAACTCACACTATTTCTAAACTTCAAAAAATCACTTGAAAATTATTAGAATAATGTGATATATTACAGTATTTACCCCTTCATTTTATCTATCTATATATGAAATATCTTTATATATCTTAGGTTATTTCAAGAATGGAAGAAAATATATTAATTTTATTATTGCTGTATTAATTTATACTCCCTATCAGCCATTGGATATTTTTACTATCATCCTGCCTGTGGGATGGTGAGGTAGGAACTGTCATCAGCCATGTTTTATTTTTATTTGTCCCCAATTCTTTATTACGTACATTCCCAAACATACAAAAGAATAGAAGGAATTGTACGTCAAACACTCATCTCTACCTACCGCCTAGGTTCAGCTGTTGTTGACCTTTGCCATATTGTCCTTCTCGGTATATGTGGTTTTCGAACCATTTGAATGTGCATTGCAGACATCGTGACTTTTCACCCCTAAACATTAAGCCTGTATTTCCTAAAACTCAGGAGGTTTTCTCACATAACCATAGTATCATTACGGCAGCTGAGAGAACTCACAGCCTCCTAACATCATCTAACCAGTCCTTACTCAAAGTTCCCCAAATGTATAGATTTCTCAAAGTCAAAGCCAATCCAGGTTGTTGTGTTTCTAGAGAGTTTCCTTCCACCTTTTCTTCCCCCCATGACACTGACTTTTGAAGAGCTTAGGGCCATTTATGTTCCAGTGTCCCATGTCCTGGCTTTGTCTGACGGTTTCCTTGTGACGCTGTTTACTTTGTCCCTGTGCGTTTCTTGTATATGAGAAGTTAGGCCCAAAGACATGGCTGATTCAGGTTGGAAAGTCCGACCACTCCGCAGGTGAAGTACATCACGTCACAATGACAGTCACATCATATCAGGGGGTCTGTGATGTCGTGGAGTTCCTGTTAGTGACACCCATCACTTGCCGAGGGGTGACAGTGAGATTGCTCCGCTGGAAAGAGACAATTTTGAGACAACCAAGGCCCTTGGAGCACGCACAAAACACCAGATAGCAGCGAGGGATTATTCATTTCGTTGGGGTGACAATGGTGCGATTGTGTAAGGAAATGTCCTAACTTCTTAGATAGACACACAGAAGTATTTAGGAGTACGCAGATGGGTAAGGTGTTGGGGACATGAAAGAAAGAAAGAAAGAAAGAAAGAAAGAAAGAAAGAAAGAAAGAAAGAAAGAAAGAAAGAAAGAAAGAAAGAAAGAAAGAACCTGTATTGCCATGGCCTAGGGACAACACGGTTAATACTGCGGTGAATATCCTTCCAGATTGTTTTCTATCAACAGCAGTATTACATATTTTTCCCCTTAAAAATCAGATCATAACTGGAACACCTGAGTGGCTCAGTCGGTTAAGTGTCTGACTTCGGCTCAGGTCATGATCCTGCAATTAGTGCATTTGAGCCCCGAGTTGGGCTCTGTGCTGACAGCTCCGAGCCTGGGGCCTGCTTCGGATTCTGTGTCTCCCTCTCTGTCTGCCCCTCCCCTGCTCACACTCTGTCTCTCTCTCTCTCTCTCCCTCTGTCTCTCTCTCAAAAATAAACACTATAAAAAATTTTTAAATCAGACTGTAACTTACATACCACTCAGAAACCTGGCTTTCTTCATGTACCTAAAACCCATCTTTTCACATCAAGACATCTTTTTTATTTCTACCTCAGTATTTTCAGTGGCTACAGAATGCTGCTTCTGTGGGTGCACCTAACGGAACCATTCCGCTATCATTAGCATTAATTTCCAGTCTTTTGCTGTTAGAAAAAAGCTACGGTGAACGACCTTTTGCTAAATCTCTGCGCATGTAGAAAGCCACTTCTCATTATGGGTCATGCATGGCACCTGGTGTTCAAGAGGACAATTCCCTGTTGAGGTTCTGAGGCCTCACTGCTAGAGAGAGGCTACCCCCTCCCCAGTCTCCAGGGGTCAGGGTAACCCCAGAGTAGCCCAGTTTGGGTGGCTTCTATGTCCTGACTCTATTTAAGACATCGTAAAAAATCATTGTACAAATGAAGACAATTTAAGTGAAATGCCAGAACTTTCCCCAAATCTGTTTGCCATGAAGGTGAAAAGTAAACATTCTCCACTGTTTATTAGCATCGCTCTTGCAGAGCCAGCTTCCTTTCAGTCTCCTGTCTGGCAACGGTTTGCTGGGAGAGAGAGAGATCATCAACCTTGTAGGATGATCTTCTAGTAACTGAAATAAAACCTGCACTCAGACCCAGAATGCAGTAATAACCATTATTTCTTTCTCTTGTACTTTTATTTTACACTTCCCAGACCGCCCCCCCCCCTTTTTTTTAGCTATTTAACATATGGATTCACAGGGCGACTGGGTGTCTCGGTCAGTTAAGTGTCGGACTCTAGATTTCAGCCTCGGTCATGACCTCATGGATTGTGTCATGGAGTCTGGCATTGGGCTCTGTGCTGACAGCATGGAGCCTGCCTGGGATTCTCTCTCTCTCTCTCTCTCTCTCTCTGCCCCTCTCCCCCTGCTTTCTCAAGAATAAATAAACATTAAAAAAAAAAAAGATATGGGGGTGCCTGGGTGGCTCAGGTGGTTAACTATCCGACTTTGGCTCAGGTCATGATCTCAGCTAGTGAGTTCAAGCCCTGCATCTACTTTGGGCTCCATGCTAACAGTGTGGAAACTGCATGGGATTCTCTCTTCCTCTCTCTGCCCCTTGATCACTCATGCCCCCTCTTTCTCTCTCTCAACAAACAAACAGACAAAAGATATGGATTCACAAGATGGTACATTTAAATCTTTTTGTTGGAGTACCTGGCTAGCTCAGTTAGTAAAGCGTGCGACTCTGGATCTTGGGGTCAAGAGTTCTAGCCCCATGCTGGGTGTAGAGATAATCAATAAGCTTTAAAAAATATTTTTATTAAAGCAGTTATTGTCACTGCTCCACGTCGTCTGGAATTTTAAAACATAAATCCTTAGGGTCTGAATTTTGGGGATGAAATTTGTTTTTATGTTTTGGTCCTTCCCCAAAAAGCCAATTCCAACACGTAACTAAGCATATCCAGACTTCTAAGTCAGTTAAAAGAATCCTGTCTTTTTTTCTAAATAGTTGGAAGAGACATAGAGTAGAATCTTAAAGGGCTACAGCCCCCATTTTAAAATCCCACTGAACATAGCCTCTCGCCTTGGATTCTGGAAGAGACACACTGCTCACCGGGAACGGCTCCCACACAATCCAGAAAGCGCTCCTTGGCCAGCAGGTGCTCACCCTCAGGCGGTTCTGTAATTCCTACTACTCTAGAAGCCCCAGCCTCTACACCTCTCAACATGGTTAGCTTGACTCAGGCAGGAGTCTCTTCAAACAAGACCTGTTCTTACAGGAAAGGTGCCTTTGGGGGACTTTCTAAGACTCAGCGTTGAACTCAATGGATACTCCGATCTCTTCATACCCAATACGTGCTCCTTGAGATCAACAGGAACGGTTTAATAAATTGTGTTCTGGGACTTTCCCCCAAAACCAGCCTTATTCAAATTCTGAATGCAGAAGAGTTTTCATGACCTTTAGAAAACTGTGTTAAGAGGCACCTGGGTGGCTCAGTTGGTTAAGCGTCCGATTCTTGATTTCGGCTCAGGTCATGACCTCCTGGTTCATGAGCTTGAGCCCTGGGTCAGGCTGTGCGCTAATAGTGCGGAGCCTGCTTAGGAGTCTCTCTCTCCCTCTCCTTCTGCCCCTGCCCGCGTGCACATGCACTCAAAACAAACAAACATTAAAAAAACAGCAAACTCTTGAATGCTGAGAACAAACTGAGGACTCATGGGTGTAGGGGGGAGGGGAGAGATGGGCATGGAGGAGGGAACTTGTGGGGATGAGCACTGGGTGTTATATGGAAACCAACTTGACAAACTATCTGTAAAAAAAAATTAAAATTAAAAAAAATAAGAAAATAAAAAAATATATTTCCACTTAAAAGAACCATGTTAAAACAAAATTATAAAAAGTCCATATAACCACAAAAAAAAACAAAAACAAAAACAAAAACAACAGCAAACTGCATTAAGTCTCCTAAGAACGGCCCGAGAGAACGGAGGCAAGACCTTGGTGGGTGCCGAGACAGACGTTACAACGGTGGTACCATGATTAAATAAGTTTTTATTGTCACATTTAACTGCTTTGTCGGATATACATTGTAGGTTTCGGTATGGCATAAAAATAAAGATATTTTCCTGAATGTCAAAATCTGAACAGAGGAGATGGCTATGGCACTTAAACAACTGAAATTCACACTGGTGCTGAAGCTGTGAGAAGGGAGCGGACAGCCAGAACACACGTGCAGATCAAGTGCCCTGCAACGTCTCAAACCAGACGGCAGCGGGTGAGGCCAGCAGAGCCGAAAGCAGGAAAGTACAGACCCCAGGGCGGATCTCTGAAGAATGGCAGTTTTAGCATCTCAGTTTTCAGTCTACACGGTGTAATTTAGTATTGGAACCGAAGCTCAGGCAGTCGACTTCTCTCCAACACAATAAAACTACTTTTCCAGAACCTGGATCTTAAGCCTCTTCTAACACCCTTCTTATTCTCACGGGTTTTAACTGGTTCACAGGACAGGCAGTCGCATCCCAAAGCGTTAGCTTCGCGGGCTGGCCTCATCAGAGAGGCTGGGACTCATCATTTCCAAACCAGGAGCCTAGCGCACTCGTGAATGTCTTTAGTGGTTTCACACATTCTGGGCAAAACTAGAAAACAAGCAGTAATTAAATAAAAAGATAAGTGCATCCCAACAGAAAGTCTCTACACATTCCGCAACTATCCTCCAAGGAGCAATTACAAAAAAAAAAAAGTCTGGTTATTTAGATTTAAAATGAAGCTTTATTCACCAAGCTTCCCAACTGGTTTATCAAATGTCTTTCCTCCACAAATAAAACTAACACTAGGATTTGTCAGAATTGCTAAATGCGTCCTATCCTTTACGAACGAACTCCGCTAACTCCACGGGGTCTGGAGTCTGTTCGGCATGAGAGGCAGGGCGGAGGCAGAACTCCTCTCTGTGATCCACTGCTGGGTGTCCTTCGCATGGCAGACTCCAGAACAGAGACCATAAATGTGGCGAGTGCAACAAAGCAGTCACTGTCATACCCCGAAAGGAAAATAAGTGATTTATTTTATGACATACTTATCTGGATGATTACTTACTGGTAATTAGTATCTCTACATTTTTTTTTTTAAAGGCAACCATTTTAAGTGACAACAGATATCAGGCTAGTAGAAAAGAGTCGAAACAAAGCCCTCTCTTTTGATCTCACAAAGTCATGCAGACAAGAGAAGGTCTGTCCAATTTGTTCCAATCAGGCTTCTTGGAATTATCAAAATTCCCTTCTGGCAAAGATGAATTTGGCTCATCATAGAAAGGTTCTTTGAAGGCTGCTGCTAAACTCATTTCCCTTTGAAAAAGTAAATTTCAAGGCATGATAGTGCAAGAGGTAAGTTTTTGATTTATAGAACATTTATAGACTAATTGTGCTTAGTCTCTAATTTTTCCAATTTATTTTAAAGAACAGAAACTATGCTGATAAGCTTCACTCTGCCTACATTTACCAGTACATCCATAGATCGCACCAGAATTAGGACAAGTTGATTATCTGAATGATTCGGTCGTGAAACCTGCACGCGGCATCTGCAGGGGGAACCGGCGGAAGTGAGGCTCCCGCCAGTTCCGTGCCCGGGGACCCCCCATCGGGCGTCCCGGGTTCTGAGAAAGCAGTTCTCCCTCCACCCCCAGATTAAGTCCTCAAAAACCTCTCTCAGTAAGCAGTGAAGAAAAACCATGCTAAGTGGAGAGTTTCCTCGTTTCGCTAAATCTGGGAGGTCTGAGTGTTCCTGGAGCCCCCGTCCGGATGTGTCAGGGCTCGAGAATCCCTCGAATGTGAGTATTCGCTGTTGGAGGGTTCTGTGGGGTCAATCAAATTTTCATAATCACTGTCGTCTGATTCCTCAACACTGTCTCCAGCTGCTCTGTGGGAAGGAGGAAGGTCTGTGTCCCTCCCGGGACACTGCAGTCCAGCACCGCTGGAGGCATAACTCGAAGACCCCACGGCTTGTGGTCGAGGCATCAAGACACCGGTTTCCATGCGAGAATGGCTCAAAGTACTTTCTTGATTGTTTGGGTGAAAATCAGAATAAGGAGGAGGAGGATCGGAGGCCTCTGCATCTCCAAGTGTACTTCTACCTTCAGCCGTGAGCCCAGGGAAGGGCATCCGGGGGCTGAAGGCCGGTCCCGAGCTTTCAGGTGGCAGCTGCCTGCTGATCATCGCCTGCTGCAGCCCTGGACCAAAACAAAGAGAACTGTGACACCTTCTCTATTTTTGCAGCTTTGCAGCTCAATAATGCACGAAGCGGTCAACCTGAACATTCTGGAGAATGGCTACAAAGAAGTGAAACTGACTGCTGCTCTTAATGATCTTACACGTCCATGGTACTCCATAATTTACAAACCACGTTCCTATTATTTATTTAAGCCTCAAAAAACACTTCTGAAGGAAGCGCCTGGGTGGCTCCATTCGTCGAGCATCCGACTTCAGCTCAGGGCATGATCTCGCAGTTCGTGAGTTCAAGCCCTGCACTGGGCTCTGCACTGATGGTGCGGAGCCTCCTTGGGATTCTGTCTCTCCTTCTCTCTGCCCCTTCCCTGCTTGTGCTTGCTCACTCTCTCTCTCTCAATGTAAATAAATAAAGAGAATTTAAAAAGGAATTTTAAAAAGTTATAAAAAACTTCTAAAGTATTAGTCATTATTAATATCACTGTTTTCCAAATTATTATGCAAGGGATCAGAGTTCAGAAAGGTTAAGTGACTTCACTAAGGGAGCGACTAGATGTGAGGCCCTGATACTCAAACGCAGATCTTCTAATTCCAAATCCTGTGCTCATTCCCTCCCCTTGCTTACCGTGTTCACAGACTGTGGGGACGGAAGCATGAGATAAACAGTCCTTACCACCCATGGCAGTCATGTGAATGTGAGTTTCTTCATTGACAGACATCAAAACCATTTTTCTTTACAACTACTCATCACAATGCACTTGTGCCCATTTTCTCCTTCAAAGTTTAAAAGCCCTATGTTAGGTGGCCAGTTTTCCAGGCTCTAAGGCATAAATACAGCACATTATTCTTTTTTTTCTTTAATGTAAGCTCTCCGTCCAATGTTGGGCTCAAACTCCCGACCCTGAGATCAAGAGCCGCATGCTCCATCGATTGAGCTAACCAGGCGCCCCAATATAGCATATTTTTGTGTATGCTCCGGAATAGTCCCACATCTATGAGTCCACAGCCTTGAAAAAACACTCATAGAAAATTTAGAAAAGAACAGAGAAAATAAAATCACCCATAATTCTATCACCCAGATAACACTATTAGACTTTTGGTGAAAAGAGACAGGATTTTTTGGAGTTAAAAGATAAACATTTTAGGGGCACCTGAGTGGCTCAGTCAGTTAAGAGTCCGACTTCGGCTCAGGTGGTGATCATGATATGCTGACAGCTCAGAGCCTGGAACCTGCTTTGGATTCTGTGTCTCCCTCTCTCTCTGCTCCTCCCCTGCTCATGCTCTGTCTCTCAAAACTGAATAAACATTAAAAATAAATAAAAATATATAATTTAACAAAAAAAGATCAACATTTAGATGTCAACCCTTCTACCCCTTTCTGAATTCCAGTCTTTTTTTTTTATGTTTTTTTTAAATTTTTTTTTAATGTTTTATTTATTTCTAGGAGAGAGAGAGAGACAGCGTGAGCAGGGGAGGGTCAGAGAGAGAGGGAGTCACAGACTGAAATAGGCTCCAGGCTCTGAGCTGGCAGTCAGCACACAGCCCGACGCGGGGCTCGAACCCACGAACCGTGAGATCATGACCTAAGCGAAAGTCAGACGCTTAACCGACTAAGCCACCCAGGCGCCCCTGTTGTTGTTTTTTTTTAATTTATTTCTGAGAGAGAGAGAGGAAGCGTGATCAGGGGAGGGTCAGAGAGAGAGGGAGATACAGAATCCAAGCTAGCTGTCAGCAGAGCCCGGCGCAGGGCTTGAACCCATGAACCGTGAGATCATGACCTGAGCCAAAGTCGGATGCTTAACCGACTGAGCCACCCAGGCGCCCCTGAATTCCAGTCTTATCATCTAGCCTGGTGTGTGTGCGCGTGTATTTTAAACATAGCTGACACTATGTGTTTATGTCATTTTACATCCTAGCGCTTTCACTTGAGGTTATATACTCGGTATTATCCCAGGTCATTAAAAATTCACTTCAATAGCTGTACGATATTCCACCATATAGATATGCCATAATTTATTCAATTACTCTACTGATTCATTCGACTACTCCAATAGGTTGTTTCTAAGATTTTAGAATGATAAAGTTGTGATTATTCTTGTGCATAAATCCTTGTCTGTCTTTCTGATTATCTCTCAAAAAGTGTAATACTAAATGTGAATCAGGTGTCACTTACCTGGAAATATAAATCACTCTTAATTCATTCACAAATATTTTTTAAATTTTTTTGTTTTTAATTTATTTACTTATTTTGAGAGAGTGTGCACACAAGCGGGGGAAGGATGGGGAGAGAAGGGGGGGGAGAGAGAGAGAGAGAGAGAGGAAGGGAGGGAGGGAGAGAATTCCAAGCAGGCTCCACTCTGTCAGTGCAGAGCCTGATGTGGGACTCAGTCTCTTAAAGAGAAATCAAGAGTTGGACGCTTAACTGACTCAGCCACCCACGTCCCCTGGTTTGCAAGTATTCTTATTAAATCAGAAAAGACTATACATTTAACATACAAATGTTAGCTCTGGTGGGATTACAGCACACGTCTCTTCCCACGCCGGAATCAATAGAGTCTTGGGCCTAATTTGCACTCAGCCAGCTGGTCCCTTAGCCTAACTGTGTCCATTCATCTGCAGCCACCAAAACCCAGACATCGCAGTCAGGGGCCCTGACCAGGAGCCAAATGTGAAGTTAAGAGAACACGAGGTCACTCCTTTACACGGCTGTATGATGGACACAGGACATGGTCCCCCGGGGAGATGTGTGGGGCTAAGTCAGCCAGGAACATCACACCTGCCATGAACAGACCCTAGGGGTCAAGGCACAGGAGGGGCAACACCCTCCTGGGACTTATTCTCACTTGCTTCAGCCATTCTCCTGTGAACTTCCTCTTTCTTTTGGTTTCAGAGACTTGAGGAGGACACCATGAGAAACACTACTTCTCTTCTGGAAAGCTCAGAGACAAGGGAATGCTTTCTCGCCATCAGCCTCATGTGGGGCTGGACGAGTGTAGACGGGTTCCTGTGATTTATCGTACGGTCTGATACTTGGAACAAGACATCTCCCTGATATCGAAGGGAGAAAGTAATGGGAAACTCACTTCTTTCTTGCTCCTTTTCATGTTTCCTCTGAGTGATTTGTCTTCTCAACTTGTTCACTTCTGCCTGACAAGACGCAACAACTCGCTCGCTCTTTTCCACATCCGCACACACTGCCTGAGGGAAAAATTACAACAGAACAGTCTTTTACGAATCCAGGCACAAAGCGTTCCATGAAGACAGCACTGACTGCAGCCCTAGGAAGGGCGCAGACGCTGTATCGAGTCACAGAGCAGATGTAGGGGACCGATCAGGACCAGGACGGCCCAAGGGGCCGGTACTGCTATCTACTGACGTGCTTTCTTAATTCTGTTAAGATGATTATGCTACTGAGCCTATGGACTCAACTAATAAGGGTCAGAGGAGAAAGATTTAATTTTTTCCCTCGACTGTTCATTTTTATTGAAACGGAAAAAGGATTTTCGATACCAGTCTAGCACACAAAGGATGAAGAAAAGATGGGACAGGAATGAGACGCTTTCAACTTTAAGTTGTAACCAACAATTAAAAATCAGATGTCACACAAATAGATTTATTTCACAGAAAAGATTTATCATTAGGGAGAGCGGGAAGGAAAAGAAGTTCCAAAGCCGAGATTTAATACAGCAAGCCAGGGAGCCGACGCCTGTGCGGCTCAGCTGCTCCCATCAGGGCACACTGTGCGCTCCTGGGGGTTGCAGAGCAGGCCTTAGTCAGTCGGCAGTGAAATGAGAACAGCCGCTCTGAAGTCAGCTGGACAGTTGCTGAAAAGAGCATGGTCATGAATTTAGGACAAAAAGCTGTTTTTCACTGCACGTTCCTGCCATAGCAGAAATGCCAGAAACTGCCAGAAAGTAGGCCGGTCACCAGTGAGCCTGTACAAAGTCTCCTGGGCCGCTGGGTGGGCCGGGACCCCACGCGGGAACACACACTGGCACCCGGCGCTGCATGCCTTCCTCTTTAGCCCCGGGCTGCGCAGAGTGCTTCCCTCTTTTCCAGTGGCTGCCTTCACCCCCCTTTCTATTCCCTGGGGCTCCTTCCTCAGAGCTGGGCTTTCTCCAGGCCTGAGAGAGCTTCTTCAGCTGTGCCACTTCCCCTCCTGTTCTCAGAGCCGCTTCTGTTCTTACGGTTTAGAGTAAATGACTCCTAAGAATACACTGGGGATGAGGAAAAGACCGTGGGAAAGTACTGTTAGCACCTAGCTCAATCACTGGCTTGTAGGACATGTTTCCATAAATATTTGTTGCATGAATGACTAGGAATGAAGAGGCTCCAGTGAGAGACTCCCACTCGGTGGGGGCAGCTGGGGGCAAAGCGAGTGACCCGGAGCGAAGCAGCAGGGCTGTACCGGCTACGGGCACCCTGTGATACGGTCCCAACGCCGAGTGTCCTGATGGAGACAGCTGTTTGTTCTCAGCAATCCTTTAAACTTGGACTATACCTCCCCCAAGAAAACACTGTTATAAACGGGGTGAGAAGTAGTTAAAATAATAATATGAATACTATACTTCAGACTCTCTGCTTTCAGGCGCATAATGAGCCAGCCTTTTGTAGGCTGACATGAGTAACTACCCCACACATCTGATATTATTTTGGGAAAGCACATTCTGACTTTTGGACCATGATTCATTTGTCAGTTGGGAGATGATGCAAAACTAAAGAAGAATGAAAAGCACTTGGGCATTATGAAGAAGATAAAAAGCTAGTAAACAGAGCAGTTACCTGCACTTTCTCCTGAAGTGCATTATACACCTGATAAATCGCCCTGATGTCTTTCATGACTCCATCCTTGTCAAAAAAGTCAGTACTAGAAAACAGGAAAAAGATGTCACAAAATTATCATAGCCGCTAAGACTGGAAAGGCATCTTCCGTCACTTCCACCTCAATTTGTTACGTAAATGCTATAGTTCCAAGGGCCTGTCTCAGCAGCAATGCCCATGCCACAAGAGTCACAGAAGAGAAAGGAAAAAACCCCATGTTACCAAGACAACTAAAAAATAAAACGGTACACATTTTTCAGTGACCACATTTAGCTTTCGGAACCTCAGAAAAACACATGCTCTTTCGAAACTTTTATATCAATAGCAAAAAAAAAAAAAAATGTGGCAAATGTTTAAAAACAAAAGTGCTGGTAAAAGTAAATTATCTTTTTGATAAGCATGAAACTCTGACATGTGGTGGTGATAGTCTAGAGGGTGATCTGACTGCATTTTTCCGTTTCAATCACATCAAGCTTGACTTCACTTGTCTCCATAAATCTGTTAAATACTGTTCACAGAAGGAAGGAAAACACTTGCATTTTGCTTTCAACTTACCCATGCTCTTTAATAACTTTGGCGTAACTCTGAGACGTATTTGGCACGGAAGACACTTTGTACTCTTGCTGGCTAGTGTTGCCTAGATTGGGGATAGCAAGGGATATCCTTTGATTATACCTGTGGAAGGATGGAGAAAGACCATGTTAAAGGAGCTGTTCTATTTGAACCGTGGGTCCTGGCAGTAGGAAGTGGAGTCTCAGCCCTGATGAACTACCAGAAGGTCTCACAGAACACCTACTTTCATGTACAACCCAAGGACGTATGAACTAGTAGAAACTTAACTGTAAACCCCTTGAAAGCAGAGCTCGTATCTTATACCTCCTCTGTATCCCCACAGCAACTGGCAGAGTGCTGAGGAGGTTTTTAGGAGCTCAGGAAATACCCACTGATTACTTAATGAAATCTTACAAATGGCTATTTAACAATAATTGTTTTCACAACGGGTGCCTGGGTAGCTCAAATGGTCAAGCATCTGATTTGGGCTCAGGTCATGAGCTCACGTTTGTGAGTTTGAGCCCCGTACTGGGCTTTCTGCTGTCAGTGAGGAGTCTGCTTTGGATTCTCTTTCTCCTTCTCTCTGCCCCTCCCCTGCTTGTGCTCACTGTCTCTCTCTCTTTCTTGAAAATAAACAAACATTTAGGGGCATCTGGGTGGCTCAGTTGGTTAAGCATGCGACTTTGGCTCAGGTCATGATCCCACTATTCATGGGCTCGAGCCCTGCGTCAGGCTCTGTGCTGACAGCTCACAGCTCAGAGCCTGGAGTGTGCTTCAGATTCTGTCTCCATCTCTCTGGCCCTCCCCGCTCAAGCTCTGTCTCTCTAATATAAATAAAAACATTTAAAAAGTTATTTTAAATAATAATAATTGTTTTCACTGATGTCGATGCAATATAGTTTACAGGAGAATTTCAGAAGGAACTCTTTCTGTTAAATAGACATCATAATCATATGATTTTTTTTCTTTGCTTTCGTTAAGTTCAAAATGCAAAACCCTCATTAACCAGTAGGTGGTTCAATTTTACAATTTTCTCTTTGAAATCAGTTTTAAAATTACAAACTTCCAGAGTGGTCAGACTGTATTTCTACATGATGGATTCTGGAGAAGAAAATGATGACTTTCAGCTGTTTATTCCTATAAGAATCTATGCATAATTAATATATCTTGCTAATGTTTCTTGATTCAAAAATAATTTTAATTTATACAACGGATAGGAAACACCTTCTCTCACTACAAAGAAAACTAGCTGAAAGAAAATTATAAAAGCTTTTTTTGTTTAATGATTATTTATTTTTGAAAGAGAGATGAAAAAGAGAGCATGTGAGCAGAGGAAGAGGCAGAGAGAGAGGGAGCCACAGAATCTGAAACAGGCTCCAGGCTCTGAGCTGTCAGCACAGAGCCTGACACAGGGCTTCACCCCTGAACTATAAGATCATAATCCGAGCCGAAGTCGGACGCTTAACCGACAGAGCCACCCGGACGCTCCCAAAGCTTTTCTCTAAAAATGTGATAATACGTACATTTTCAAAGTCATAAACCTCAGTTACTTGTACAACATCTTTACTGTTTACATGAGGCTGGTGGGAACTCTTTCTTTACCTTCGATTTGGTCTAAAGAGAACATATTCTAAAGCATGAGTGGAATTGTTGGCGGTGGAGATGAAGCTGAAGAGCAGGAAGACGAGGTCGGGCGCCCCGAGGACGCGGGTGAGCTGCTTATGGATCACCTGCTCCCTATATGACATCTGCTGCTGTGTGTTTCGCCGGAATCTGTACCATCCAATAACTTTCTGCAATAAAAATAGAAAAAAACCAGGTATTATAAGTTGCATGAAATCTTGTGAATTTAATTCTGAACGTATTGGTACAAACACTTGTAAACGTGTTCATAGCAGCTCTACATGCAATAGCTCAAAACCAGAAACAGCCCAATTTTTCATCAACAGGTGAATGATAAACAAGATTCCTAGAAGAAAACACAGGCAGTAATCTTTTGACATCAGAAACATTTTTCTAGATAAGCCTCCTCTGGCAAGGGAAACAAAAGCAAAAATAAACTATTGGGACAACATCAAAATAAAAAGCTTCTGCACAGCAAGGGAAATAATCAACAAAACTAAAAGACAACCTATTGAATGGGAGAAGATACTTGGAAATGATATATCCAATACAGGGTTAATATCCAAAATAAATAAAGAATCCCTATAGCTCAACACCAAAAAAATAAAAATAAATAATCCAATTTAAAAATGGGCAGAGGACACAAACAGACGTTTTTTTCCAAAGAAAGCATACAGATGGCCAACAGACACATGAAAAGATGCTCAACATCACTGGTCATCAGGGAAACGCAAACCAAAACCACAAAGAGGTATCACCTCACACCTGTCAGAATAGCTTTAGAAAGAAAGAAAGAAAGGAAGAAAAGAAAGGAAGAAAAGAAAGAAAGAAAGAAAGAAAGAAAGAAAGAAAGAAAGAAAGAAAGAAGAAAGAAAGAAAGAAAGAAAGAAAGAAAGAAAGAAAGAAAGAAAGAAAACCAACAACAATCAACAAATGGTGAGGACGTGGAGAGAAAGGAACCCTTGTGCACTGTTGGTGGGAATGCAAACTGGTACAGCCACGGTGGAAAACAGTATAGAGGTTCCTTAAAAAAATTGAAAATAAGATTACCATATGATCCAGTAATTCTGCTACTGGGTATTTTCCCAAAGGAAACAAAAACACTAATTTGAAAAGATATACACACACTCCTATGTTTATAGCAGCATTAATTATAATAACCAAGGTATGGAAGCAGCCCATGTGTCCGTCCACAGAAGCACCGATAAGGAAGGCGTGGTAGATAACACCATGGAGTTTCAGCCACAAGAAAGACTGACATCTTACCATTTGCAACAACATGGATGGATTTAGAGGGTTTAATGCTAAGTGAAATAGGTCAGTCAGAGAAAGACAAATACCATATGTTTTACTCATATGTGGAATTTAGGAAACAAATGAACAAAGAAAAAAAGAGACATACAAAAATAAAAAACAGACTCTTAACTACAGAGAACTGGTGGTGCCTGAGAGGAGGTGGGTGGGGGAAGGAGCGAAACAGATGAAGGAGATTAAGAGTCTGCTTATCATGAGGAGCACTGAGGAAGGTACAAAACTGTTGAATCATTCTGTAAACCTGAAACAAACACAATACTACATGTTAACTATACTTGAACTAAAGATTATAAATATACATATAATCTTTTAAAAAGGGGACACAAGGAGACTTGCAGGCATATATTCATTCTTATGCTGAAGGTTTCATGGGCATATGACTATTTCAAAACTTATTTGTCTACTATAAATATGTACAGTTCACCGTATGTCACTTATACCTCGATACAATGATTTAACGAGTTTAGCTTCGGCAGCTCTAAGTATAGGATAACTCAACTGACTGATATGTTCTCTGGAAGAATATTTCTTAGAGGAATAATCTTCATATAGCCTCTTTCTTTGAAACATACTCTTTAAGTGAAAATCCTGTTTTAAGAAGTAAAAGTAGTTAAAAATTGTTAGCATCACTTTATTGTTTCTAATATTTATTTTTGAGACAGAGACAGCATGAGCAGGGGAGGGGCAGAGAGAGGGGGAACAGAGGATCCAAAGCAGGCTCGATGCTGACAGCAGCCAAGCCCAATGTGGGGCTTGAACCCACAAGCCATGAGATCATGACTCGAGCTTAGGTCAGAGGTTCAACCAACTGAGTCACCCAGACGCCCTTGTTAGTGTCATTTTAAAATTAACAGTAAATTTTAATTATGTTTTGGAACTTTCATATAGGAAAGAAATGAACCGACCTTTGCTGAGCCTCTGTGCCCAGCCTCCGGGTAGCTATATTACAAATATTTTCACTAATTATCACAACCCTGGCAGGTGAGTAATGTTTTCTCCACTGAGTTCGTATCACACACAAAAGCCTATGAGAAACAAAAAAACAGTTCCTGCCCTCATGGAGTTATTACTGAACAAGATGCAGAACTTCCAATTAAAGCAATTCTTTTTTTTTTATATTCTTTTTTGATATTTTTTTTAAGAAAGATTTTTTCTTTTTTTTTTAATGATTATTTATTTTGAAAGAGAGAGACAGAGAGCTTGAGTGAAGGAGGGACAGACAGAGAGAGACAGAATCCAAAGCAGGCCCCAGGCTCAGAGCCTGACACAGGGCTTGATCCCATAAACTACGAGATCATGACCTGAGCCAAAGTCAGACACTTAACCAATTGAGCCACCCAAGTGCCCTCTGATAGTCTTAAAAAAAAAAAAAAAAGTTTATTGTTTTGAGAGAAAGAGAGAGTGCACACATGAGGGAGAGGGACAGAGAGAGAGAATCCCAAGCAGGCTCCACGCTGTCAGCACAGAGCCCGACATGGGGCTCACTCTCACCAACTGCTAGATCGTGACCCAAGTTAAAATCAAGAGTTGGATGCTTAACTGACTGAGTCACCCAGGTGCCCCAATCCTGATATTCTTTAAACAAAAAGGAAGCCCAAACATTTTCTGACAACGTAAATCTTATAAAATATGTTTGTCCACAGTCACAGAGCTCATGAGTGACAGCTAAGATGTGAAGCCTGTCTGCCTGTCTTTTCCACTGGACAAGGGTAACTGTACAGATCCAAACTGGTCACATGACAGTGGTCATTAAAAAGTAAAAAGCGTTTAAAAAAAAAAGTGGGTAAGAAAACTCCTCACCCTCCTGGAGCTGTTGGTGCCTAAGAAAATGCCTCGTTGCTCTGCGAGCTTCAGGAGGAGGAGGAGAACCAGAGGCAGCCCCTCCGTGTGTCTCCACCCCCCCCGCCCCCCGCATCCCTGCATGCAAAGGCCTGCGTGGCGCCGGCACCCTGGTGGCTCTCATGAAACATGCCCTCATGAGCAGAGGCTGGCAAGGGGCCAGTGGATGAGTAGGGGTGCTTTTCACTGACGATTCCAATTGTTTTATTCCATTTGTATTTTCCTCTTTGTTCTTAAATTTTTTACCATTTTATTTTATTTTTTGAGAGACAGAGAGACACAGAGAATGAGCAGGGGAGGGGCAGTGAGAGAGGGAAGCACAGAATCCTAAGCAGGCTCTGGGCTCCGAGCTGTCAGCACAGAGCCTGACCTGGGGCTCGAACTCACAAACTCGAGATTGTGACCTGAGCTGAAGTCTGACGCTCAACTGACTGAGCCACCCAGGCGCCCCTCCATTTGTATCTCCTGAGAAGTAGGGAGCTTTAAACATTTACTTTGGATGTCAACTGATAGCAACATACTTATTCGTCCGATATTTGCTAAAAAGATGTCCCATCATTCTGGTCAATGAAAGATGAGCTGCCCGATTAATTCACATTGGTGATATGTATGATTCTCCCGTTTAGAGCTTAACAAGCTTGCTGCAAGACTGCTGAGAAACTACCTTACTGATACTAAAAAGCCCATTTTTTTGACAATTATGTTCGGGCCGTGAGGAAAAAGTGTGGATATCTTTCCCTACAACCTTATTTCTGAAGTTCTATAGACAACTTTTCACAAAGACGTCCCTCTCTACTCTCAACTAGACACTCGCTCCTATTTTCTGGAGCGAAAGCAATCATCCCCAGTACCGGGCATGCTTGTCACTCCACGCCGTGTGCCTCGCGGCCTTCTGATGATACTAAGGCAGCAGTTAGGTTTACCGTTATCTACTGCAGGGCAGATGCTTCCAGAAGGCAGAAACCTCCTCTCGCTGATTTGGCCTTGGCCAAAACCCTGAGGCTTGTGCAAACTCTGTAAACACCAGCCCGGTTCTGCAAGGGCAACGACTCTGAACGCTGCCATGGATGTGCACACCGCACCGCCCGGCGACTTGCACAGCACGAGCCTCAGCCTCCCTCGCACACCTGCCACACGTCGTAGCAAGGTTGCGGACTTTCTACACTTGACAGCCGCATGCTCTATGTACACATATTCCTAATATATTTTAGCTATGAGTTTCTGTTATGACAAAGAAACTCTAATACCTTGTATTCTTTAATGGAAAATTCTAGGAAATCAGAACTTTTAAAATTACTACGTATTTATATGAGTTCAACATATTAAATTTTTGTTCAATTCTTAGAATTTTCCAATTAAATATTAGATTTGAAGGCTGCCTACCAAAGAGGCAATTTATGTATTTTTTATTTTGTTTAATGTTTTTATTAATTTTTTTAAGTTTACATCAGAGTTAGTTAGCATATGCAACAATGATTTCAGGAGTAGATGCCTTAATGCCCCCCACCCATGTAGCCCGTCCCCCTCCCACAGCCCCTCCAGCAACCCTCTGTTTGTTCTCCATATTTAAGAGTCTTTTATGTTTTTCTCCCCCTCCCTGTTTTTATATTGCTTTTGCTTCCCTTCCCTTATGTTCATCTGTTTTGTATTATAAGTCTTCACCTGAGTGAAGCCATATGATATTTGTCTTTCTCTGACTAATTTCACTTAGCATGACACCCTCTAGTTCCATCCATGTAGTTGCAAATGGCAAGATTTCATTCTTTTTGATTGCCGAGTACTACTCCATTGTCTATATACACCACAGCTTCTTTACCCACTCATCCATCGATGGACATTTGGGCTCTTCCCATACTTTAGCTGTTGTTGATAGCGCAGCTATAAACGTTGGGGCGCATGTGCCCCTTGGAAACAGCACACCTGTATCTCTTGGATAAATACCTACTAGTGCAATTGCTGAGTAGGAGGGTAGTTCTATTTTTAATGTTTTGAGGAACCTCCACACTGTTTTCCAGAGTAGCTGCACCAGTTTGCATCCCCACCAGCAGTGCACAAGGGATCCTCTTTCTTCACATCATCAAAGAGGCAATTTTTGAAGAGTTTCTATCAGCACTTTACGAGTTAATCGAGTTATTATTAGATAGAAAATTATTTTCTATATGTTAGACACTGTTTAAGATACACATGTATTTTTTTTTTTTTTTT
>NW_024080763.1:1580537-1638055 GCF_003009895.1 Hyaena hyaena
TTCTTTTTTTTTTTTTTTTAATTTCTGAGAGAGAGAGAGAGAGAGAGAGAGCATGAACAGGGGAGGGTCAGAGAGAGAGGGAGACACAGAATCCGAAACAGGCTCCAGGCTCTGAGCTGGCTGTCAGCACAGAGCCCAATGCGGGGCTCGAACCAATGAACTGTGAGATCATGACCTGAGCCGAAGTCAGACGTTTAACCAACTGAGCCACCCAGGCACCCCTACAGATCAACTTTCAATTTTTTGGAGACTCTTAGCCCCAGAACAGCAAAGTTAATTCCAGATAACAACATATGACTGGTATACTATAGATCAAAACAGCAAATCCATTTTTTTTTCAAAAAGTAAACTCTATCCCCAACATTGGGCTTGAACTCATGATCCAAAGTTCAAGAGTGACACGTTCTACTAACTGAGCCAGGCAAGCACCTGCCAGCAAATCCAATTTTTAAATCCTCAAATTAATTTGGAAATGTGTCCCTATTTACTACTGGAAAAAACTACACGATAGAGTCTTTTCCTTTTTTCCAACTTTATAATTTTCCAACTTTATAATTATAAAGTACACTTATAAAAAACATCACGGGGCACCTGGGTGGCTCGGGTGGTTAAGCGTCCGACTCTTGATTTCAGCTCAGGTCATGATCTCACGGTTTGTGAGTTTGAGCCCCAGCTCGACTCTGCGCTAACAGCCTCACTCTGCCCCTCCCCCTGCTCACTTGCACGCATACAGGTGCACCCGCACGCTCTTTCTCAAAATAAACTTAAAAAATATACGCGTATCATATAAAATACCCCCCTCTGTGTATCATATAAAAATCCCCCTCCATCAGCAGCATCTCCCCACTCCCCTTCCCAAAGTAAACACTTTTATGTTTGGTTGCCTTCCTTCCAGACCATTTTCTGTGCATCCAAATACTCGTTTCTACATAGAATAGGCTCGAAGCATAACACTGCTTTTTTCACCTAACACAACTCTGAGATCTTTCTAGGTCACCACATGAGAACTTCCCTCATTCTTTCTAACGGCTGCTTCAGAGCCCACAGGATGGAGGCGCCGGCACAATCTACTTATCCAGCTCCCACTGCTTAGACTGCTTTCAAAGTCCTCACTATTAAGTAAAGATGCAACAAACAGCCTTGTATGTAGATTCAGAAGCCAAGACTGCTCGGTTCAAGCCTTGGTCCCACCATTACTTGCTGGCACCTTCAGCACGTTACCCTTAGTTGCCTCAATTGTGAAATGGGATGGTAATAATAGTGATGTGCCTCCCAAGGCTGTTGCCGTACAGGGAAAGCGCTTACAACACGGCCTGACACAGAGTTAAACCCTTTGATAATGTCAGCTTTTCGTGTCTTTGTGCCTAGGTGCAAGTGTTTCCTGGAGCCAGATTCACAGAGGTGAAATTGCATATTTAAAATTCTGTTACAGGGGCGCCCCGCTGGCTCTGTCGGTGGAGTGTGCAACTCTTGACCTCGGGGTTGTGAGTTTGAGCCCCACGTTGAGTGTAGAGATTACTTAAAAACTAAGTAAGAGGGGCGCCCGGGTGGCTCAGTCAGTTAAGCATCCGACTCTTGATTTCGCCTCAAGTCATGAGTTCATGGTTCATGAGTTTTAACTCCGTATCAGGCTCTGCGCTGACAGTGTGAAGCCTGCTTGGGATTCTCTCTCTCTCTCTGCCCCTTCCCTGCTCATGCTCTCCCCATCTCAAAATTAAAAAAATTAAAAAAATAAGATTTAAGAATGAAGAAGAAAATAAGACAATAAAATTCTGCTTTGCAAAGCTCTCCTCCTAAACGTCTGTTATCCACACACACCCCATGGACTACAGCTTCCCCGTTCCCCACCACCTTCCCTACTGGATCTGAGCAATCCTTTTACACTTCTGCTAATCTGATGGGCCAAAACATAGTATCATGCTGTTTCAATTTGCATTTCCTAATGGAAGATAAACATCTTTTCATTTATTTCTTGACCATTTGAGGATGTCTTTTTTCTTTTGTGAATTTCCTGTTCAGGTTCTTTATTCATTATTGTCACTTAAAATTTTTTCATCTATTTAAAAAAAAAATGCTTCGTTACTTTTAATATGCAATGAGTTCTCTAGAAAACTGAGCTCCGGTAAGGATTTCCTAAGAATAAATTTCAGTTTTAGGAAGTATAATAAAAGTTCATTGTCTAAAATGTGAAAATAAGTGGAAGGAGGAGGTAGGTTGGTGGTCACCATATAATTAGAATACTATATGCATATATTGACAGAAGTAATAAGCACATGATCTTTTGGAAAAACATCTATGTTCAATGTTAATTAAACCTGAAAGAGTAATATTCCCAAAGATGTTTAATTACAGCTTACAATTTTAGAAATATTTTTCCTGATTGTAAAATTAATGCATATGCAGAAAACACGTGCAAAATTATTTTTTAAATTACAAAATAGAAAATTAGAACCATCTAGAATCAATTCAACTATTTTTAACTCTCTGAAGTATAGCTCTGTTTTTCCCTTCGGAGTTTTACACAACATTATCATACTGTAAATACCTAATTTTTTTTCTATTGATATGTTCTAAACATTATCCCACATCTGCAATTTACCTTTAAAATCTACTTAAGTCAACAGAACTCTCATAAGTTAATATCAAATCACATTGTTTCATTTTACATTCCTTTCTGGTTTTAAGTTTAGATGATAAGATTGAGAGTGATTTCCAAATCAGACTGAGCAATAAATAGAACATACCTTTCTCCGATCTTTAAGAATCCTGTCCAGACTCTCTTCATTAACTTTGCTTGCATAGTCATAAAAACTGTTTATTTAAAAGAGAAAATATTATTAAAATTGCATAGTATTTTGACCTGAATATGCTTAGCCTCATGTGTCCATGGGTCACTGAATCCTAAAAGTTGGTAACAGAGATGTAACTGCTTGTCTTCCACAGATAAACAGAGAACTCTATCTCAAAGCTTTCCTGGTGATAGAAGGTATCTTTTGCATTTAAAGAATACTCAAGAGACTGCTACAATTCAAAAGGTAGTACTTCCATATGTGGGAGGTATGATAGCAAGAAATTACAAAATGTGTGGTTTCCTTCTTTCTAAGTATCAATTGCTGATGGGGGAAAAAGAACGCAAGCGCTCTTTTTCTGAGACGCGCAGCAGGGGACGAACATCTGTTAAACGTTTGGCTGCACGCTCTCTCCTGTCACTCACTGCATTCTTGCCTCAAGGCTGGCGAGAAGGTGTGAGCACAGCCCAACGTGTCCCAAGTTTTATTCCCAGTTTTGTAGATAAAGAGACTTAGGTTAAGTGACTTGCCTCAAACCACAGAGCTGGCGGATGGAAGAACTGAGGTTTGAAGCCAGGTCTGACCCTCAGATAGACCTAGCTGACCCGGATGCTGTGGTGAGCAGGCCACGCATAATGCTGTGTGGGCCCTTCTGCCACAGGTTGTGCCATCCCTCCTCCCTCCTCCGGCCGTCTCACGCCCAGGCCTGATAAAGCAGCAAGAGGTTCACAACATACTAAAAACAAAAACAAACCCACAGAAACGGAAGTCAGGAGATAGCAGCCCCGGCTCTGCCTCTCACTTTATGATCTTGGGCAAGTCCCTTAACCTATGTGGTCTCCACTCCCCTTTCCGGAGAGAGGGAGTAGACACAGATTTCTAAGGTTTCTTTCAACTCCAAGAATTATTATAGGCCCGTGATTTGAACTTAAATCCTGGGGGCGTCTGGCTGGCTCAGAGTGTGAGACCGTTGTTCTCACCCACGCTGGGTGTAGAGATTACTGAAATAAATACAATCTTTAAACAAACAAACTTAGTTAAATCCTTGTTCTGATACAACTTTACTGGCGGCATGTTAAGGAAGTCCTCAGGAGGGCAAGGCAGGGCACACCTAGCAGAGCTTTGCAGAATCAGGGCCAAATCGGACACTTTCACGGACCAAACACAGGGAGTATGTGGACCAAATCATTTCATTTGCTCTGAGATTCTTCTATTTTATTTTTTTTTTAATGTTTTATTTATTTTTAGGAGAGACAGAGAGACAGCGTGAGCAGGGGAGGGTCAGAGAGAGAGGAAGTCACAGGCTGAAACAGGCTCCAGACTCTGAGCTGGCAGTCAGCACAGAGCCCGACGCGGGGCTCGAACCCACAAACCGCGAGATCATGACCTAAGCGAAAGTTGGACGCTTAACCGACTGAACCACCCAGGCACCCCTGCTCTGAGATTCTTCTGAAATGAGTTGCTGGTCTTGCTTCCCACTCCTCTTTCGGTTATGTGTAAATCTAAAGTGATGAGGTTTTCGGCCGCTTTCAGGCTTTGTCCACAGGTAGCCATCTTGCATGAGGGCCGTGCAATAATCAATGGGTAGGTGTGTGTGCGGTAGGGGGGCAGGGGGAGGGCCCCCAGGAGTTCTAGGGTGCAGGGGGCTGGGTGTCTGAGCCAGCTGGGAACAGACGGGGGTCAGGGTGAAAGCAGGGGATGCACAGCACGAAGAGCTAGGCGCACAGGGTTGGCATGACTGTACTAGTGTGGGCAGCTCTGGAAGGGAAGGGCTGGCTTCTGGGAAGGCAGAACACACCCTCGGGGGGGGGGGGGGGGTTAAGAAACAGAGTTGAAATCATCATACCAACCATCAGGTGGAGGGGTCTGGGCTCAGAGGGCAGGCAGAGGCCTGGATGGGAGTCTGGGTAGAAGTGCAGTGGACCGAAGGTACTGGCGCTTTTCTCTCTCACCCTCCACACGTGTCATATGCTCCCTCCCTTCTGAATGTTGCTCCTCCCTTTTCTTCCCCTCTCCGTCCTTTAGTTGGTCTTAGTATGCGACTGGTGTATACTAGCTTATATATATGCAAAAAGAAAGTTCCATGTTTTCTTTCCTTATACTTTGAAGTTGAACACTGAACATTTTTTATTCTTCTTAAAAACACCCGTTAAATTATTTTGTCCATATGTGATCCTTAACTCCCTGCTCTGTGGCTAAAAAGTCCTTGGGAGGGAGGAGGAGCAGGCTTTCACTGGAAACCACAGAGGCCAAGATTGATACCATCCCCTCTCTCCCTCACCTAACACAGCGCCCCGACCACACAGGTGTTTGTTCACAAACAAGGGAATTTGGATGCTCTCAGTTATACATGTGACTTCATAGCCACAATCAGCTACAGACCTAAAATTCACTAGTTTTTTAATTCCAGGTTTTTTTTAATGTTTATTTATTTATTTTTGAGAGAGAGAGAGAGAGAGAGAGAGATGGAATCCCAAGCAGGCTCCACACTGTCAGTGCGGAGCCTGACGCAGGGTTCGATCTCACAAACCGTGAGATCATGACCTGAACCAAAATCAAGAGTTGGGTCCTTAATCGACTGAGCCACCCAGGCACCCCAATATTCACTAGTTTATATCAACCAATATTTTAATAAGGACTAAAAGTGACAAAGAAGGATGTGGCTTACCTAAAAAGTTTTGAACAAGGCTGATGGTTATGGATTTCTGTAATTAGAAAGAAAAAAACACATCTTAGCTAATCTGGTAAGATATAGTATAAAGTATAAATTGGCCCAGGATTTTTTTTTTTTAACCAAAATCTCAAGCGATAAAAACACAGCTTTCCTGTCCCCAGTAAGTACTGTGTATCCATCAGGGAAGGCAGTGAATCTTCTTAACACTTCAACTCAAGGACACATTCTCAGAGCAGAGTGAACTGGAAAACAGTTTCTGCTTCCATCTGCCTGCACCCGAGGAGCGCACCTCTGAAAGCTTTCACTCAGAACCCGCGGCTACTGTGTGCCCTCACTCAACCTCACCTCTTTAAACAACGCACAAGAGACAAAAGTGACAACTGACTGGAAGCATCTAATCAAAGTGGTCAAGCACTGAGCGGACAGCTCGGGGAGAGGAGGGCCCAACCACCCCCCCATCAGTGACCCACCAACGGCTCAGGACAACTCCGGACAACCTAGGCCACGTGTTTTGAAGGGGAAGGGAGGAGACGCTGGAGGCCCGTTAACCCTTTCAAAGACTGTCGGCACCAAGGGAAACAGTCATTTAGAAGGCAGACCCTAACGGCTTCTGGAAATACTGCTGTGATCAGAAGAACAATTTCTTCAAGCTCATCAGGGGACTTAGGGTCTGGGTGGCTTCAGAAGACCATGAGACTAATTAACCATTCAGTTCTATTAATAACATTCTTCTAGACAGAGCCTAGTCGCCTATTGTTTAAAAAGCCACAGCCATAGAGTTCCAGGCTACAATTTTAATGCAATTAAAATGAAACCACGACCCTGGAGGACAAGGGACTGCGTCCATTAGCTTCTGTCCTAACGTTAACGTGGCCAGAACAGGCGCACGAATGCGGTCCCCTCCGCTGGGAAGATGAGTTCATTGCCTCTCATAGCTGTCGACAAAGTGATGCAAATAAGAAACCTTCATCTAGAGATTGTTCTTTTATCACCAAACATAATACATTACACCAGCCTACATTATTTCAGATACTATTAGTAAAGCAATTAGAACATGGAACATTTGTAGCAAAAACTTTAAGGAGAGTTCAGGGAAACGAAAAAAAACCTCACCTTCCACTTTAAAGGATATTTTCAGAAACCCCCTCCAGTCAGTTCTGAACCCCAAATACACACAGCTGTCATCAGCCGCCCCAGTAGCCTTCTGCCATGGTTTACGGCTGGGGTTAAAAGCGCACTACAGATATGCCCTAGGTATCCTGGGGCATTTGCTAAAGGAAGTCCAATCTTTCTCTTGTAAGATTTTCTGCAATGCCTACGCACTCCGTGGAGACAAGTGGGTGAAGGCCTGAAGCAGAGAAAGCTGCAGATCAGAAGGAGGCTGGCTGGCATGCAGATCTCAGGACCAGGCAGAAGCAGGACAGCCTCACCTCTGGGTCCAGAGTTTTCCGTGCCTCTAAGCTCATCCACATGATCCAGACTCCTTTACTCGTGCGGGGCGTCTCTGCACTCACTTCCTTAGAAGTCCCCCCAGAGCGACGGCTATTCTCACTGGTCTTTCCACCTCCGCTTCCCCTCCTGGGGGTGACTGAGTAGTTCTAACACTCCCAACCTTCCCAGTAACTGCAGTGGGTCACCTCATTGACTAAGGAGGCCCTTTGGTGGTTGTCTGCTCCCTCCCCTTCCTAGAACTAAGGGTGGGCAGCTCTACTTAAAGTGTGTTAGCACAGCCTTTAAAATCAACACATAGCACGAAACGCAACATGTATCCTGAATGTAGCACCTTTATGAAGTCCTTATTACACGGAGGCAGATAAAGGGGTCTGCACGCGGATTCAGACTTGTGCAGCAAATAAGGACTTTGGTCAGTTCATTTTATTTAGAACATCTCTTTCTGGAGGTTAAGCCACGCCAGGAAGTTTCTTTACCCCACTGGTCTGAACTACTACTCATGCATTTCAGCTAAGATTTATCCTTTCAACCCAGGTTCCCCAGAGCCCCTGGTTTATATTTTTGACACACATTCATTTTTCAAAGAAAACTATTCCAATGATAACAATACTTCTAAGATAATGCCAACAAACACTTTGCCCATGAGATCCATAATCCGTTTCAAACAAAGAGATGAATATAGCTAATAAGCTAAACGTTGTTCAGCAAAAGATGGTTGTCATGGTGCTGTATTAACTAGGACTCTATCGATCGGCACTTCCCCGCATCTACAATACCATGGAAACGTATTTACTGCAAGAACCAGGTTTATAAATCAGATATAGTGCATCAAACTGCAGAATTGGAATTATTTTGCCATTCAGTTTCTTTAAAAATAAATACATAGCCAGGACACTCATCAGAAATGCTACTTTTGTGACCATGCCAGCTAAGAGAGCTCTTTCTTGCACGGTTTGCTGTCAGTTAACACTGGCATTTTAACCTTCATATACAGAATTTGTTTCGAAAATCCAAGTGCAAACAATAAAACTGCACACATGTTCAATAAAAACCAAAGTCTCTATCTCAGGATTTTAAAGAGTTAAGCAAAACAAAATCAAAAATGAAATCTCAGTGAAAGAGCAGCTACACCCAGTATATCAAGTCTGTATAATAAGTCATTATTGTGGGGCGTGGGTTTTATAGCTTTGGTCCTTTAGGAAACTGTTTCTTGCCCCCCACCCACCCCCGGCCTAACCCCACCTCAGTCCTCACCCTGGCCTCCCAACCCATGTACCAGGAGGCTTTCAGAACAGGCTTAAGACTGATGATGTGGCCCCAACATAACCTAACCTCTCAGCAAGATTTCAAACCGGAAACCACTGACCTTCACACACTCTGTATTTTAGTTGTGTAGAAACAGGCCAGATTCCCTGCATATTTTATAAAAAGCACTCCTCACTCTGGGTTCCCCTGAATGCACCGCCCACTAGCCCAAAGTTCACCTCCTTCATGACACCTTTGCTGATTTTACCCACTGGCAGGTTTTTTTCCAACTGAGGGTGTTGTCTCTGTTCCTTACTCACAGGTCTCATCTTGTGCCATTGTCTGGTGCCTCTGTTTCCCTGCTCTTTCCTCCCCTGCCTGGCTCCTGGCAGCTAAAGAGGCATCTGGGCACCACTGCCTGGCACACGCGTCACATGTGATGGTCAACAGACGTTGGCTGCAGAAGTGAAACGTCCCTTGCCACGATCGGAGCATCAGGATATGCTGTTCGGTGACACGTGTGCGGGGCAGTGTGATCCCTAGTTTTCAAAAAAGGGGCTGCTCCAGAGACAGTGGGCGCACCTGTAAATGCTCCTTCGTCTTCCCGGGCAATGGCCCCAAAATGGACTGCTTGGCTTGTTCTCCAGGAGGCGGGGTGGATTTAGCAAACAGCTCGTGTACACAAGCGTGAACATCTTCTCCAGATCCCTCCAGGAAGGACCAGCCCAACACAGCCACTTGTCACGGCATGAGGGGACGCTGACAATGGGGGACAGCCCAATACGCAGACTTGGGGCTCGCTGCGGTGCTAAAGAGACAATCCAGCGAACCAGCACACAGTAATCCGGCACAAGACCAGTCAGTGGGTAAGGGACCGCTTTACAAGGCTAGCTGCACACACAGCCACCCGCTGCAAGCTCACACTTACAAAACACTGCACGCCAGTTACCTGGGCAAATGATCTGCATTGTGACTTTAATTATTTTCCATGTACCTTTAGACTTTCAGATTAAAATCAGGTAAGGGCCGAAGAACAAAACACACAGCACAGCATCGACACAGAAAAGGTATCTCTCAGCTCAGCAATGAACTTACGCACCGATCACTTGCAGAAATTCTGTGTTGCTGATTTGTGAGTCACTGATGCTGAGGGTTTCCTCTTGTCTCACCTCTCCCAGCAGAAACCCTTCCTAAAAGGAATAAAAAGAAAACAGTGGCAGACGAAAAACAAAGATGATTTTGTTTTTTTACTGATATTAAGAGGAATGGAGGGCATTATAATTTAATAACAATTTTAACAATAACCCAAAAAGCTTGCCAAATAAACTGTTCTTCTACAAACTGACAAGTAAGACTTAAGCAATCTGAGATACATGGATTAACTGGGTTGCTCCATACACAATGAATCACTTTTATCCCTTCAAAAAAAAAAAAACCATAGGTTTTTTTTTGTTTTTTGAATCAAAAATAAGTAGAGTGAATTCATTTTCTAAATCCTACGGAGTGTAATAACCAATATCAGAAAAGCTCAGGAAGCAGAAATATTCCAAAGCTGTTTTCTGGAAACAGTATACAATTTACTCCATTGTTTTAAAAGCACTGTTAGCAAGACGCAACGAACTGCTCTCGGACGGGCTGTGGGAAGTGAGGAATTCAGCAAATAAATCTCTTATCATTCAGATGAACATTTTCCCCTTATAAACACCGAGGTCGGTTTCTTTACACCCGCAGAGAACATACACAGCAAATCCTGGACCCCTCGGCACGTACCCTCCTGTGTGAGCGCGTGCCGGCGTGCCCAGCACAGGCAGAGGTGGAGAACACGAAGTGTCTGTCACAGTAACTTCCCTAAAGAGGGTGAACTAACAGCTGTTCTGCAATCTCCCTTCCCGGAGAGCCTCGAGCCTCACTCCTTCCCTCCATTTTGCTCTTCTGTTTTTTTTAATAACTGTTTAAAGTACATTTTTGAGAGAAGAGAGAGAATGCGTAGAAGGGGCAGGGAGAGAGAGAATCCCAAACAGGCTCTGCCTTGTCAGCGTAGAGCCACCATGGGGCTTGAACTCTGGAAACATGAGATCCTGCCATGAGCCGAAATCAAGAGTTGGACACTTAACCAACTGAGCCACCTAGGCGCCCCTATCCATTTGGCTCTTTACTCAAATGGCACCTTATTAGAGGGGCCTTCCCTGGCCAATATGATGGAGACAAGGTCTGCCAGACACTCTGTCTCCTGTCCCCTGCATTCTTTTTCTTCTCAGTCTTCTTACTATGTGCCATAGTACATTCTTGTATTAACAAACAAATGCCTACACCTACTAAAATGTAAGCCCCATGAGAGCAGGGACTCTGTGTGTGTTCACTGCTATATCTCGGCACCCAGCAAAGTGCCTAACACATCGGAGGTGCTCAATAAATAGTGGCTGAGGATATTTGTTCAAACAATGCCCCCCTCTTTTTTCTATGTTTATGTATTCAGTTTGAGAGAGAGACAGAGCGGGGGTGGGGGGGGCAGAAAGTGAGAGAGAAAGAGAATGCGGAGTAGAGAGAGGCACAGAGGATCTGACACGGGCTCTGAGCTGACAGCACAGAGCCCGATGTGGGGCTCGAACCCATGAACTGTTAAAGACCTGAGTTGAAGCCAGACACTTAACTGTCTGAGCCACCCAGGTGCCCTGAAACAAGGCCCTAGTACTACATACCTTTCTATTCTAGACTAACCCTTCAAATCAATTAAAAAAATTTCCTAGTTTAAAAATATTCCCAGTTAGGGGGGGCCTGGATGGCTCAATCGGTTGAGCATCCGACTCTTGATTTCAGTTCAGGTCACGCATGATCTCACGATTGGTGGGTTCGAGCCCTGCGTTGGGCTGTGGGCTTAGAGCAAGGAGCCTGCTTGGGATTCTTTGCCTCCCTCTCTCTCTGCTCTTCCTCCCCCGCAGACACTCTCTCTCAAAAATAAACATTAAAATATATACATTCCCCCAGTTGGAATCTATGGGGGTGAGGAGGGAGAGACAGATGTTTTACAACATAGCTTTTGTTGTGAATTAGGGGAGCAGAGTGTCCTAAAATCCCAAATCATCATGTATAGGGCATTCTCAAACTTGAGTGATAGACAGATCCCCTTCAAAAAAATTTCCCTCCGGTGCCTGGGTGGCTCAGTCGGCTCAGCGTCCGACTCTTGATTTTGGCTCAGGTCATGATCTCACAGTTGGTGGGATAGAGCCCTGCATGGGTCTCTGTGCTGCCAGCAGGGAGGCTGCTTGGAATTCTCTCTCTCCCTCTCTCTCTGTCCTTCCCCCACTAGACGCACGCACACAGGCTCTCATTCAAAATAAATAAAACATTAAAAAATTTTTCCTCTCAAACCTAAAGGAGTGTCCATGACTGTTATTTTGAGAAACAGTGACTAAAAAAGCTTGTTTTATTCCATAAAAGTCTTTCAGTTATGAGTTCTCATGACAAAAGAGCTTTGCCTCTGTCACAAATTAATAAAAATTACAGTGAACAAAAGTTTAAATTCCTATAGAACTTCACACCTTAAGAATGTATCTACAGATTCCCAGTGTCCCACAGTCTAGGACTGCCAAATTTAGAAAATAAAAATGCAGGCTACCCAGTTAAGTGTGAATTTCAGACAAACGATGAACAACTTTTATGTAATGTTTAGGATATGCTTACTCTAAAATATTACTTCCTATTTATCTGAAATTCACATTTAACTGAGTGCCCTGTATTTTACCTGGCAAGTCTATCATAGTCCTCAGGTTGAAAGAGACAACAGTGACATCAATACATTCCAAAGCCAAGTATAATGAGTGTTGATTATCTACTGATCTGGATTATCTGAGCCATTGTTACTTGATAGGAAGAGGCAAATTGGGGTATGTGGGCTCAATCTAGCTTCATGCCTGTTAGTGTACAGCCCACAAGTTGAGAATAGATTCTACTTTTAAATGGTTGAAAAAAATAAAAAATAGGAATATTTCATGATGTGAGGATTATGTGAAACTCAAATTTCAGAGTCCGTAACTAAAGTTCAATTGGAAACCCTAATTTATTTATTGTCCTTGGCTTCTTTCTCCATGCAACAATTGAGTAGTTGCTACAGAGACTGGCTCACAAAACCTAAAATATTTACTATCTGGCCCTTTACAGAAAAAGCTTCCTAACCTCAGCTCTCCAGACCAAATGATTTTAAATTAATTTCTTTCCTGGACAAAACAAGAATGCCCTACAAAAGCACATTTTTGGTTCATCAACTTGAAAATTTATAAAATTGAAATTAAAGGAGTCTACATATATAATTGTGGCAAGATTAACATAAATAGCTCTGGTCATGCGAGAGAGAGTTGCAAACTACCACTGTGGTGAAACTTTCCATGAAGTCCAGCACCATGTCTGGCAAAGCTCAGGTTATAAGGGAATGTCTCTCGAATTAATGAATACCAATTAAATGACATGGCCCTGTCACTGCTGTTTGTAGAAAAACTATCCACTGGGGCGCCTGGGTGGCTCAGTCCGTTAAGCGTCCGACTTTGGCTCAGGTCATGATCTCAAGGTTCATGGGTTCAAGCCCCACGTTGGGCTCTGCGCTGACAGCTCAGAGCCTGGAGCCTGTTTCAGATTCTGTGTCTCCCTCTCTCTGACCCTCCCCTGCTCATGCTGTCTCTCTCTCTCTCTCTCAGAAATAAATAAAAAAACACTTAAAAAAAAAAAGAAAAACTATCCACTTTTCAAGAGGTAACTTATTCTTAACAATAATCTTGCCTTTTGCAAAAACTGTCATCTTACTAGGTACTCCAAGAACTAGAGATGTTAAGAAGCATTACTGAAACCATATTCAATATTTCTAAGGACATCAGGAGTATTACAACCTATATATAGAACTTCATTACATTATTAAATACCTAACTATAGTATCAAAGGTCTTAGTGTCCAGAGACGTGAACTCACTCTGGAAACACCCATCTTGTGTGTATCCCTATCATTAACCTCTACCGGCAACACCGAAGAGACGGAAAGTACAATAATTTCATGCTATCCAGTTTACTAACAGAATCACCTCTCTGTGCGACCAGTCTTTATTAACGGAAGCTAAGACTGCAGACATCAAACCAAATCCAGTTCCTTATTCTGCAGTGTATCATTTTGCTTTGTAATGACAACCACAAAGCCCCCACACTTACTAAACGAATGTCAACAATTCACTATTGACATCTTTTAAAACAACCCCTCCATTTGGTGGACGGATTACACATGTACCTAGAGATAAAAGTTATCTAGTTTCACAAAGAAACTTCCATCCAGGCGAAGGACATTAAAAGACAATTCGTAAAATAAAGACACTGAAGCGGACAGGCTCTGCTCTCTGTGAGCTCCGAAGCCTATGCATTTCCGACCACTCATACGTAGGCCTGTCATTTCCCTATTTCGCTGAGACGAGCGCCGTGGTTTTCGAACATTCGCCAAGGAACTAAAAAGGCAACTGCAAGGCAAACAGACCCTACACGTAAACACTCCTGTTTACATTCTCCATTTTCCATCGAGGCGAAGGAAACACGCGAACGTATCTCACAAGTACGAACGGTGACAGCCATGGTTTCCCTGTCGCACCCCACAACAACCTGTGAGGCCGGCGGGCGGCGCGGGGTGCCTCGGCTCCCAGACGAAAGCTCGGTCGCCCATCCCTCTGCCGACCCCGGGAGCCCCTCGCCAGTCTAGAAGCCTCTCAGGGAGGGGCAGGAGCCCGGTTTCCACTAAGCGACTCCAGACACTGCTGGCTGCCAACCGAGACAGCTTTGCTAAACACAAGACGGCTGTCCTGAGAGGCCCGGGAGGCGCCAGGCACCGAGCGAGGGGGCCCAGCCCGGGGGCGAAGAAGCCCCGGGTAGCGGGGCTCGCCGGGGGCGGGAGCCGCCCGGGTCACCTGCCCCTCGGGCCAGCCCGGGAGCCCAGGCGGGGAGCCGCGAGCGATCCCAGCTGGGCCTCGGGCGCCGGCCCGGGACGGAGGCTGGAGGCTCCAGCGGCCGCGGCGGGGGGCCCGGCACCTACGTGGTCGGCGTTGCTGTTGGCGCTGTGGAAACACACAGCGCTGAAGGTGTAGCCCGAAATGGAAGCCGCCATGATGGAAATCTCCAACTCCCCCATCATGCCCCGCGGAGGGCACACTGCCTTCCGGCCGGCCCCGCCCCTCGGCATCCTGGGAAATGAAGTCTTGGGCGGGTGAGGCCAAGGGGCCGGAGCACTGAGAGAGAGGCCGTTTTGCGCGGTTGGAACCCGCCCTCGCGACGTGTCCCCCGTGTCGCGCCCGCCACACCTCAGCTCCTGCCTCTGCTGTATAGCCCTTGGTAGTTCCCCAAATCGTTTTCTTCTCTTCGCAAATGAAAGTCTTACTAATCAAAGCCAACTCAAGAATGAAAGGAGGGAGAGGATTCAAACAAGTGCGTGGTTTGCGTTTCACATGGAAATAACATGCTGTTACTTCCGTTTTCTTTTTCTATTAATTTTTTATAACGTTTATTCATTTTTGAGAGAGAGAGTGAGCAGGGGAGGGGCAGAGAGAGGGAGACACAGAATCCGAAGCACCTCCAGGCTCCGAGCTGTCAGCGCAGAGCCAGACTCGGGGCTCGAACCCAGGAACCGTGAGGTCATGACCTGAGCTGAAGTCGGACGCTTAAGCGACTGATCCACCCAGGCGCCCCCGTTATTTCCTTTTTCGAACGACCCCTCTGGCCGCAGTGTGGAGACTATAATGCGGCGGGGGGGGGGGGCGGGGGGGGCAGGAGGAAGGGTGGTACTATGATCCGCAGGAGGGAGGGGACTTGGGGTGGTTGGAAGTGAAACGGGGGTAGCCCCGGAGGTGGTAAGGGATTAGATTCTGTAACAAAAGAACACGAATGTAACGAAAAATCATAGAAGATTGAAACAACGAATTAAAAACTAACAGCCAAAAGGAAATGTCACAAAGTTAGGAAAAGAAGATCAGGAAGCCTTATTCTTTCTTCCGTTTATCCACACTTTCAGGTTCAAAACTGGACTCTTGATCTCCCGCAAGTCTCCTTCGACCACACTTTTCCCCAAGTTCAGCAAAAATACCGTTTTCTGACTTGCACAGCCCCAAAAGCTTGGAATCATTGTTGACCTCCCCCCGCCCCTTTGATCAGTCAGCACACTTTTTTTTTTTCCTGAGAGAGACAGACAGACAACGTGAACAGGGGAGGGTCAGAGAGAGACGGAGACACAGAATCCAAAGCAGGCTCCAGGCTCTGAGCTGTCAGCACAGAGCCCGACACGGGGCTCGAACCCACGAACCATGAGATCATGACCTGAGCGGAAGCCGGATGCTTAACCCACTGAGCCACCCAGGGGCCCCATAGTCAGCACAGTCTTAAAAATATATGGAGGATCCTACAACTCACCGCTAGCACCCCTGTCACCTACATGGGGGGTCTAAATCATCGACTCCTCATGGATCTTTGTAACAGTCTGTAACTCAAGATCCCTGAACTGGGGCAATTTTACCCCTTGGGGGACATTTGGCAGTGTCCGGAGGCATTTTTGGATGTCACAATTTGGCGGAGGGAGCCACAGGTTATTTAGTGGTTAGAGGGCAAGGATGCTACTAAACATCCTACAAGCTTGGACACCCCCCCCCCACCTCCACCCCTAAACTGCATGAGGTTGAGAAACCCTGTGTTCTTTAACCCCTTCCCTGCCAAATCTAATTTCAACATAGCAACTAAATTGGTCAGGCTAAAATTTAAACTTAAAATTTAAAGCATGTTGCTTCTTGGTCTAGACCCAAACCTTGTAATGACTTGGCTCCTATTACTCATTTGACTTCCTTTCTTACTACTGCCCTCTTTGTTCACTCTGCTTCAGCTACACTAGTCTATTTCATCCTACCTCAGGGCCTTTGCACTTGCTGTTCCCTTTGCCTAGAGTGCTCTTCTCACAGATAGTTGCAAGATGTATTCCTTTACCTCTGCTCTAGGTGCTCTGCTGTGGGACCCATACCCACCTTTGCGGGACTTATTATTCTACCGTCCCCTGCTTCTTCCCCAGCTGAGGAAGTTGTCACCTTTCTCATGGAATTACCCTCAGTATAGTGTCATTTACCCTCAGTATAGTGTCATTGCCTAAGGTCGTTCCTCATTTTCTGGGCAACCAACATTCACTGCCTCATCAGTGCAGATGGATAAAGGCTCACCTCTTTCCCTCCACCCCAGCTCCAGGGTGCCCTGCAGGGGGAAGAGGTGCGTGCTGTGGTGCTGTTGCAAGGGTACCCCAGTCCAGCAACTTCCTCCGGCCAGCTCTGTCTGTTTCCCTTCCCCAGTAGGTGGGGATCCTGAGAGCTCTCCCTAGTAAGCTTCTCTCTTGTGTTCCTCTCTGTCTTAGACTCTGCTTCCCTGGGGATATAACCTATGAGAACCTGTCGTAGGTTTTCACTTCATGCCACCGGTCAGAGGATCCTTCCCTTATCACCCCAACGAGGCCGCAGCCCCAACCCCACCTTCTCAATATTCCTTCCCTGCTTTCCCTTCCCCGTTCCTACTTATCACCAGCCAACATCATCCCTATTGTATTCATTTCTCAGCATGCTGTCTGTGTCTCTCCCCTGGCACATGTGAGCTGCATGCAGACACGGATTCATCTTTGATTTGCTTACTGCCGCGGTCCAGCACTAGTAACACTGCGTGGGGTGGAGACATGACCCAACACGTGGTTGCACTGCCTGCTGAATGCTTGTGGAGTGAATGTTGCATGTAAAGTGGGAGGGTCCCACAGAAGGTGGCTGTGTTTTTTCAGCAGGTGCCAGAGGGGGACGGAGATAAAAGAAGCTAATACAAGCTATAAGCTCATTACTTACAAGGCGCCTTGGGTGGCCCCCTGAAAAAGAGATTTGAGATTCAGGAGGAGATGAGAGAGGAAAGAGCCAGATGGACCAATAGCGTTTTCAGGGAGAAGGAGAAAAGAGGGAGATGAGTGGCTGCAGCGAGAGTCTGAACTTTGGAGAGAGATGAGAATAAGGAAGTTTTAGGGTGTGGTATTGTGTATGGTATGCTGTAATTCCTCTGGACTGCCTTCTTACGAAAACCTTCAGCAAAACTTCTACGCTGATAGAATGCACCCATGCAGTGGTGATGAGGCAGGCTTTCAAGTAGATCGCTTGGGTTCCATTGTCAGGTCTGGCACTCACTGTGTGACCTGGCACAACTTCTCTGTGCCTTGGTTTGCTCCTCTGTAAAATGAGGATACTGGCACCTGCATGATGCGGCAATCTTAAGGAGTAAATGAGATAGCATAATGGATGCTTAACATGGTCCCTGACACCCAGCGACAGCCTGCTGAATGCTAGCCATCATTTCTACTGTCATGAAGTAGTTTAGAAGATAAAAGAGATCTATAGGCTCTTATAAGAAAAAACCTCCAAGTATATCACCACAATATTCGAAGTATTTTTTAAAACATTTTTTAACATTTATTTATTTTTGAGACAGAGAGAGACAGAGCACGAGCTGGGGACGGGCAGAGAGAGAAAGGGAGACACAGAATCTGAAACAGGCTCCAGGCTCTGAGCTGTCAGCACAGAGCCTGATGCAGGGCTCGAACCCACGGACCGTGAGATCATGACCTGAGTCAAAGTCGGACACTTAACTGACTCAGCTACCCACTTTTTTTTTTTAAGCATTATTCATTTTGAGAGGGAGAAAAGAGAACTAGCTGGGGAGGGGAAGAGAGAGACAGAGAGAGAGAATGAGAGAGAGAGAGAGAGAGAGAGAGAGAGAGAGAGAGGCATTCCCAAGCAGACTCCATGCTGTCAGCGCAGAGCCCGATGCAGGGCTCCAACTCTGAATGGTGAGATCATGACCTGAGCCGAATTCGAAGCTTAACCGACTGAGTCACCCAGGCACCCCTCACCACAGTATTCTTTTTTTTTTTTACAAATAGTTTATTGTCAAATTAGTTTCTACATAACACTCAGTGCTCATCCCCAAAGTGCCCTCCTTCATGCCCATCCCCCGCTCCCCCCCACATCCATCAGTCCTCAGTTTTTGTCAGCATTCAAGAGTCTCTCATGGTTTGCCTCTCTCCCTTTCCCCCACCATTTCCGCCCTTCTTCTCCCCCTTGGTCCTCGGTCAAGTTCCTCCTAATCCTCTTATACGTGCAAACATGGTATTTGTCCTTCTCTGCCTGACTTATTTCGCTCAGCATAACACCCTCAAGGTCCATCCATGTTGCTACCCATGGCCAGATTTCATTGTTTCTCATTGCCATGTAGTATTCCATGGTATAGATAAACCACATCTTCTTGATCCATTCATCTGTTGATGGACACTTAGGCTCTTTCCATGTTTTAGCTATTGTGGAGAGTGCTGCTATGAACATTGGGGTACAAGTGCTCCTATGCCTCAGCATTTCTGTATCCCTTGGGTAAATTCCTAGCAGTGCTATTGCTGGGTCATAAGGGAGTTCTAATGTTAGTTTCCTGAGGAACCTCCACACTGTTTTCCAGAGGGGCTGTACCAGTTTACATTCCCACCAACAGTGCAGGAGGGTGCCCGTTTCTCCACATCCTCGCCAGCATCTAGAGTTCTCTGATTTGCTCATTTTAGCCACTCTGACTGGCGTCACCACAGTATTCTTAAGGGAAAATGCAACTTGCAAACAATGCAAAGAGTC
Organism: Hyaena hyaena; assembly: GCF_003009895.1. Taxonomy (NCBI): domain Eukaryota; kingdom Metazoa; phylum Chordata; class Mammalia; order Carnivora; family Hyaenidae; genus Hyaena; species Hyaena hyaena. The sequence continues at coordinate 1,599,385 of NW_024080763.1, forward strand.
AGGTTCCATTTCTATGTATTTATCAAAAGAACCCCGTGCCTCTCTGCAGGTGCAGGGATGCAGGCAAACGCCACACTGCGATGATGGGTCTAAAAGAGACAAGAAAGTCCACTTTCACTATGCCCACCAGGCAGTCGAGGCAGCTGAGACGTAAAAGGTGTCAATTAAGCGACTTGCCCAAGGTCATCCCTGGTATGGACTAAGTTGGGATTGAAGTTCAGGACTTCAATAGTCAGGACTTCAAGACTCTGTAGTCTATGAACAGGTAAGAAAATGCAAAGTAAAGGAATGAGTGGTGTCAGGCACGGAAGAAGAGAAAACCCAGCTGAGTCATGGAGGCCTCCGTGGAGGAAGAGAGGGGCACAGAGGATGGTTGGGACCAGGAAGGGGCCTAGCGCTGAGCGGCTTGAGGGAGGTCTACTCCAAAGGGGTGGCAGTGGCCCCAGACAGCTGTGAGCCTCAGCCGCCCAAGGGAAGGCAGGGTGGTGGGGACAGGCTGGAAAAGCGGGCCCTGAGCCCAGAGGCCCGGGGGAGACCGGAGCTGTGTGCAGAGTGGGGGAAGGACAAAACCAGGGAGGTGCTCTGCTTTGCCTGACGGCACGACGGCCAGGGGCCACGTGAATGGAGAACACAGGGGAGAGAGGGTTCGGAGGCACTGGGGTTGGGGGAGGAGGCAGTGCCAGAACGTTTGGTTTTCCACAGGTTGAGTTTAACGTAACAAGGGACCTCTAGGCACCTGCCCGGAAAAGCCTGGAGCTGGGGGTAGGGGGTGAAATTGGAAGTCAGGAATAGTAAGAACAATAGCTAATGAGTACTGAACACTCACCGTCCGTCAGGCTGTTCTAAGCTCTTCACGTGCACAGTCTATTACGGAATAGACTTCTCGACAACACTCTGAAATAGATCCATTTTGAATCCCATGTTATGACCGAAGAAGCTGAGCTAGCATTTAGTGAGCATTTAGCATGTGTCAGGCATGGAGGATTTCACAGGAATTACCGTATTTACTTATTTTATTTTATTTATTTTTTTTAAATTTTTTTAAATTTTTTTTAATGTTTTATTTATTTCTAGGAGAGAGAGAGACAGCATGAGCAGGGGAGGGTCAGAGAGAGAGGGAGTCACAGACTCTGAAATAGGCTCCAGGCTCTGAGCTGTCAGTCAGCACAGAGCCCGACGAGGGGCTCGAACCCACGGACCGCGAGATCATGACCTAAGCGAAAGTCGGATGCTTAACCGACTAAGCCACCCAGGCGCCCCAGTATTTACTTATTTTAAAGTTTATTTATTTATTTTGAGAGAGAGAGGGGGAGAGAGAGAGAGAGAGAGAGAGAGAGAGAGAATCCCAAGCAGTCTCCACACTATCAGTGCAGAGCCTAATGCGGGGCTCGAACTCATGAGCCATGAAATCATGACCTGAGCTGAAATCAAGAGTCAGACATCTAACTGACTGAACCACCCAGGCGCCCCAGAATTTACTTCATTTAATGCCACAGGCATTATTATTATTATTATTTTATTATAGTATAACGATGGGCAAACTGAGGCCCTGAAAAGTTAAAGAGCTTGCCTGTAGTCACACATGATAGGGTCAGGGCTCAAAACCTGAGTCCAGCTCCAGAGCTGCCTGCCTACCTTCCTGTTTAAAAGGCTCACCTGGGTGACTCAGCCGGTTAAGCGTCTGACTTCGGCTCAGGTCATGGTCTCACCGCTGGTGAGTTTGAGCCCTGCATCGGGCTCTGTGCTGACAGCTCAGAGCCTGGAGCTGCTTCGGATTCTGTGTCTCCCTCTCTCTCTGCCCCTCCCCTGCTCACGTTGTGCCTCTCTCTCTCCTTCAAAAATAAGTAAACATTAAAAAAATGTTTAAAAGGCTCACTTAAGAGCAGGTGGTGCTGGAGGGGTTTTCAAGAAGAGTTCTAGGGGCGCCTGGGTGGCTCAGTTGGTTAAGTGTCTGACTTCGGCTCAGGTCATTATCTCACGGTTCGTGGGTTCGAGCCCCACGTCTGGCTCTGTGCTGACAACTAGCTCAGAGACTGGAGCCTGCTTCGGGTTCTGTGTCTCCCTCTCTCTGACCCTTCCCTGCTCACGCTGTCTCTCTCTCTCTCTCTCTCAGAAATAAACAAAACAAAACAAAAAAGAAATAAAACATTTAAAAAAAATTAAAAAAAAAAAAAGGGTCCTAACAGTGTTGACCACTACAGAGGATCAAGGAAGGTGAAGCCTGCAACTTAACCCTAGGTTTGCCAGTTGCGAAGGGTTTGAGAACTCTTAAAAGCACAGTTTCAGAGAAGTTGGAGGTAAGCAGGGTTCCAGGCTGCAGTGATCGGTGACATTAGAGGGAGACGAGGCCGCCCAGAGTACTCAAGGAGCCTCCCCTGCCGAGGTAACGGGCACCTGGTGAGAGAGACTGTTTTCCTTGGCACATTCCACCTTCTCCCTGGCGATGGGCAGCTCCACGCGGATTGGGCTTCTCTACCCTCCAATAAGAATCCCGTTGCCCCGGGTGATCAGAGGTGGTGCCCCACACAGCCATCGGGACTAAACAGCCAGAAAAGTCCTGGAGCCACAGAAGGAACTCTGTATAAACAGAGGGTTCTTCCAGGGCTCCATACCAACAACTGTTTATAGCATTCATCACACACAGCAAAAACATCTTAAGTGTTGGCAAAACACCAGATTGAAGACGGCCTTATCTTTCATGGATACTTCTTAATTAGAACCTAAAACTGTTTAAGACTTGGTCATATTCAAGCTTGCTTTCTCTGGCATCTAGAGTCTACAAAAGATCAAAACAACCATTTGCCCAGAGCAGCACTAAATGGCTGTAGCATTTGGTGGTTTTATTACACTGTAATAAGGTTACTTACGTTCTTTCTTGAGTTCTTTAATCACTATATACACGGGTCCCCATCTGTCTTTTACTGTAGTCTATCACCAGCGGTTGCTTGAAGATCTTGGAACATCTTCTATAGGAGGAGATGCACATTTGGTCCTAATTGGGATTTCTGTGAACTGGAGAGGCAACTATTGATGCCGTTTACCTCTAGGGACTTATTGGACTTCTGTCTGCTGAGTCAACAGAAACGTAGCCTAGGAAACATTCCATTTGGTTGGAAGGCAGCCTTATTAGAAGCCTTCGAGAGCCTGGCCTAGGACATTTGACTGTAGATAGTTCATGGCTGCTATGGAAAACTGCCCAGACCTTTGGCCTACAAGATTTCTCATATTATACTGCAGAACTCCCAATGGTAGTCAGACCAAGAGGCAGATGAATCTCAGGTTCATTGGTAGGGAGCAACCTGGTATAAGAAGTCACTGTGTATTTCGGGAGTGGGGCAGGTGAGGAAGTTGAAACACACAAAGGTTAGGAGTCTCTGACAAGATCAGGTGCCTGGCTTGGGGCACAGCTAAGACAGGCATCCGGGCATCTTGACTCCCAGCACTTTCTTCCGTAACACTCTGATCCTCATTTTTGGAATATTTCTGTCTGGGGGGTGGGTGTAATAAGGCATTTATTTCCTGGGCATAAATTCCCATGTCCACCAGTGATGTCAAGTACCAAGAGGGTAGAATACTATTTTTAAGGCAGAATTCCGGCTATAAATTAAACTAGCTTTCTGACCAGGAAGCCAAATAACGTGGTGGGCTGTCGCATCTACCTTCCAGATCTGACCATGACATGAATACATGAGGTGATTTGTGCGTTTGCAGTGAGCAGTTTGGCTTCGCCTATTTAGTGGGGGTTTCCCCCTGCAGCCGTTTTCCAAAATGCAATACCTTGAATAGTCCTGTTAAAAAAAATACAGCTGAGTAACTTTAAATATCTAATTGCCTTTATTCAATGATTCATGAAACAGGTAACATCCCATGTAGCAAGAAGGGAGCTCTGAGGAGTTGTACAAAATGGAAGGTTTTTATAGGCCGAAGGTGGGACTAGTAAATTACGAATGGATTATTTCAACATCTTAAGCTAATGTAACATTGTCAACTATATTTCAATAATAATTTAATAAGTGGATTGTTTTAGGGACGGTCACCTTCCCTTAAGGGAAGGCAGGGGGTCTTGTCAGGCAGATTACCTCACTAGTGCCCACCAGAAAAATTCCAGATTGGTTTAAAATTCCACTCCTGGGGCGCCTGGGTGGCTTAGTCGGTTGAGCGTCCGACTTTCGCTTGGGTCATGATCTCGCGGTTCGTGGGTTCGAGCCCCGCGTCGGGCTCTGTGCTGACAGCCAGCTCGGAGCCTGGAGCCTATTTCGGAGTCTGTGTCTCCCTCTCTCTCTGGCCCTCCCCTGCTCACGCTGTCTCTCTCTCTCTCCTAGAAATGAATGAAAAAAAAAATTAAAAATTCCACTCCTGGGAAGGGTGCTTGGCTGGCTCAGCCGGAAGAGCACCTACTCTTGATCTCCGGGTTGTTTGAGCCCAATGTTGGGTTTAGAGATTACTTAAAAATAAAATCTAAAAAAAAAAAAAATTCAACTCTAGGGAGAGGCTGAAGCTGCAAAGTTGGGTATTAAGCCTCAGCGAGTGTTAGCAAAACTGACTCCATTTTGGATCTGTTTCTTTTCCACAGCCCCTTAGAAACAGCAGTCCCCAAATGCGGTGGCGCTTAGGCGGGCACCTCAGAAAGGGGGTGCATCAGACTTTGGCTGGAGGGGGCAGAGAGGGAGGCGAGGCTCAGTCTCGCACTCAGGACCAGAGCAGAGCTAAAGAAGCCGGGCCGGGAGCAGTAGAGCGGGCGGCCTCCCGCCGCCTAGAGGCGCCGTCCACAAGGCCGCTCTGTCCGTGCTTCATCTCTATGGCGGCCCCAACGGCCCTCTGGGTCGCGGAGCGGGATGAACCCTGGCGCCGGCGCCGGCGGCGGCTGCGCTGGGTCCCCGGTGCGGTCCCGAGGGGGCAGTCCCGGAGGGGATGGCTTTGCCCCGTCGGCGCTGGGGACTCGAGAGCAGTGAGTGTGGCGTACCGCGGGGGAGCGTGAGCGGCACCGCCAGGGCTGGGCCCCGGGAAAGGGACCGGGAGGGGTATGGGGCCCCGGACGATGGGGAGGACCTGGGGGCGTGACACGTGGAAGGTGAGGCGGGGGAGTGGAGACGGGGTTGATGGGCCGGAATCCCGAGGGGCCACCCTGTAGGCGGTTAAGAAGCTTTCCAGGGGGTCGATGTGTAAAGAGCTCGTAGGGTGCGGAATGCTCTTCGAAGCGCGTGGGGAGGCCTCGTAGGGGTCTCGAACCCGAGGGGCAGGCTTGGGGAAAGGGCGAGGAGGTGGGCTGGCCGTAGTGGGGGTGGGCACGGGTAGGGGGGCACTGCTAAGGCTTAGGGGATGGGGTCGGGATGTGGGAGCTGGAAGGGGTGGGAGTGAAGGGTGACCTGAGGAAGGAGCGAGGCGATAGTGGGGCATCTTGGGCTCGAAGAAAGTGGTCTGACCTTAAATCGATGTTCAGTAATTATGAACGAATGAATAGATGGATGAACGAAGGACGGAGGAGGGTTAGGATGAGAGCTGAGTTGGAGGGGTGAGAGGGAGCGGCGATTCTAGAGAGATGAAGTAGGAAGAGAAGGATGGGAAGACTACTTAAAAGGAGCCTGTCTTAAACTTGGAGTTAATTTTTAGGCAGAGCTTACGTTTGGTAATTTCCTTCGTGAGTAAGCCGGGAATTGACAGCAAATCTTTGTGTTTGCATGTTTTAGACTGCAATGTGCTGTAATGACACTTTGCATCTACAGTCAAGTTTTGGACTTGTGTTTGGGACTTAGGGATCCTTGAACAAATATTTGCTTGTATTTTTTTTTTTTTAAGGTAAAACCTACAGTATTTTTAATATGTCAGAAATTGTAGCACTCTACACGTGTAAACTTATACTGCTTGTCGGTGTCTTTCATACTTTTAACACAGGGATGTTAAGGGGTGGATCTATGTGTATTGATGGTACAATAATGTTTTAAACTTCTGTCATAAGTACCTCGAATGTATTAGAAACATATTTAATTCTTAATGCAGTTTAATTCAAGAATCTTGCTTTGCATTTGATTATATAGTTGGAATGCTGTCTATGAGAGAGAACTGCAAAGTTTCCAAGAATATGGAGATACAGGCGAAATCTGGTGAGTTAGAAAACATAGTGGAATTGTGATTCAGGAGAGAGAGAGAGAGAGAGAGAGTGTGTGTGTGTGTGTGTGTGTGTCTTTTAAGTGTTTATCCTAAAGAAAGCCTAAAATTCTTGGGAACTTTGGACTGATTCTGGCTTTAGTGGGTAGATTTAAAGAATCTCTCTCTTCTCCCACTTTTAATGGTCCAGACTTAAGTTGGATAGCTATGGAGGTATCTCCAGCTTAAAAAAATTTTTTTTAATGTTTTATTTATTTTTGAGAGAGAGAGACAGAGTATGAGCAGGGGAGGGGCAGAGAGAGAGGGAGACGCAGAAGCCAAAGCAGTTCCAGGCTCTGAGCTGTCAGCATAGAGCCTGATGCGGGGCTCGAACTCGTGAACCACAAGATCATGACCTGGGCATAAGTCGGATGCCTAACTGACTCAGCCACCTAGGTGCCCCTCTCCAGCTTTTTGAAAATTTATGTTATGCCCGTTGGTTTTTATGAAAGACTTAACATTAGTACCTGTTTTGCTAACTGAAATCCAAAGATTTTTACCTTTAAAAAAAAGTTTTTTTTAATGTTTATTTTTGAGAAATAGAGCGTGTGTGGGGGAGGGGCAGAGAGCCAGGGAGACAGAATCCGAAGGAGGCTCCAGGTTCTGAGCTGTCAGCACAGAGCCCGACGTGGGGCTTGAACTCGCAAACTGTGAGATCGTGACTTGAGCCGAAGTCGGACGCTTAACCGATTGAGCCTCCCAGGTGCCCGAAGATTTTTACTTCTACAAAAAACGGTGAAGAATAAAAATAGCGTTCACCGTTTGTTTTGCATCATGAGCCCTTAGAGAGGCAGTGCCCACCCCTAACAGCAAGCTGGTGCTGCCAGGCTCCTTCCCAGGAACTACTCTTAGCATCCCAGCATCAAGCTGCCATAGCTTTGAACAGTGTCTGTGCTTTGTCTTGATTTATTTTGTACATCTGTTAGCAAGATGTGTCTTAAGGTATTAGGCCTAAGAGAGGTTATTTTTGAGGTCTGGGAATGCTCATAAAATTTTACCATATAAATTACTGGTAATTGCCTCTTTGCTCTGTGCCACTTTGCCATAGGAAAGATTTCATTGCAATGTTCTACTTGCGGTTAGAGGGGGGAGACCCGTATTAGGAAATTACTGTCATCTTGTGATTGTCCTTGTTCAATAAGCAGTAACATTGTGAGCTGTACACAAGTGTTAGTGCTGATGTAGAGAAACATTAATAAATAGCATATTGACCTTACCCTATTCTATTCTTTCTATTCTATTCTATTCTTGAGGGTGTTTTCTCTTAAGTACTAGTAGAGGTGAAGCTTAAATAGTCACAGATGCTACTGCTTACTTTCAAAAAAGACTGACTCGAGCGTAATGAATAAGCTGCTTAAATGGAATCTAGTTGTAATCTTTGCTCTGTGTTCCTCTGGTATTTGAGTAACGGATTCTCTGTTTCTAATAGGTTTGGAGAAGAGAGTATGAATCGGCTAATAAGGTGGATGCAAAAACGCGAGATTCCTTTGGACGCTTCAGTGCTTGATATTGGAACTGGAAATGGTGTTTTCTTGGTTGAACTTGTTGGTACTTTTAGTATTCCTGTGTCAAAGCCAAATTTTAAAGTGAAATTTTAAAAAATCTGGCAAATGAGGATTCTAAGCTTGTGAATCTAAAGTAGTAGAGCAGCTGTACCGCCTGCTTTGAGAAGTCACATGGTACAAAAGGAGGCTACGTGGCTTGTGAGAAAGTAGGACATCCGAGTCTTAGTCTTGGCCCTTCTGGCCTTAACCTTGAGCTTGAGCAAGCCGCTTAATTTCTCTGGGTGTAGGTTCTTTCCTAAAACTTTTGACTAGGTGATCTTAATTGGTTTCTTCTAGCTCAAAACTCTAGAAATCTGTGTGTATAAAAGAAGAAGACTTTTTACATTTCTAGTGGGACAGAAATACCTTATCTTTGGGGAGTATATCTTTGGTTTTGAAGAGTATTCTGTCCATGGAACTGAGTTTCAGCACAGGTTCTGCTACTAACTAGGCCGTCATTGTTGTAGTGTGCCTGTAGTGTGCTCATCGCTGGGGCTTGTGCTATGGAGGAAATGATAACACGCTTCCTCCTAGATGGCTCTACTGTCTTAATTCATATGGATACACCTACAATGGTGAAATCTGTTGAATGACTTCCATGGGCCAAGGCTTGTATTTGCACTGGCAGCCTGAAAATGTAGAAAATATAGGGCCTTGGAGGAGCTAACATCCAAGTTGGGTGGAAATTGTACTGGCAGGGTGTAGTGAGTGTGCGTGGGGTATAAAGAGGGAGAATTTCAAGCAATAGAAACTGTTTAAAGGCATGAAGGTTTGAGGGTGCTTGGCTGGCTCAGTTGGTGGAGCATGAGAACTCTTGATCTTGGGATTGTGGGTTCGAGCCCCACGTTGGGTGCGGAGATTGCTTAAAAAAAATAAAAAATCTCGGGGCGCCTGGGTGGCTCAGTCGGTTAAGCATCCGACTTCAGCTCAGGTCATGATCTCAGGGTTTGTGGGTTCGAGCCCTGCGTTGGGCTCTGTGCTGGCAGCTAGCTCAGAGCCTGGAGCCTGGTTTGGATTCTGTGTCTCCCTCTCTCTCTGACCCTCTCCTGCTAATGCTGTCTCTTTCTCTCTCAGAAATAAATAAAACATAAAAAAATAAATTTAAAAAATCTCAAAAAAAGAAGACATAAAGGTTTGAAGCAGCATAGCATGTCTGAGCCTGTAAATAATTTGGTAAATTAGAATAGAAAATGTTTGTTTGAGATGGATGGCGATGAGGATTAAGTTAAAATAGGAGCCAAATATGTCATGCCTAACAGGTTAGATTTTACTTTTAGGCTATGGGGAGCCATTAACGTTTTATTCTAAACATTTATTTACTTTGAGAGAAAGAGCGCTAGTGGGGAAGGGGTGGAGAGAGAGGGAGAGATTGAGTCCCAAGCAGGCTCTACACTGTCAGCGCAGAGTCTGATGTGGGGCTCGATCCCACAAACCTGAGATTATGACCTGAGCTGAAATCAGGAGTTGGACGCTTAACCTACTGAGCCACTCAGGTGCCCCGCCATTAAAATGTTTCCCCCCCACACACACCGTTAAAATGTCTTAAGCAGTGGACTATGATTAGAAAAATTTATAGTAAATGTTTTTGAAACATCAAGGTGTAGCATATGTATGTTAAAGTGCACAAATCAAAAGTGTGTGGTTCAATGAATTATCACAAAGTGAACACACCTATGATCACCTACGAACTATCACCCTGGTCAAGACATATTACAGACTTTAGAAACTCCCCTGAACTCCCCAGCAGTCCTTTCTGAGTTACTCCCTCTTTCGTCTCTAAAAGTAACCATTAATCACAAGGAGTTTTAACATCAGATTAATTTGCCTGTTTTTGAATGTCTAAATGGAAGAATCTAGTGTATATTCTTTTTAGTGTCTTCTCCACATTCTGTGAGATTCACTCAAGTTGTGTGTAGGAGTAGTGCATTCATTTTCACTGCTGTTTAAGGTTTTTTGTTTGTTTGTTTTTACAAGATTTTACACATCTACACCTTTATTTACTTTTCCGTTAGTCTAAATCCTTGAGGGGTACAGCATGGCTCGCAGTCTGTGGCCAGTGGCTTTAGCAGGAAGGTTGCTTCGGACTTTGGCATGAATCATGCCGCTGTTTCCATGAGCACGAGTTCCTTTTCCCCACGTTGCTCTACTTTTGTTTGATTTGCCACCAGGAATCACTGGGTTGTTCTTGGCTTTGTACACGTAAGCACATCTCTTGCCTAGATAGCATTCAGTTTCATCTTGAACATAAACGCCTTCAATTTTAAGTAGAGCTGTGCTCTCCCTGTGGTGTTGGACACCATGCTTATAGCCAGCAAGAACGGCCTTGGACCACAGCCTTCCAGGAGGCTGGAAGGAAATATTTGCCATCACAGGCTCAAGGTGGCAGAAGGAGAAAGGGTTGTATAAGATTTAATTGTATTGCAGTTTTATTTATTCATTCTCTTGTTTACCTGTAGATTCTTTTGGATTTTAATAGTTTATTTGTAAAGGCTAATGATTTATCCTTTTTAAATAAAAAATTTTTTTTTTTATGTTTTATTCATTTCTGAGAGAGAGAGAGACCGCATGAGCAGGGGAGGGTCAGAGAGAGAGGGAGACACAGAATCTGAAACAGGCTCCAGGCTCTGAGCTAGCTGTCAACACAGAGCCCAACGCGGGGCTTGAACCCACGAACTGTGAGATCATGACCTGAGTTGAAGTCGGATGCTTAACCGACTGAGCCACCCAGGTCCCCCATGATTTATCCTTTAAGACTAGTAGGTTAAGTAGATTCTTTCAGATTTTTTACATATACAGTTGACTCTTGAACAACCCGGGTCTGAACTATGTAGGTCCACTTATTTGTGTTTAAAAAAAAAAAAAAAAATATATATATATATATACAGTACTGTAAATGTAGTTTTCTTATACTTTTTTTGAGTTTGTTTATTTAGAGACAGTAAGTGCAAACATGGGAGGGACAGAGAGAGAAGGGAGAGAGAGCAGGCTCCGTGCTGTCATCGTGGAGCAGGACAAGGGGCTCGAACTCAGGAACCGTGAGGTTATGACCTGAGTTGAAATCAAGGGCGAGATGCTTCACTGACTGAGCCACCCAGATGCTCCTCCTTATGATTTTCTTAATAACAGTTTCTTTTCTTTAGCTTACTTTATTGTAAGAATACAGTGTGTGATACGTATTCAAAATATGTGTTGACTGTTATGTTATCCTTAAGGTTTCCAGTCAACAATAGGCTATTAGTAAAGTTTTGTGGGAGTCAAAAGTTAAATGCGGATTTCTGACTGTGAGGGGTGTCTGCACTCGTAACCCCTATGTTGTTCAGTGATTAACTATAAATTACGCACACTGTGAATAATGGCAGTTTTATTTCTTCCTTTCCAATCCTTTATAACTTTTCTTCCCTTGTTACACTGTCTCTGACCTCTAATAGAATGTTGAGAAGTGATAATAGAAGACATCCTTGTCTTTTTCTCACCCTTTCAGAGATTACTTTGAATATTTCACTGTTAGGTATGATGTTAGATTGTAAGTTTGTTGTTTATTTTATAGATCACTTAATACCAGATTAAAGAAGTTTCCTCTTATTCCTCTTTTGCTGAAAGTGTGTGTGTGTGTGTGTGTGTGTGTGTGTGTGTGTGTGTGTGTTTCTCACCAGTCTTGTTATTTGTCAAGTGTTTTTCCTTTATCTCTGTGAGATAATCATATGAATTTTCTTCTTTAGGCTATTCGTGTTGGTGAATTACACTGATCATTTTCAAATGTTAAGTGCATCTCTGGAAGAAACCCAACTTATATATATTATTGGATTCAGTTTGTTAATATTTTGTTTAGGAGTGTTGCAGCTCTGTCCATGAGAAAGATGGGGTAATTGTCCTTTTTTGTAGTGTTCTTGTCAAATTTTAGTATCAGGTTACACCAGTATCATTAAATAAGAATGTATTTATTGAAAGAGTTTATTAATGAGTAGTGTTTTTTTTCCCTTTAAATGTTTGGTAGAGGGGTGCCTAGGTGGCTCTGTTGGTTAAGTGTCTGACTTTGGATTGGATCATGATCTCACGGTTCATGGGTTCGAGCCCTATGTCGTGCTCTGTGATGACAGTGTGGAAGCCTGCTTGGGATTCTCTCTCTAACTTTCTCTCTCTCTGTGCCTCTCCGCCTCATGCTTTCTCTCTTTCTCTCTAAAAAAAGTAAGTTAAAACTTTAAAAAAAGAATAAAAAAAACCTGGTAGAATTCACTGGTGCAGCCAACTAGATACGTAGTCTTTTAAGAGAAGTTACTTTCTTTTTTAATGTCAACTTATTAAATGTGTTTATGTAGAAAAATGGTCATTAAATATATAGCTTTTATAAGATGAACACTTTGTGTAACTCGCCAACCTGATCAAGAAATAAAACATTGTTAGCACCATAGAAGTAGCCCCTTTGTGTGCTCCCCCCCACATTCCCTTCTAAAGTTAACCACTATTTTGATATCTATCATCGTATGTTAGGCTACCTTTGAGATTAGCTGTACTGGTTTCTCATTGTGGTTTGAATTAGCATTTCCCTAATAACTAAGGATATTGAGCACCTTTTTATGTACTTAGTTGCCATTCGCTTATCTTTGGTGAAATGGGTGTCCACATTTTTTGCCTATTTTTAAATTGGATTGTTTACTTATTGTTAAGATTTGAGGATTCTTTACGTAATCTGGATATAAGTTCTTTGCCAGGTATGTGATTTCTAAGTGTTTTCTCCCATTTTCTGGCTTCTTTTTTTATTCTTTCTTTTTTTAATGTTTAAAATTTTTTTTTTTTGAGAGAGAGAGACAGATTGCGAGTAAGGGAGAGGCAGAGAGAGAGAGAGGGAGACACAGAATCTGAAGCAGGCTTCAGGCTCTGAGCTGTCCACACAGAGCCCAACACAGGGCTCGAACCCATGAATGCGAGATCATGACCTGAGCCAAAGTTGACACTCAACTGACTGAGCCACCCAGGTGCCCCTTTATAAAATTCTCTTAATAGTATCTTCTGAAGTGTAGAAGTTCTTGCTTTTGATGAAACTTAAAAAAAAGTTTGTTAACTTTCTTCTCATATGGATTGCTTTTGTTGTCATAATAAAGAACTCTTTGCCTAACCCAGGGTCACACAGGTAGTTTCCCATGTTGTCTCTGAAAGTTTAAAAAGTTTTACCTCTTATATTTATATCTGTGGTTCTTTTGGAGTTAAGTTGTCTGTAAGGTTTGAGAGACTGGTTGAGGTTCTTTTTTTCTGGTGTATGAATATTGTTTTCAACCATCATTTTCTGAAAAAATGATCCTTTGTCCATTACTTTGAGTTTTATGTGTTTTGGGCATGATCTAAATGGTAATATGCTTATGCACTTGATTTTTTTTTTTTTTTTGGATGCTTCTGTTAAACACGGATTTGTGAGGTTCCTTTTTTCAAACATGGCTTTCAATATTTCACTGTTAGGTGAAGCACTAGGTTGCTTCATTTAATTGTAATTTATTATTGTACGATATGAAAATACCACAATTTAATTATGTAGTCATTCATTCATTTATATGTTCGTTTTCCTGTTGATGGACATTTGGGCTGTTTCTTTCTTTTTTTTTAATGTTTTATTTATTTCTAGGAGAGAGAGAGAGAGACAGAATGAGCAGGGGAGGGTCAGAGAGAGAGGGAGTGACAGACTCTGAAACAGGCTCCAGGCTCTGAGCTGTCAGTCAGCACAGAGCCCGACGCGGGGCTCGAACCCACGAACCGCGAGATCATGACCTAAGCGAAAGTCGGACACTTAACTGACTAAGCCACCCAGGCGCCCCCATTTGGGCTGTTTCTAGTACTGGATTGTTACCAGTACTGCCAAACAGTTTTCCAAAAATGGTTGTACTAGTCTACACTCCTGGAGTGTATGAGAAGCCCATTCTTGCCAACCCCTGATCTTGTCAGTTTATACAATTTCAGTGATTCTCAGGGCTGTGTAGTGGCATCTCATGGTATTATTATTTCCTGATGACTAAAGATGTTGAACATACTTTCATATACATTTTGGCTATTTGGCTATTCTTTTTGGTGAAATGCCTGTTTAAGTTTTTTTTGCTTAATGTTAAAATTGAGGTGCCTGTGTTTTTCTTATTGATTTGTAGGAGTTCTTTATATATTTTGAATATGTGACATTTGTATTGCCAATATCTCCATCAGTTTAATATATCACTTAAAAAATTATTAGTGCTTTTGAATATTATATATTAAACCTTGCCTACCCAAAGTTGTAAAGAGATTTTCCTGTGTGTTCTTCTACAAGCTTTAATGTTTTCTTCATGTTTAGGTTCTGATAAATTGGTGTGTATGTTGGGAGGTAAAGTTTGAGGGTTTTTTTTTTCCCTCATGATTATCCAGGTAATCCAGCACCATTTATTGAAATGCCCATCCCTTCCCCGCCCTGCACTTCCGTTATAAGCCATATAGTGGTGTGTGCTTGGATCTGTTTCTGGATCCTCTGTTCTTTTTCTTTTTTTTTTTTTAATTTTTTAAATGTTTTATTGTTTTATTTATTTCTGAGAGAGAGAGAGGCAGTGTGATGAGCAGGGGAAGGTCAGAGAGAGAGGGAGATACAGAATCCGAAGCAGGTTTTAGGCTCTGAGCTGCCAGCGCAGAGCTAGATGCAGGGCTCGAACTCACTGACTGTGAGATCATGGCCTGAGCCGAAGTTGGATGCTTAACCGACTGAGCCCCTTGGGTGCCCCTCCTCTGTTCTGTTCCTCTGGGGCTGTTTGCTTATCCTTACGCCAGTGCCTTGCTGTCCTGGTTTCTGCAGCCTAATGTTTTCATGTTTGGTTGATGTAAATTCTCCAGTACTGATCTCTTCTCCATTGTTGTCTTGGCCGCTGTTAATTAACTTTTCCCATATTTATTTAAATCTTAGAATAATCTTACCATTTTTCAGGAAAAAAAAGAACACCTGGCATTTTGATTAGGATTGCACTGACTTTACAGACTAATTCAGGGAGGATGCATATTTATTTAAATTTTAAACTCATTGCTTTTCAGGAAAAAAAAATCCTAGGATTTTGATTAGGATGCATCGAATTTGGGGAGGGTTTAGATCTTAACAGTACTGAGTCTCTGAATCCACAAACATGATAGGTTCCTCCATTTATTTAGCTCTTTTTATTTTGCCACTAATATTTTGTAGTTGTCTCTGTAGAGATCGTCCATGTCTTTTCTTGGATTGATCCCTAGATGTTGGTTGTTGCAATTGTTATCGTCATGCTTGTAAGAATGGTTTCTGGTCATTAGTTGTTTCCTTGAATGTCTGCTTGTTTTCTCCTCAGTGCCAGAACCCAAATGTGAAAAAATGTTGGGAGATAGTTTGAGGTTTTGGATGATTGTTCTAGAAACCTAAAACATCTATATATGATAGTTTTATAAGTTCTGCTGTAAGAACAGACAGGCATGGGAGAAGAGGGAACTGGTAAGAGTAAATAGAATATCCTGGATTCCTGATGTAGAAGGAATTGAGGGAAACTGGGAGAAAATGAAGATCACGAAAAGTATGGAGTGAGACAACTTTAAGAGTAGGAGGTTGGCATCAAAGAGTGGATATTAGATTTTTAGGTTGAAAAGAATAGTCAAAGGTAGCAGAATCCTGTGGAAAACAGTCAACATGTTACTAGAGTTTAGATTAGGAATCAGTCACCTTGCGTTGAAAAGTTGAGGGAGTCTTAATGGATGGTGTTGGCATATGTTAAGTTTTGAAGGAAAGAAATTGTGTAAATATTGAAGAGCAGGAAGAGAATTTTAGACTACACTGTACTTTCCAGCTGCTTTTCTTCAAATTTCCTTTGAAATAACCTGTAGTCTGATTGTTCTAAAAAAGTTCAGTATAGTGTTGGGGGCGGGGGGGCTGAGTACCAGACACCATCATACTTCTCCCACAGGCACACTCCCCGGTGGGTTCATATGGCTAGTAGGCAGTGGGGACTGTAGCGTTAGGCGCAAAACTCTCAGGCCCAGTGAGTCTGAATTCTTTGGGGGATGTTAATACCTGCTCTCACATGTGTTTTGTAAACATTTCAAAACCAAAAAAGTACTTTACAAGTGTAAGGTGGTCAGTCACATGGCTGGATGTAGAATTGCATAATTTATAATCACACTGAAGGAAAATTTTTCAAGAACTTGCTATGTATGCATTTTATTTATTCGTATAACTTAATTGTGTTAAGTAAAATTTATGATAGATTTATGTGTGAATCAGAGCATATCAACACCAGAAGTTAATATTACATTTTTCTGCTTGAGGGTAAAAGTATTAAATGTGCGTTCTCATGATCTTTGAGAGAATGAATTTTCTTTTGAAATAGAAATCAAATACTATAAAAACAAATGAATGGTCATTTGATATAAATTTAAACTCTTAGTTGCTGTTCAGATCTACAATAAAATGTAAACAGTGTGTATTATTGGACAGTGTATGTCACTGGCTCTGTGAAATAAAACAGACCCAGCCCTACAGGAATATTATAATTCATAAGCAGAGCAGTATGTTAAGCCTTTACTTTAAACTAAAGTATAAAATTGTTTCTCTGTCTCTAGGCAAAATTTGGATTTTCTAATATTACTGGAATTGATTACTCTCCTTCTGCAATACAGCTTTCTGGAAGTATTATAGCGAAAGAAGGTTTATCTAACATTAAGTTGAAGGTAACTATTGTATTACTGTAACTTATTTGTCATAAAAGTTATAAAGTTTAAATATTTCTAAAGAGTACTTATTGACAATGTCTTTTGAACTCATAAAGTGAAGAGTCATTATAAATAAGCCAAATTGACACATTTTAAGTAACCATTAAAGTGTTCAGTCTAGTCAGCTTGGGGAAGGTATTTTCTCTTCTTGTGTGCACGTGTGTTCATCCTCTCACGTTTGCAAACACAAATAATAGCTCACTCTGGATCGGCTAGATCCAAAAATTCGAAGTACGTGAAGTGGTGTAATGCCACCAAAGATTACTTAGTTTATTTTTGTGTCCCGTGATCTGTGAGATGATGGCTCTTGGATTTATATATCGAGCCCAAGCTTCTCTGAGCTGTAGAATTATATAAAAACTGCATAGTTTATGCTTTTGCCTGGATAGCTAATGGTCTTTCATTTCGTCTGAAATGAAACTCTTCAGTTTCTCCTTAAACCTGCTTTATCCCAGTCTCTCCCATTTCTGTACTGGTGTCACCTCTTGTACTCACCCGAGACCCGTGGAGTCATCCTTGATTCTTCTCTTTCCTTTAAGTCTGGTTTCTAGTTCTGTTAGTTTTATCTTCAGAGTCCGTCAGGCTTGTGACCACTCCTTGCTATTTCTGCCGTTCCCTCCTAGGTCCGGGCTGCCGTCGTTTCTTGCCTGTGTGGCTACAGTGGCCTCTTACTGGGCCTTTCCATTTCTGCTCTTGCCACCCCACTGTCCACGACCACAGGTCAAGTGGAGTGATCTCTTAAAATATCAGTCAGCTCGTGTCACTGCCTTGCTCACAAGTCTCCAAGGGCTTCCCCAGTGTGTTGAGGATGGAATCTGACCCCCCCACCCCGTCTTACAAAGCCCCTCGTTTCTTACCTCTTTTCCTTTTTATCACCTGTATTCCAGTCACACTGGCTGGCTTTCTGCTCCTGAAGCATGTCTAGCCTGTTCTTTTCCAGTCTGTATACCTTTTGCTCTCTGCCTAGAATATTCTTGTCCCAGATCTTAGCTTGTGTGGCTCATTCTCGTCAGTCAGATCTGTGCTCCAATATCACCTTCTTGGCTCTTTCTTTACTACCTTTCCCAAAACATTTCTCTTCCTAGTCACTCACTGTCTTCATTATTCTGGGTTATATGGTCTTCATACCACTTTGTCTAAAATTATTTATTTGTTGTCTTTCCTTTAGAGAACATAAGATCTCGCTTCTCGGCCTTTTGGCTAAGATCAAGTGTGGAGAACATATGATATATTCTCCTACAGGGACCCTTTCTTTTTTGTTTACTATTATGTTTGCAGGGACTGAAAAGTCCCTGCATAGAGCGGTTGTTCATGAAATACGTATGGAATAAATGAGTACTTTTATACAGACATTTCGGATAGGAGCCTCTCTCAACTTAGCTCTTAGGAAAGGCAGTCATTTTTTGCTTCAGGGATACTGATTACATTGGTGTGAGGGAGGAGGGGAAAAACCCATGTTCAAATGCAAATAAACAAAATCCACATTTTTAAATCAGAGTGTTTTCGGTAATACGTACAGTCACTGTATTACTCTTTCAAAGTAGCTCCTCAGAACTAGGCTCACCGGGCAGTTGTGACTGTCCCATGCGGCCGAGGCAGGGCACCGCGCCCCGAGCTGCTGATGTGATCAGACGTTGTTGCGAATGAGCGCTGTGTTCCTGCAGGACTGTCACAGCCCAAAGCGCGTATTTATCAAGTGAAGTAACTGCAGTTTAAAGAGTCACTTCATTCCTTAGCTTCATGCCATTCCGTAAATCCATTAGTTTCTTTGTGAGCTGCTGAGTCAGGGCCGAAGAACTTGTGATGTACCAAGTTTGCTCCACATGACACAACTAGTCATGTCGGCCAGAAAACCTCTCCTTTCTGACGACCTGTTTGAGTTCCACATACTTTTTGCCCTCTTTAAGAATGCGTCAAATATTCTGGGTTTTTTTTTTTAAGTTTATTTATTTATTTTGAGAGAGAGAGAGAGATCGTGTGCACAGGTGCATGCTTGTGAGGGGAGGTGGGGGAACGGGCAAGGAGACGGGGAGAGAGAAAATCCCAAGCAGGCTCTGTACTGTCAATGCTGAGTCTGGTGCGGGGCTCGATCCCACGAACCGTGACATCATGACCTGAGCCGAAATCAAGAGTCGGATGCTTCACCGACTGAACCCCCCTGGTGCCCCCAAATATGCTACTTTTTGACAGGAATAATGTTTTCATCAACCAGGCTTGCGAGCTTCATTATGCACTGGTGTTATGAAGCCGTACACCTGGCTTTGATTTGTTTCCAAATTTGTAGAGATTTGGAATGTCCAGGAAACACTGTCAGTCTGTCTTACCAACCTTAGCTTTAATGATCTTGGAATGAAGCACATAAAAGTAGCTATAAAGTTGAAAATATGTTTATTGTATGTAAAATGCCATCATAATTAATTGGTCCTTTTAGCTATAACCTTTTACAGATTGTCACTTAAATTCAGTAAATAAAGAATGTATGTTAATTGTTCTCACAAAGACATTGGTTTTTAATATAGGTAGAAGACTTTTTGAATCTTTCCACAGAGCTGTCTGGATTTCATATTTGTGTTGACAAGGGGACTTTTGATGCCATTAGCCTTAATCCTGACAGTGCAATTGAGAAGAGGAAGCAGTATGTGAAATCCCTCTCCGGGGTGTTGAACGTCAAAGGCTTTTTTCTAATAACCTCATGTAATTGGACCAAGGAAGAGTTGCTAAATGAATTCAGTGAAGGTAAATGGCTCTCTGTTGCTTAAATGTGTGCTTACCTCAAGTTTAATGTACTTAAATCGGTTTTTCTTTTCCTTGGTGTTGTGGCGTTTTACTTTTCCATTTGTGGGAATTGTCTGCTTTTCTTCTCTTTTAACTGCATTTGCAAAGGACAAAAATAATATCCAGAGATCCAGAGTCCTTTTTAAAATTTTCCTAGAAATCCTGGCAGTTAGGTACTAACATGAGCCTATAAAACTTCAGTTCTTCATTTAAGCCATATACTCTCTTAGTTAGAGAATCCGACAGAAAGCACGTATGTTGTGCTTGACTTTAGCAAACTGATACATACTGTTAATCAGTAATACGCAGATGGAAGTAGTACTTTTAAAAATCTTACATGATGAGTGTTTTAACTCTGTAGTTACCTTCTTCTTCGTCTTGCTGATGGTCATTTAGGTATTTAGGCTTTATCTTATTTTCAGTGTATGTAGAACAATTATTTTCAACTTGGCACAGAAACAGAAGGTAGAGACTTTGTAGTAGAAATATGACCTGTTGGCTCTTGGGGGTGTCTCTCCCTTCTCCGTGGTTTTGGTTCCGAGTTAGCAACCTTTTTCACCCCATCGGGAAAGTGTGATTAGTACTGTGTCTACTAAGTGGGGTCTTGTGAGAACTGAGGGTGCATAACCTGTACACAAATATTCTGAGGTCTCTGGCAGACTGCTCCTCGCATAGCTTAAGGAATGTATTACCTGCCAGTTTATTCATGCAGTGCGCCGGCATTTCTGGGAAAGTGCCTTGAGAATCCAGAACTAGTATTTGTTTGTTTGTCTTCATAGACTCTTTTTTGCAGATTAGCATGAAGGTTTTTTTTTGAAGAAGTGGGAGGAATCTTTAGGATGGAATGTTAATAAAAGATATGGTGCTAAATTTGTTAGATTTTGAACCTCAGTTGTCCCCAGCTAATGGGAAACAAACTTATAACTGTTTTGCATGCACTTTACCTTAGAGTTTGTTTTCTTTTTGGTAAGGAGGGAATGGGCAGGAGGAGGGAGAACAGCTAACGCAGGTCTCTGTGTGCTTTCGGTGACTTTGGCGTGTTACAGAATGTAAAACCTGAAGTATTTGAGGCTTGAAATGTGAGCCTGTGGTTTCATTACTGTTGCCTCTGGAAAACAAGAATTATAGGTGATTTATTGTCCTGTATTTCGTGCCATTAATTTTACTATCTTCCATGTTAAATTTGTTTGCTTTAGAACTATTGAGGCCCCACGTCCATAGTCTTTCCCTGTTCCCGAGGCTTGACGGTTTTAATCAATGCTCGGAGTCAGCACCGTGTAGGGCGAGTTTCTTTCTCGGTTCTTAAATACAGGTGTTCTCTTTTACCCCTGGAGCCACAAGACGAAACTGTATTTGTGTGTCTTTGATAATGAGGAACAGACTTGAGCCTGGTAGAGTCCTTAAAATTGTGTATGTGTCTGAGCGCTCCTCTAACTTATGTTCAGTTTTAGAGCTTGATACAGAATTTAAATAGGCAAAATGTTACAGCAGGAAATGTTAACATGTACACTGGAAGACAGTTTTTAGGCATTTGCGTCTCTGAGAATCTGCCGTTTGGAGCTGGGTACCGAACGCACAGAGGACTGTGTGTCACTGCGGAGGCTCTTGTCAGTAGCCTCTCAGGATCGGCCCCCATGGTCCCTTCTGCATAGAATGAAGCTTGCTTCACCGGTCTTTTAAGACTTTTTGCTTCTTTCCTTATTTGAAACATAACTGTTCATAAAACTGTTGAAATAAATCTTGTATTTTTCCTTTATAGCTATATCTATATATAAACATTTTATGTTGTCATTTGTTTTGGTGAGGATTACCTGAATCATTTACCAAATATTGGGATGTTCTAATTTGATGTCCAAGGAACTGGACTTTCTTCTCTCTCTCTCTCTCTTTTTTAATGTTTATGAGAGAGAGAGAGAGCGTAAGAGAGCGTGAGAGAGCGAGTGCGGGCATGCACTCGAGAGCATGAGCGGGAGAGGGGCAGAGAGACAGGGAGACACAGAATCCGAAGCAGGCTCCAGGCTCCGAGCTGTCAGCACAGAGCCGGATGCGGGGCTTCAACCCATGAACTGTGAGATCATGACCTGAGCCAAAGTCGGATACCTAACCAACTAAGCCATGCAGGCACCCCAGCAACTGGACTTTCTTAAAACTACTGAATTAAAAACAATTTCGAAAACTATTTTACTACAAAAGTAATCCAAATTCCCTATGAAAAAGATTGAAAAATGTCGATAACCCCAACACAGAGCATACAGATTAAAAGAACTGAAAGTGGGGCACCTGGTTGGCTCTGTCGGTTGAGGTTCTGACTCAGGTCGTGATCCTAGGGTCGTGGGATTGAGCCCTGCGTTGGGCTCCACACTGAGTGTGAAGCCTGCCTAAAATTCTCTCTTTCCCTCTGCTCCTCTCTCCCTCTCACGTGCACTCATGTGCTCGCTCTCTCCTAAATTAAACAACAACAACAACAACAACAGCAAAAAACTAAAAGCATTTGTTACCTATCACTGGAATACAACCACTTTTTAAATTTCGGTGTATTATCTATTAAAATATAATAACTTCAATTTTATATCTTTAGTTCAAAGAGTTAAAAGATTAGTCCTGGAAAATTCACACAGACCTCTCCATTTTTTCTCCAAGTTTTTATAATAAAGTATTTTAAGCATGTGTAAAATTTCAGAATACAGATCGGTTTTGTACCTGTATGTCCACCACAGTGACTCCATTAGAGGCCTGTCCTGCTTTGGAAAAGTTTTCTTATAATCAGTTTTAATGAGCATTTTAATATATGGTCATTTGTTAAAATTTGGTGCAGTTTGGTTAAGAGTATGAGTTAGAATGCACAGTGAAACCGAGTATAAAAGACCAGTTAATACAATAATATATATCCTTTTATATTTTTTCTGTTTCTCAGAGCTGAAGCTCAAAGCATGGAACTTTAAAAAGATTAAAAAAAAAGTTTTTTTAATGTTTGTTTATTTTTGGGAGAGAAAGAGAGAGAGAGACAAAGTGCGAGTGAGGGAAGGGAAGAGAGAGAGGGAGACACAGAATCCGAAGCAGGCTCAACCGACTGAGCCACCCAAGTACCTTGTAAAGCATGGAAACTTAGAAAATGCCGACACCACCCTCCCCAAGGAAAAATGAAAATCTAACCTCCAAACTAATAGTCCCATCACTGAGGGAAAACCATGGTTAACTTCCCAATCTTGTTTGTCTTGGTTTTTAAAAACAAAATAATAAAATGTTAAATTTCCGTTTTTAAAAAACTTTTCCTAAGTTTATTTATTTATGAGAGATAGAGACAGCATGAGTAGGGGAGGGGTAGAGAGAGAGAGACACAGAATCTGAAGCAGCCCCCAGCCTCTGAGCTGTCAGCACAGAGCCTGATTTAGAGCCTGACACGGGGCTTGAACTGGTGAACTGTGAGATCATGACCTGAGCCAAAGTTGGAGGCCCAACCGAGCTACCCAGGTGCCCCTAAATTTCCATTTAAAAAAAGTGTTTATTTGTGAGAGAGAAGGAGAGAGAGAGAGAGCATGAGCAGGGGAGGGACAGAGAGAGAGCCAGACACAGAATACCAAGTGGGCTCCAGGCTCAGAGCTGTCAGCACAGAGCTTGGTGTGGGGCTTGAACCCATGAACTGAGATCACGACCTGAGCCGAAGTCGGAGGCTTAACCGACTGAGCCCCCCAGGCGCCCCAAAGTGTTAAATTTCTGTTTATTTTGTAGTTCAGGAAAACGCCATGTTACCTTATTTGGATCTTTAGAAAATCATGATCTTATTTTGATCTTTATAGAGTCACGATGAGGTAGGTAGCGGCACTGGTATGTGTAACCTCCTTGTGTAAAAAGGGAGGATGCTGGTAGCATGTCTTTCACCTTGTAAGTGGTCGAGCTGGGACTCGAACCCAGGACTTTTGAATCCATGTTAATTTAAAAACCACACTGCTGCTTTGAAAATTCCTACTATCTTTTCTTCCCAGATCCTTAATTCAGTTTGGGTCTTGATCTTTGGTTACAAACTCTTTTTTTGTTGTGGTAAAATGTATGTAAGGTAAGATTTACCATTTACCTCTCTTAAAGTGTACGATTCTGTGACACTAAGTACGTTTGCATCACCACCATCCATCTCTGGAACCTTTTCATCTCCAAATTCCGTTTTATTTCCACGTTGTTGGACTGTTCTGTGTTAAGTGCTTTAATGTGTGCGACGTGGATGGAGTTACTACAGAGAAAGCGCTCCGAACGGTCCCCCGAAACCCGCTATCACCTGAGCGCACGGCGTCTGCTCCCTGCAGGGGCTGCATCAGGCTGACCGGGATGTGGAGTTTGAGTGGGAAGAGACCGGAGGTGGGGGGAAGAGACCGGAAGTGGGGAAGAAACCGGAGGAGGGAGGATGGAAAGGCTCTTTTCCGCAGTTTGATTTTGGTCTTGTCTGATACTTGTTTGATTTAAAGTGTTACTGGGTGTGCACCCAGTGGAACTGAAAAGTTACCGCGTGAAATTCCGTCTGGGATCATAGTTTTATAAAAGCTTGGCGAGTACGTCATTAATACACATTTCCCTTAACTGTGGGGTTCAGCCCCTATTAAAAATATTTTAATCTTGTCTGACAGGATTTGAACTTTTTGAAGAGCTGCCAACACCCACGTTCAGCTTTGGAGGCAGATCGGGAAACAGTGTAACAGCTTTGGTTTTCCAAAAAACGTGAAACTTTTCAGTGGACAAACTCAGTTAGCTTTGTTCAGAAGCTCCGCATCAAAGTAAACCTGACACAGAAAAGGCATGTGCAAATACATGCTTAGTAAGTACCACAGGATGAATGGATACGTGTTGAGTGGATATGAAGGGTTGGTAAAAACACGAGCAAGGGAGTGGTTGGGATTTAGAGACCAACCAAGAATCAGTTCAAGTTTTCTTTTGTATTTGAAATGTAAATATTTTTCTCTTTGATTAAAACTTTTTCTGTAACTGCTGAACAGTTAAAAGCTTTAAAGCAGTAAATGAATTTCCAGAAAGCATGTAGTCTTGGTCTTTGTGCCGTGGTAAAGTTGAATCGAATAGAACTGCTTCTTAAGATTTGATGAAACTACTCTGGGGCCAGGATAATAAACACCAACTTTCTTAGTGTTTTATTAGACTGTGAAACATCATAAGTATAATATTTTGGGTTGAAGGGTGGTTATTTAAAAAACATTATTTAATACCTGAGAAAATCCCCCAGTTTTCATGTGTACGATTAAACAAAATCAGATGAATGTGTGAGTTGATCAGGAAATTCTTATTGAGCTTGCTTGTTGCTGATGGGCTTTTTTTTTTACAAGCTGTGAGGGAAACACAGGAAGTAGGAAAGGCAGCTAACAGATACAGTTACCTGCAGGCACTGTGTTAAAGTTACGTTATCATATTAAATCCTTGAATCCTCCCAATATCTCCTCAAGGTAGGTATTCCTTATTCCTGTTTCTGCTAGAAGGACGAGTAAAGGGTGGAGCCAGGATTCTTTGGGTCTGTCTTAAAACCCATTCTGTTCCTCTAGCATATTCTGGTTCCCAGGTGCTAAGTCTCTGCCTTAATGGCACTTACAGTTCAGTGGTGGCACCAGGACTGGTCTGGAGAAAACGCTCAGAGAAGTTAAGTAGAAGTTTCAGGAGCTCTGCACCCCCTTGTTAGTGACACTGTTGGTCTGTGGCCTGGGAGTTGGTGAGTCATCCATCCTTCATTACTTTCCTCCATCTCCCTTTTGTCTTAACAGACTTACTGAATTGAGAACTGAATAGTGTCATTCTTCTGTGGAGGAGGGCGTAAGCTAAATGTATATATAAGCCCCCAGGGACTCAGGACAAAGATATTCTAGTTAGGGCCAATTAGCAAGAGAAACAGTTTATTAATGAACGTTTTTGGAAAGATATGTTAATATATGACGCCATTTTTGTCATTTTGGACTGATATGTTGGAGCCACAATACAAGTTTTAAAGTGATATAGATTTTGATGATTTTCAGCTATTTGGGTCTGTTGGGTTTTTGTTTGTCTGGCAGATGTTAATCCAGTAATGAGTAAATCTAGCATTACAGCCCTTTCTCTTTTTATTTTGTCCCTGAGTGGGGTGGGAGTGGGGTGGGGGGAGAGGGGTTTGATTTAAATCAGCATTAATCAGCCATTAAGATTACTACCTGCCTTGCACAAGATAACCGAAGACATTTACATAAGCTCTCAACACAAATAAAATTGTTTGAAAAGCTTTCATTTTTATCATGTAAAGAGTGAAAAGTTACTTCACAATGTATATGACTTAAACTTGTAAAACCATTGTGTTGATTTTACAAACTAGGCTCGGGATCTTAACCCACAGAAACATAGTTTATAATTTATCAAGGAGGTTTGGTCTTTGTTCTTTCATATTACTAATTCTTGATGTCAAATAACAAAATAGAATGGGAGTAATTTTTGAGGGTTTTGGGTGGTTATGTATGCTATTTGAAAGCACTGCTCTAACAAATTGGGCTTTCTGTGCCGCCAGACAGACATTGGGCTTGATTCACTGACGGCTTGGAGTGGGCCTTTGTTGAAAAGCTCCTCAAGTCACCCTTGGGTGGGGGCGAGCGGTATGTTCCATTTGCAAAGATGAAGGATTTTGGAGGGTCATGGAGCTGTTGCTAAGGTTAGGAGAAGGATTTGCCATCTCTCCTTATCAGTTAGTTGTGCTGGAAGCCAGCGCCTCAGAGATTGCAAGTAGAACAAATGGAAGGTACCAGAATGCTAACAGTAAATTAGTCTTTCCAAATAATACCACACTTTAGAAACCAGGCCAGTAAGTGCCCCGAAGTTACTGAAACCAGTCGTAAATATGTAACGCTTGCACTTGGTTTTGTTATGTCACATGACTGTGTGGGTACCCGGAAGAAATTATGCGGTTATAAAAGGGAGCAGTGAGTTATGTGGTGAGTGCTGGTTTCTCTGGATGAAGAGTTGGGATTGTAATTTTACTTCATCAAAAGACACTCGTATTTTGAGGAAACTTGTTTGAAATGCAAACGAAGTTTCTCCCTGGAGCCTGCACCGCATTGTTGCTTCTCATTATGGTGTTATTGCTGCAGAGCCGGGGTGCTTCTGTGCTGGGAAGTGCGCAGGCCAGGCCGAGGGGATTTGAGGCTGAATGGGAGGGTTACACCAATTAACAAATAGAAAGTTTTCAGAACATTTTGTTTTAAGCCAGGTGCACAAGTTAGAGTTGCTTTTTGGGCCTGGCATTTATGCATGAGAATCAAACCTGACACTACTCTTGGCAGCTTGACCGAAGCCATTTTAAAATAAGTACAAACTGTCCATGAGCGATTCCCCTCCCCCACCCCCATTGTAGTAGCCGCAAATTCTCCTTTCCTCTTCATCTGCGATGTGCATGCAATTTTCTGTTATTTGGGGGAAAGAAGGGAGGTAAACATATACAAAAAACTTTTCGTTTTTGCGGTGAATAATGTGTTTTCAGTTCACTATTATTACTCTTAATTTTCTGTGATACTGTAATGTAGTGATGTAGTACATAAATACATATATGTTAATTCACATTCATCCGGAGTATAATAGAAACTTTAAGAAACATATATTAGCCTCTAGCCTTTGAAATATTTTCCTTAAATTGATGTGCAGAGAGACAGTATCCCTGCTTTTGTCAACAGAGTTGATTTATGTTTCCTTAAATACCTTCATTTTCTATATTCATGCACGTGTGTATGTGTCTGGTAGCCCATAATGAAAATATATACAAATGTGAAAAGTCCGTTGCTCTCTAGGCCAGCACTCTGCTGCGGGGAGACCTGGGTTTGATTTCCTGTTTTTGGCACAGCGAGCTAGCATGTATGCGCTCCAGAGACAGCTTTCTGCTTTGAAAGCAAGAGACCAAGTGTCTTGTGTTCCACAGTAGTAAAACCTCTTTAGCTGTGTGTGTGTGTGTGTGTGTGTGTGTGTGTGTGTATGGATGCGTGCACGGGAGGGGGGATGTTGATGGACTCTGAAAGGAGTCTTGTCTAGTACACTTCACTGGAAGGAGGCTGCCTGTAACCTAGAGCTTGATTGTGGGAGACAGAAGCATACTAGGTTGAAGGACAATTGCTTAGTGGGAAAAAATTCGGAAACCCTTGTCATTTCTCTGTTAGGCAGGAAACAGAGATGTCCTTAGAAGAAGGGGGAGCACATGAGCGTGTTTTATTAACAGTTAATGGAAGAAAATTAATGCTAATTTATTCTTCATACACACCATGCAATTTGTTAGAAAAGTAAAAGAATACTTTGAAATTCTTTGGTCAATTGATGGATTCCTATGTTAGGGGCATAGAAATGAAACTCAACATTAAGCAGACAAACACCCAAGCCCACAGGCTACATAAATGCTGAATAAAACCAGCCCCACAATAGAACTCTGAAAAGCAAGGGGGAAGGAGCCTAATGAATGATTGAATATGACCTTAGCAAAATCCCTGGCGTGTTGTTGAAAGATCATTCATTTCCAGCTTAGATGTCAAGATGGGCTCCAGTAACCAGGAAAAAAGAGATCTTGAGTTGGTACTTACTGAGTTTTAAAAATCTTTACAACTCAGTGCATTAGACTAATCGTTAAAGGGCTTCTCAAACTAAATTTTGGGCTGTCACTGTGTAGACCTATAGTTTAGGCCCAGGGAAACCAAATTAAAAAGATAGGAATAATTCACAAGACTTGAATGTATCAATATCCTGCTTTTATGAAGTAGAACTTCAAAAAACTAGATGTAGAGGCTGGCAGAATGTACTTTTGTCATGCTGATACCATTGTAACCAAGACTTAACAACCAAGAGAGCAATTGTGCCTTAGAGGATTTGCAAGTTACTTGCCCAGTTTATTAGAGAAAGATAAAAAAAAAACAACAACCCCAAATCTACTTTTTTCATTTTTAAGTGGCCCATTCGGAAGAAATGATAAATTCTTTTCTATATTAAAGTATATACTGTTATCACTGAAGCAGAAAATAAGTACCTTTGTGAGTGATCTTTACTGTGCATGCGACCCGGAAGCTTTGTTAAGGAAAGCATATGTATCGTATTTGTTTCTCCAAATACCTAAAAATTTACACGCGAACCAGCGATTAGCATATCGTGGACATTATATGAGGAGCCTAGAAAGAAATATGAAAATACTCCAGGTGAATAAGGGCCCCGTGAACTGTATTCCTCCTTCATTAACATACCTATGGACGAAGCAGTTAGGCATTCTCAGAGATTCGCCACTGGGCTGGCCGTTGCTCTCCTTGCTGCTCATCAAAGATGGACGGAGTGTGGTGGGGAGAAGCTAAATGTAGGAGAGAGTGGATGCTGCCAGCGCACGTTTTCTCCTAACCCCTCCTCGTGTATGAAAATGTCAGTCCTTTGTTCCCATCTAATTTTAGTATATCCTGGCTGGAAAAAAAAAAAAACAAAACCAAAAGAACCCACGTTAGGATGCTTTCCAACCATGGAACTTCGCGGGGCGGGGTGGCTAGGGAAAGAGTGGAGGAAGGAGCAGTTTACATTCCATATCCGGCCCCCTTTCTGCTACAGCATCTAGCCCCCACTCTGTTGATTTTGGTAATGAAATGAATTTAGATGCACTGAAGCAGCAGTAATTAAGTTTTCCTTCCATGTCCTCAACAAGAAGCCTAGTTGGAGTCTGAATGGGGAAAACCATAATATGGCATTTAATAAAACATACTGGGCTGAATTGAGGAGCTGTATGCAAGTTTTGGAAGACGGGCTCGAAGTTGTGAATGAAAAACACTGCATGCTGTCTTATTCATAAAATGTAACCTTTGAGGCCCATTTGTGATTCAGCGAAAGTGCTTCTGCGCCATTGTTTTGAATGGGAAGAATATTTGCTGATTTTTGAGAAGCAATGCTAAGCGAGGCGCACGAGTCAGAGCCATTTATTCCTGTGGGGGCCCTAACGTGTCTAGCAGGAAAGCTCTGATTTTGTGAAGAGAACCACTTGGGTCAAAAAAAATTGATAATATAGTTTGCTCAGGAGACAGGATTGAATTCCATATGGCTTTGTAGTTGGGAGTGCCAACTGGTGTGGTCATTATTTAGTTAAAAAGCAATTAGCTGGTTTCAACCCTGAGGGGAAGTCCACGTACCAGACCTCACTGTGCAATAAGCCCGTCTTCTCCAGAGGTTTGTCGGTTTAGTGCTCTGAGCTTTCGTCTTCGAATCTGTACAGTGAAGGTGTTACTCAGCCAGAAGTAAGAGGGTCCCTTTTGTTACTAAGTCCTTTTGATTCATGATTCAATTTATGACAAATGCAGTATCATTATTTTCTGAACTTGAAATTTGATTTGTTTTCGTTCCTTTCAGTCTATAGTAACACAGTGTTTGAACTCTGTTAAGTAGTAGAATACATATCAAAGAGAAATGATAATTTTGAAATACTGGATTTGGGAGGGAAAAATGATGGCAATACAGGCAGGTCACTTTCCCTTTCTGGCCCTCAGGTTTCCTGTCTGTAAAATGGGGGTGGTCAGTAGGTGATATCTCAACTACCGGGCTGCCATTGCCTGGGTAGCTTAAACAACAGAAATTTACTCTTCACGGTCTAGGGACCGGGAAGTCCAAGATCAAGGTGCCAGCAAGATAGACTTCATTCTGAAGCCTCTGCCCTTGGCTTGTAGGTGGCTGCCATCCCCCTGTATGTTCACACGACCCCTGGTGCATGCTTCCAGGGGGAGAGAGAGAGCACAAGAGCAGGTTCTCTTGTGTCTCCCTCTCATAGGGGTGCTAATTTCATCATGAGAGCCCCGCCTGCATGACTTCATCTAACCCCAGTTACCTCCCAGAGGCCCCATTTCCAGATACCATCACGATGGGGATTAGGGCTTCAACATGTGACTTTGGGGAGGGGGGGTTGTGACACAAACATTCAGTCCATAATACCTGCTGAAATTGATCTGAGGTTTGGAGACAGGCTTACAAAATAGGTTTCTACTATAAATGTTTATTTATTTATTTTGAGAGAGAGAATCCTAAGTAGCTTCTCTGTGCTATTGGTGCAGGGCCCAATGAGGGGCTCAGTCTCATGAACCGTGAGATCATGAGCTGAGCCGAAATCACTTGTCAGATGCTTAACCAACTGAGCTACCCAGGTGCCCCAGGTTTCCACTATATATGGGAAGTTTAAATACTCCCATTAGCTAAATATCAGTTTTTAGGTCATTTTACAGGTCTTTTAAACAACGTTATCTATGTGTATGAAAAAATAAATGTACATATAATAAAAGATTTGAAGCATAAAATCATGTATTTTTCCATCTAAAAATGTCTTTGTGCACTCATTGGTAAACTTTAGATTTGAGTAATGTTTGTCCCTGGTGATATATTTGATAATTCAGTTTGTATTCATTTGACCATAGCTATGTTTTATCCAAAAAACTTAGGAGTTTACGTCTAATTGTTTAGTCTGCTTGGATTTTATGTATAGAAAGATCGAGATCAAGATTAGGCCTGAGTCAACACACAGGAATCACACTGACAGCTGACCTAATTCAGCACTGTACAGCCCCAGGGCTCTGAGACTTCTACCTTCCCTCCCATGCCATGCAGAGACCCTTGCTTGAGTAGGGTATGTGGGCGTGCCCTTCTTAGGCCCTGTACCTCTCTGGGCTACTGCCTTCCTGTCCTGTACCTGCTTATCCCCTCAGTGACACTGAAGTAGGTTCATGGTGCTGGGAAAGTGCCTGGTGGGTAGCACATATCTATTTAAACTTGGTTTTCCCTTCAGAACATTTCTTTGGAGCAGTTTCGAATAACGGAGACAAAAGTGGTTGCATAGACCTCACATAATAGAAGTGTGAGTGAGTATTAAATGAAAAAAACCCCCACAACAATGTGAAGCCACTTAGCATGATTCCTAGCACACACCAGTGCCAAGTAAGTAGTCTTTCCTCTAAGAGTCCTTCCCATTGAGGCTAATAGATTGACTTGAGATTTTACTCCTCTGCCACTGAGTTATGTGTTCAGGCCCACTGTATCCCAAGAACGTTTCGATGGTGGGGGAGAGGACGAGTGGCGGGTGAATGAGTGAGAGTGAAAATTTGGAACAGGTGGGCCTTCCAGAACTTCTTAAAAAATCATACTGTGTAGCTCCTTCTTCTTTAGTCTGTAGACAAGGCTGGTGCTGAGGCATCGTTTTTTAAGCTAAGAAAGGAGGACCTGATAAAATTCCCGATTTTCAACAAACAGTCTTTATGATGTGTTTCAGTAGACTCTAAGGATACTCAGATTTAAGATCGTTATCTGTTTAAGTGGTAATTATTTAGTAATAAATGTGGTGTGATGGGGAAAATGTTCATTTGGATGCATTTGAATTGAAAAACAAATGGCCAATGACGTGATGCAACTTCTGTCGTTAGGTCTGAATGCTAAGGTGCTGTTTCCAGTGACAGGAAGCAAGGGGACTCGGAGCACGTCCCTCAGCTAACCCTGCATCAGGTTCACTGAAAGTCACGTTGGATTTGGGTCTCACTTGTTATTCAGGGAGCAGCGGGCTAGGGTTTTATCATTGATTTCCACCTCGCATCATCTCGATTGGATTTCTTTGATCAGTGAGTCGTATTTAGTTTTCTTGTTTCAAATTGAGTTAATGGTGCCATTCACAGTGACATTTCAAAGTTTGTGGTTGGATAATACTTTAAATAGTTTATCTGATTTGACCTTGGTTTATAGTGGAACTGACAGCATAGGATATCACGTATAGTGAATCAGTTGCTTAGCCTACCTAGTCTAGAAAATATTTGGTTTTCAGATTTGTTTGTTTACTTAACCTTTTTTATTGGTGGGTAAGTGAATATCCCAATGCCTGGATTTGGCTTAGTGTGACTAGAGAAATACTGACAGAATAATGTCACTTTCTCTAGTGACAAAGAGCTGAAGTCTTTGAACTATTTTAAAAAAGTTCTATAGACATGAGGTCAGTATGATAATGATGTAGGTCTGTAGGATGGACATAATAAAAGCTTCCCTGAGTTGGGTAGTTTATTGCTACGATGATGCTTAAATAACCTTGTTTTGATCAAGACTTTTGTCTTGGTTTTTTGTTTTGTTTTGTTTTTTGGGCGGAGGGAGAGTTTTTTGGTAAAAGTTAAGAGAAGCTGTAAAGTAGTATTTAAAATAGCAAGCTAACTTCTATCAGCCCCTCTCTGTTTCAGGTCAGGTGCAGGCTATGTGCATAATAGGCACAAAATAGGCAAGGCCAGTCCCTCTTATAAACAGTAATAGATACAATAAAACAAAACATCTTTGCTTTTGATTAAACCAGGTGCAGGCTATGTGCATCCAAGATAGGCAAGACCAGTCCCTCTTATAAACAGTAATGGATAAAACAAAACAAAACAAAACATCTTTGCTTTTGATTAAACCAGAAGGGCGACAAACTGCTGAGGAGAGTTAAGAAATTCACAGGCTAATAACTATGTGGGGCACATGTTCTTTTCATACTGCTCCCAATCATGTTCTCCCCCCTGGAGCCGGGGACCGATTATTTTCCGCGATATTTTAAATCCAAAGGCGGCAGTCTTTAGATTGGGTATTTAAACTCTGTGAAATCCCAAACTGTACATCGTTTCACAGTTTCCTTTCTACGTAATGAAAATGAAATTCACTTGGTTTCACTTTTATGGGAATAGGCAGGACAGCAGTAGCTTTGAGCGTATCACTAGGGATGTGTTAAAAATAGATTTTACTTGAGGCAATGACACTACATGGTAGACAGTTGGCAGGAGAGAAAAATTAAGGTAAATTTTGGGCTTGTATCGTAAATACTAAATCTGAATTCTACTTAAGGCTATATAAGAAAAAAATGGAAATGATTTTCATTTGAAGATGATAGCGTAAACATTTGGGTGTGCTGTTGAAATATTTTTTAGGTAAAACTTGATGTATAACAATATGAAGATACTGTCACTTGTTTTTAGCTATGTTTTTGGTGGAATGACTGAGGCCAAGCTAGGTTATGGGTGACTGACTGGGTTAATAGTGATGTCAATTAGAGTCTACTTCAGCTCTGATCATAAATAGATCAGGGAAAGGTCAGGAATGAATTATGCTTTTCCATGTTACTCTTAAAATAGTAACATGGGTTTGATAAGTCTTATACCAGTAACTTTGAATATAAATTGTGAACAGCCTTCATTATACTTCCTTTTGTTTATTTACCATGCATAAACTTTTCACTGTCTTACTTTCTCGTGCCTGTGTTTTCTGGTAGCACGTAACACCAATAGCTACTATTAACTTGCCAAAAAAATAAAAGAAAAAAATATATCCAATTGAAATAAGTTTTAACTGTTGCTCTGTTCTTTTTAGCTTACATTCCCCAGAGCTCTTCCATCCAGGGAGCTGCAAGCGTGACATTTGCTGTGTTTTCAGCACCTGCCAACTTGGAGACCAGGGTTTGTGCTCGGGACTTAGGCTTACAACCCACACTTTGTGGCGCACAATGCCGTCCCAGCTGGCATGCCTCGTACCTCAATGGTGCTAGACATTTGGTTACAAAGCTGTGCAGATTCACATGCACTGATTTCAATAGGCATTCCGCTTCAAGCTGCTTTCAACTCTCATATCAAAGAAGTTAGATTGGTATCATTAAATTCACTGCCATCGAATTTATTTTTCAATGGAAACACATTTGTTTTATTTAGTTCTTGAATCAAAAAGTAACTTTGTCTTCAGGAATCTAAGTGCCTCTTAAAAAAGGTGTGTTTATAGATACAGGCGATACCTCTCTGTGTGTAGGTATTTATGGCTATCTGTCTGGCTATCTATCTGATCTCTGTCTGTCTGTCTGTCTGTCTGTCTGTCGATATGAGAGAGATTCCAGCCAGAGCTATAATTCCTTTTCTTCAGTGGAAAAGTTTCAGGACATAATATAAAAGATCAGAAAGGAGAGAACAGAAGGATTAGTGTGTCATCACATGCACATGTAGGTAGGGCTGCTAGTTGTAGCTAGCTCATAGATGTGGGAACAATTATATAACAAACTTATTTTTGTGAATAAAGTCTACAGTAGAAAATTGTCCCCATAGTAGATTCAGATTTTTGACTTTCCTCTATAACCACTTTCCACATTTTCCAAAGAAATGTATATTGCTAACTTGTTTTCAGTGGCCCGTCTCTTTGAAAATGCTTCAGGTGGACTTGGCGATGTCTTCCCATCATCTATTATAAGCAATTTTAAAAGGTTCTGCCTTATAAAAGGTCTTTTCAGATTTAGAAAGGACAGTGTGAAATGTGAATGACTGGCTTTTAATACAACAGTTGAGACAAACAGGCAGTGGCTTTTGGGAGCTGAATAAAGGGGTTAATACTTACACATCTGCATACTGTGCTCTTGGGTCCAGTGTCTAACAAGTTCGATATTTGTTTCATCCACTTTATTCTAAGTAGAATATATGCAATGTTATTCTCAGAGACAAACTAGTTTGTGACTTTTTAGTGGCGAGCTCTTTTTACAGAGATTGAGGGGTAGAACTGAATGACATTGACCAGTCCTTGCTCAAACCTCAAAGCTTAGCTCCCTGTTGCTTGAATATCACATTCATCTGCTTCTAAAGGCACAAAAATAAAACACCCACTAACTACCGGGGACACTCCTTAGTGCATATCAGAACCCAACCTTTACCCTCCTCTGCACAAATGTGCTTAGTGAATACTTTATTAGCTTGTTGATACAAGTTATAGTTGGTTACACCCTTTCTTAGTAAAATACACCCTTATTGTCTCCTGTTGCTTAAGAGCCTTACACTTGGAATAGGGGAACACTGTAGTATAGAGCAATCCTCAGTTTAAATTCTCCTAGGCATGATGAGGAGACATGACGCGTGTCCCTTTGGTGGTTCTGCTTTGAGAGGGACCAGGAGAGCCAGTATTGGTGTGCTTTCTCCCGGTTTCGTATACTAGTCTTGGAGGGAGTCTGTATGTGATCCCTGCATTTTATAGTTCCCAGGTGTTCGTGGCTTACCCCAGTTAGTGGTGGTCACTGATAATGGAAAAGTTACAAGTGATCATTTCGGATTATTTATGGATTTATTCCTAAATGGACTTACGCATTTGTGTTTAGATGCCTGGTTGTGTTCTAAATCTGGTTTTGATTTGGTTTTGACCTTTAAGGATTGAACAAAGGTAGACCGCCTCCCCCCACGCCCCCCACGCAGCTTACACTATTTTACGTCCAGAGTTCAGCTGCATTTATATTTACTCTTCTGAATTGAGCAAAACTGTAATATACAACCTTTGGATAGGACTTTTTAAGTTATAATAACTAGGTACTATAGCCTTAAAAAGTAGGGGTGTCTTAGATCTATAGGAGTTACTGCATAATGTGGGAGGACCCATATGGTATGGAAGGTTAAGTGACCTTCCAGGCCTTAATGTATATACTTTTTAGCCTTTGGAGATTCAAATTAAGGACATGAGAAATAGCCATTCAGTGATTAGTAGCACAACTCCTTGAGCAGGTATTTTAGTTCTGTGCATTTGCAAGAAAGCCTCAGAACCAGAAAAACAGGCTGCTTTAGGTTGGAAAGGAGGCGTTGCAGTAAAGGAGCTTGCCGTAACCACAATCCTTGGAATTTTCTGAGACTAAAATCATCCCGAAAGCAACAAGAATCATGGTTGCGATAATGGTCTTCAGGCTCGGGACCCCTGCATTTTGTTTTCTATGTTGACCTGGTGAACTAGTAAGTGTGGGAATAAGCTGAATGTTTGCCAGCAGGAGTCACTCTAGGCTTCCTAATAAAAAAGTAAATTAAACTATATTCTTAAAGTGCTCAAAGGCCGAGGTGACGCTGTGATAAAATGGCATTCGGCAAGTGTAGCAACCATTCTCAAAGAATCCCTTGTGCCTTTTCTTTAATTTAGGAAGACTTGGTTCTTGCCTTCAAAATTGGCCCTTGATAAATTCTTTTAAAGCAATCTTTATGGATAAGGATATCAGGATCTTAACATTGTCCCTGTTAGCTCATTTTGGCTCTCGTAGGATGAATTGGTGATATCCCACATCATCTACTTGAATGAATAGACTCACGTCCTTCTGACTCGTTCATCCTAATCTTGCAGAAGAAATCACTGGAGTGAGCTGGAGTTGGTGTGAAAGGAGATGTCAGCTCATGATTTTCTGAAAAAGAATGGGTCCAGTGTGATGAGAAACTGAAATATTTCAGCAATAGCCATGAAATATAATAGTTTCCCAAGTGCTCAAGAAGTTAATTGTTCATTTATGTTTGATACTGGGATTGAAACATTGGATTAAAACCAATTAAATGTTCCTAGAAGCAACAGAAAAAGTTTCCTGATTTATGAATAGAACCATTCAAATGGCGCAGACACAATCCATGTAAAGTAATGAGGTGTTTTGTTTTTTTGGCAAAGGAGAACACAAAACAGGCATAGGGGAGTTCTTAAAAAAAAAACACAAAACAACCTTCTCTTTAAAAATCTCTTTGGATGCAAGGTCAATAAAATAACATACACTAGTAGGACGGAGTAATGGGAAATCTAGGACTTCGCAAGGAAAACAGTCCCCCTCCCCCAGGTGAGCAGTACAATGAAAATACTCTGCTTATTCTATCAGGGTTACATTCCTGAACTTAAGTCAACATCCTAAGTTACAGAACGAAACATGCTCTGCCTCTGCTTAGCAACCACAAATCCTTCCTTCACCAGTTGCATATATTTTGCATGTGGCTTCTGAAGTACACATTCCTTTATTTCGATCAGCGCCCCGAGTTAGGAAACTAGCGCTTTATTTTCCCAAAGTGTAACAACACTAACGCGGCCCCCCCTCCTCGGCCGCCCAGCACGCCACCGAAACGATCGTTTCTTTGAAACCTCAAAACCCAACAAACCCGGAAGCTGGACGTCTGAAGTCCACGCGGCCCAGGGTGGTTGTTTTTTTTTTTTCTTTTTTCTTCCCCTTTGCTCCCGTTCGAGCGGGGGGCGGGGGAGACGCCCGCGGGACCCCTGGCCCCGGGCCCGGGCGGCCGCGGAGCGGGGGCGGGTGGGCGGCGCGGCCCGGGCCGGGGGCCACTTCCCGCGTCCCGGGGCCTCGCAAGCGCGAGCTCGGCGAGCGGCGCGCGGCTCGGCTCGCAGGACGCCCTCTAGCCCCGCCGGCGGCGCGCCGCGGCCCCCCCACTCCCCGCCCACCGGCGGCTGCGCGCACTGCACGCTCGCCCGCCGCCGCCGCCGCCGCCGCCGCCGCCGCACGCCCGGCTCCTGCACGCCGCCGCCGCCGCCGCCGCGCCGAGCGCCCGGGCCCGCGACGCTGCCCCCAGAGCGCCCGAGCCCGCGACACGCAGCCGAGGTCGGGCGGCCCCGCGGCGGCGGCGGGCGCGGCGGGCGCGGGCGGCCTGGCCGGGGCCGGTTAAAGGGACGAGTTGCAAACAGTTCAGGAAGTGACAAGTCGATTTCCTCCTCCCCGGGAGCCGCTCGGTACAAAGCGCTCGGCGCCGGCAGGACAGCGTGCGCGCGGCGGACGCGCGGCGGGCAGCCCGGACGACTCGGCGAGCGCCGGCGGCGACGGCGCGGGGCCCCCGCCCGGAGCGCCCCGCCGCGCACAGTAAGCGACCCGGGCCGCGCGGCGGCGGCGGCGGCGGCGGCGACGGCGGCGGCCGAGGGGCCGGTCCCGAGCGGAGGTCCCTGCCGTGTGCGCCGCGGCCGGCGGCGGGACAGACCCCGCTCTCGCGTGTGCTGGGCTGGCCCTTTTGAGATTTTTAAATTACGATTATTTTTTTAATGTCGCTGGCTTCCTTTTTTTTTTTTTTTCCGCCTTGTTTTCGGGTTGGGTCAGGCGGTTTCCCTCTGGTGCAGGCGTGAGACTTGTCAGAGCACAGCCGGGGGAGCGAGCCAGCCCGGCCCCTGCGGGGGAGCCTGCGCTTCCCCGGGGCGGGTGCGGGGACGGCTGCGCCCGGGGGCGTGCTCCTCTCCGCGTCCCAGCTCGCGCCGGCGACGAGGGCGCCGGGACCGGGGACCCGAGCGCCCCTGCTAACCCCGAACTTCCCGCACCGTTTGCAGACAACTCTTTTGTTCGCGGAAGTTTGCGTCCGCCGCCGCCGGGATACGGGCGCACCGCGGCGGGCCCCGCGGCTGCTGGGCCGGCCGGGGCGGTCGCCCTGGGGGCTGAGGGGGCGTCCTGTCCCCGGCTGCTGGGGGAGCCCGCGGCGCGGCCGCGGCGGGGGCTTGCGGAGTGGGGGGCGCCGGCGGGGCTTTGCACATGGCGAGAAGGGCCGTCCGGCACGGGCACACTGGTCGAGTCACGTTTTTGCCAGTCCTTGATTTGCAAGCCTGGGGGAGGCGGCTTTCCCGCTGGGAGTTTTCTCTTGGTGGGGCAGGGACGAAGGAGGCGGGGGCACCTAGAATCCGGGGACGGCCCTCGGTTTGCATTGTCCCAAGGGGCTTCTTGGGCACCCCCAGCCCCCCCCCCCCCCCCCCCC